>NW_017731412.1:4719769-4722675 GCF_001890085.2 Hipposideros armiger | reverse complement strand
CCACACACGGTAGCCCATGGCAACTCACTGCCACAGGGGCTGCAGCCTACGCCATCATCGGCGACTCACGGCAGCCCAGCTCCAGGTTGAGCTGTTGTTCAGCATCTTAGCTGTGGAGGGCGGTGTCACTGGCCCTCATATGTGGGATCCGAACCGGGGCCCTCTGGTGTCCCAAGCCAGCTCTTAACCATTGTGCCACTCGGCCGGCCCCTAGAACAGCATTTAGAAACAACGTTATCTTGTGTAGTGAATGAAAGAACAGCCGGTGTGAAATCATTAGTACCTAGTATAATGTGTTACACCCTATTTTAATAATATTCATAGAATGAATGAAAGAGATAAGGAACTTCTATGTCCTGACTCCTGACCTACGTTCGTTTCCATCACACTCAGATGCTTCTACCGCCCTAAATGCCTCAGTCACTCCAATAAGTATTTGTAATGTCGTTCAGTGAGAGGACATGGGTTTATAACGTTTCTTTTAGTCTTTAATAAAAGAAGTCAATATGTGATTTTAAAGTAATGTGCAGGAAAATATGTACAGGAGTGTTCACAGCAGCATTATTCACAATAGCCAAAAAAATGGAAGCATCCCAAATGTCCATCAACTGATGAATGGCTAAGCAAAATGTGGTCTCTCCATAAAATGGAATATTTATTTGGCCACAGAAAGGAATGAGGTACTGATATGCTCCACCATGGATGAACCTTGAAAGCAGGATACTAAATTAAAGCAGATAGACACAAAAAGCCACATGTTGTATGATTCCATTTATATGAAAGATCCAGAATAAGCAAATCTGTACAGATTAGTGGTTGCAACAGCTTAACCCTGCTGTTGTAGCTCAAGAGCAGCCGTAGACAGTCTGTATACAAATGGACATGGCTGTGTTACAATAAAACTTTATTTACACAGACAGGTCGAGGGCCGGATTCAGCCTGTGAGCCATCGTTCACTGACCTCTGGCTTAGTGGACCAGCCTTAATTGCTCAGACCCCTTTCTTAGTCTTGCCCCTTCTTTTAGAGATCAAGTGCTAGAAAACTGGAATCTTTTTCTCAATTTCCCCGTGAAGGTCGCTAAAAACAATGGAAAGGCCACCTTCAGAGAAGGACCTCAGTGAAGTGGAAGCAACAGGAATTCAGAGTTTTAATCCTACCGCAGATGCTGAGAAATGAAGATTCCACCCTCTTCCCATTGTCCCTCAACGGAAGGCTGGGTGTTTTAATTAGCTAATGTTGGCAAATTGCTTTGCAGAAAATTGTAAAATGTTTCGTGCTACAAGTGCCAGGAATCCTAATTAGCTTTCCTTAAAGATACCACCTGGAAGTGGGAGATGTTATTGCTTGAGGTCCAAGCCAGCAGGAGTAACCCGCAGATCAAAAACCGTTTTTTAAGCAAACATAACTGAATATGAACGGATCTGTGCATCGACGTCACATTTTCTTCCTTCTGTCTAATCTGATTCCTAGCAGCTGGGATATTAAACCTGCAAATGGAGGTTTGGTTTTTTTTTTTTTTTTCCCCTGCAAGAGCCTGGTGGCAATGGGGGCATGAAACAAATTAACCCATCCATTTGTTGCCTCCGACGTTGCCTTTTGGATTTTCAGCGTGTGCACTGGAGGCGTGTCAAGGTTACAGAGAAGAGGAGGCTGACAGCCACTCAATCATCCAGCAGGGCTGGCTCTCAGGTAACCCAGGCCGGGAGAGAGCGGTGCATGCTCTGTTGCTCTTAACAGCTGGATAATGAATTTGCTCTCCAACGCTCTTGTTTCATGTGGTGGCAGTGGCGACAGGAGCAGCATCTGATCTGTGTCACCGGCAGAAGCAAGTGAGATGTAGTTAATGTGGACCTTAGCCACTGATGTGCATTGATTTGGAATCTCCAGGCTCTGACGAAGCCCCTGCTAAATTGGCGGGCCAGGCCCTGGGTGAGAGGAGGCAGTAGAGGGTAGGGCAGGGCAGGATTCCTCAGCCTGCGCCCTGTTGGCATTTCGGGCCTTATGGTTCTCTGTGGAGCGGGTCGGGGGATGACGGGTTGGGGAAAGGTGGTTGAGGACCATCCCTGGCCTCTCTCCACTAGATGCCCGTAGCAGCCCCTCATCCCCAGTGGTGACAACCAACTATGTCTCCAGACATTGACAGGTGTCCTCTGGGGAGACAGACAGTCACCCCTAGTTGAGAACCACTGGGGTGGGGCTAGGCATCAGCGTGTTTTAGGGAGGCACTTGAAGCCTCCCTAGAGGGGACCGAGGTTCACTTTTGACTCCTCTCCGTGCCCCACACCCGCATCTAAGCCATTAGCATATCCCAGTGGCTTGCCTCGACGGCATGTTCTGAGCCAGACCACCTCGTGCCACTCTGCCTCTCCTGCTGGCGTGAGACCCCTCATTTCCTGTGTAGAGGATGCCAGCCGCCTCCCACCTCACCCCCCTGACCCTCTTAGCTCCTCACAGGTGGTGAGGAGGGTCAGTGAGCATCTCACCGCCCTGCTGGGAACCCTGGGCTCCAGCACACTCAGGCTGGAATCAAGCCGTTTGTCCCATGTGTGCCTCCCCTGGCCTCTGCGCCTGTCCCCTCTGCCATAGGCGTCTGTCACTTCCCTTTGGATTTCCGCTCAAAGTCCCTCTCCAGAGGTCTTTCCAGACCCCCCTGCATTGAAGAACTCACCTTGTCTTCTCCAGGCCAGGGGCCTCAGCCTCAGCACTAGTGACACCTGGGGCCAGACAATTCTAGGAGGTGGGGGCTGCCCTGTGCATTGTGGGATGTGGAGCAGCACCCCCAGCCCCTCCCCACTAGATGACAGTGGCACCTTCCCACCCAATTGTGACAACCAAAAATGTCCCCTGGGGGGGCCGGCCGAGTGGCGCGATAGTTAAGAACTGGCTTGGGACGCCAGAGGGCCCC
>NW_017731412.1:4697777-4712720 GCF_001890085.2 Hipposideros armiger | reverse complement strand
TAGTCTTTCCTGATGACTGAGTACTTATATTGTAAAAAGAAACTTACAGAAAATCTCTTTAGTAGGATAAAGACCAGAAAATCTTTTATCTGATAAAAAAAATGACATCTAGCATCAATTATACATGAACTTTGCCTTTTCTGCACCAGAGGTAGCTTCCACCCCACCCCCCCAAGCCGACAAGGAGTTCCTGCCCGGTGGGGTGAGTCCTTCTCTCTGTAAAGCTGGGGTCGGGGGAGCATTTGCCTGCCCAGAACCCTGTGTGGCTGGGATCAGAGCCTCTGCTAGACTAAAGCTGACGGACGTGCCTTGTAAAGGAAAGATGGCCCTGGAATCTAATTCTATCAACTCCCAGCACCTGCGGTGTGCAAGAACTTGTCGGGGCACTTCCACGCATGGCCTCTTTTGAGCTAATAACTGCTGGGCCAGGACCACCGCTAGAATTGTGAATGGACGACAGGGTGAATGACAGAGTGCTTCTCCATCATTAAGTCGAAACCTGGTTAAAATGGGTATCTACGGCAGCCTTAAAGGGAAAGAGCTGTCCTAAGAGAGCATATGCCCCCGCTAAGGCCTGTGTAGGTCTGGTGAGCTGTGGAGGTGTGTGTGGTCCGTCCAACGCTAGGGGGCAGCACCACCTCCTCGCCTGCCTTAGGACGTGGCTTCTCTAGGAACGGCTTTTGTCTTATGGGAGGGAAGATTGGGGCTGCCTGGGCAGAGGCGAGGGAGGGAGCAGCTGGCTTACCCTCAACTAAAGCTCGCGGGCACCCAGGGAGAGCGCTTCCTCCTTGCAGAGGGTGAAGTCCTGCCCCTGTCAGTTGCTGGGGGTGGTGTAAGAAGGGCAGGCATTGGAGCCACAGAGAACTGGGGGGCGATTCTGACTGTGCTGCTGACTGCTGGGCTGTGTGTCTCTCTCTCTGGGCTCAGCTTCCTAATCTGCAAAATGGGAATACCCATCTTGCAGAATGGACGCAGGGTGAAATGAGACTTGTATAAAAGTCCCCAGCACAGCGCTGGGCACCTCACTCGTTCATTCCTTTCACCAGCCCTGTCCTCTGTGCTACAAAGTGCTAAATTTGAGAGCAGGGACCCAGATCGCAGAGTTATGCAAAGTCCTCAAACCTGCCATGCCTCCCTCCCTCCAAGGCGAGTGCCCGCCCCTGAGCTTAGGGCACGGGGACCCCTCTCTCCACACCTGTGGGCTGTTAACAGAGACAGTGTGGACCTCTCATTGAAAGGGTTTCCATGACCATTGAACCGCACTCCAGGCTGTCGTTGGGCGTGCGGGGCCAGCCAGAGAGCCCTTTATTGTTGGTTTGTTTATTTTTATACACAATTTAGAAACATCTGTTCTGACATTTGCCAGGGTCGCAGACAGGAAGAGAACAAGGTTGATGGTTCTCAGGTGTTGCTGCTGTAGTGCATCTGTAATTGGAAAGCAGAATGGGCCGCTTTGCCTCTCCATGTCGTCATAAACATTTCATTTGAAAGAGAAGGCGGCATTATTGTGCCCAGGGGTTACATTGTATGCAAACAGGTATGCATTAAAGGGAATTCTCCTAAGCCTTATGAAACTAGCAGCTAGNAAAAAAAAATGTCCCCTGGGGGACAACATCGCCCTGGCTGAGACCCACTTTCCTTGCTGCACTCTAATGGGTTGTCCTCTCTGTTTGTTTGTGTTCTTCCCTGGGATGCAAGCTTTCTGAAAGCAGGGTCTTAGATTTGTCCCCTGCTGCATTTCCAGGGCATGGAATACAGCTGGGTGCATAGTAGGTGCTCAATAAATGCATTAATGTTATGAACTTCAGACTTCTAAACAACCAGTGGGACAATGGGGTCATGGCCTTTGGGCAGGACTGGCTTGCACATTGTATTTTACTGGTTATGGACGTTGAAATGCTGTGTCTTGGACTCCTGCAGGCTCTTTAACACACAGCGACACCTTCGTGAAACCTTGGCCACGGGCCTTATTAGGGGCAGCTCCAGGGCCTTCCCTGGAAGTGCTTACCGGGTCGGTCCAGGGCAGAACCCAGGAAGCTGCATTTTCTGCAGGCACCCGGATGAGCCTGCAGACCACACTTGGGGAGACCCTCCAAGTGAACCATGAAGAGTGAGCTGTCCCCGGCCTGCAAGCATTTGGGTAGTCTTGAGATTCGGAGAGCATTCTGACTTTGTTCTTGGGTGCGTTGAGGATTTACTTTTTGGCTACAGATGGTCCCTAGAACTTGGTTGCTGAGGGTGATTTTCTGTCTTTCCTTCATCCCTCTCTCCCAGTATCGCTAAGACATCCAAATGGACAGCTGTGGTGTAGTGTGGGGAGCCCTACTAACAGCCGTGCACGGGTATTGTGGGGCGGACTCATGTGCAAAGCCACTTCTTAACTCCTTTCCGCGCTACCATTTGAGCTCCTGGTGTTTGCACATTATTTCCCCACCCTCTATTCTAGCCTAGGTGGAGTCCCGCAAAGTGTAGTGACGAGGAGAAATCTGACTTCAAACTGAGGTTCTTTCACTAGCTGTGTGGCTTTGGGCAAATGAATTTGCTAATACTCAGTGTGCTGATCTGTACAGCGGGGAGAATGCCTAGCCCTGCATCGCCTCATGAGGATGAGATGAAATGAGCGGTGTTCCTCACCTGGCCTGGCCAATGCAGCTATTCACGCAGGAGCCGCGAGTCTTGTTTCCTCTAAATTGGGGCCCTCATTTAACCTGCTCTGCCCCGCGGCGAGTTTCCCCTGCCTCCTCCCTTTTCCTCTGGAGTTTTGCTCCTGCTGCCACTTGTGTCATCTGTCCCCACCAGCAAGCAGCTTCCCCCTCCCGGCCGGCCCCCCCCCTTCCCAGCATGCGTGCCTCATCACTGATTACACCGTATTAGCCACCGTGATTGTTCTATGTCTTGGCACCTCATTACTGAAATAAAGTTAACATTAATGGGAGTCCTGCAGCTAATCCTTGCGCTCACCTCTCCTGAAAATGCATTCTAGTGATTAGCAGGAGAGACACATGCATATATTCATTTTCAAACTGGCCCCCCACCCCCACCCCCCAGAGTCTACGCACAGTCACTGCAGACTTGGAGGCCTGGGGGCCTTTTAGCTGCTAGCAGGTGGAGAAGGCAGTGAAACCTGGCTTCCCTGGGGCAGGGCAGGGGTTTGGGAGCAGCCAATCCCTCCCCCACCTCACCCCCAGAAAAAGAAACATATCCGTTTCCTTTGGGTGGGTGTAATTAAAAACAAACCAACCCACAAAACAAAAGGCCTTAGAGTGAGACAGGCCCGGAGGTGTGTCCCAGCCTTGCCACTTTCTGGCAATGAGACCTTGGTGGAATTGCTTTCAACTTCTTGAAGCGCCGTTTCCTCTGGTGAGAGGGATGCTGACTAGCACCGGGAGGCTCCTGCCCGACGAGGCACGCGGAGAGCCCAGCGCCATGTCTCTGTCTGAGGCTTTGGCTGACGTTCCTCCCCTGGCCCCAGGAACCAGAGGCCAGGTGTGTCCGTGGGGCTCCTTGAGGCCCCCAGTGTCAGGATGGCCTGTTTCCTTTTCCACTCAAGTGGCATCCTGCGTAGCGCACAATGAAGACTAATTGCTCAGTGGTGTATTATCATTTATAAGAACTGGGGAGAAACTCACTCCACTGGCCCCCCAGGGAATCCGCAGGCCTGCCAGCTTCCGACCTGCAGACAAATGATCCTCCCCCTTCTGACTCAGGAGCGGGGCTCCCAGGGCCATTCAGGTAACCACAGCTCTTTCCCTGCGGCTCCTCTGTCCTGATTAAGACCTGGGGGCAGGATGACCCCCATGCACCTACCCCTGGGCAGCCAAGACAGGGAGCAGGAGGACAGCAGAGGGAGGCATGGGGCGGTAATGAGACTCGCAGGCGCCCTCACTCACCCTCCATGTCAAGGAGACATTTTCAGAAAGGTTTGACACAGCATCCTCGCAGAGCCCTTTGCCAGAGCGAAAGGTGGAGGCCCCTGGAGTACTTTAAGCCGGCTTCTGTTAACAGAGCACTCCGTATGCATATTATAATCACGGCGCTCCAATTCCCCGTTAAGCAGCTGTTCCCACAAAGAGGGACAATAGCCCAGCCCCACCCCTTGGAGGGCTGATTTCAGTCTTGTCTTTGCCAGTGCCAATTCTTTGATCAGTTTTCACTTAGGATCTGGAGGGCATGTTACAAAGTGCTTTGGGCTGACTGCCAACAGGCACCTCACTGGAGCCTGACAACAGCCCAGAAGTGTCAGCGGTGGGAGAGAGCGCTCACAGGACGCCTTTTAAAAAATAATTATATTTGAATTTTAAAAGCAATCTTCATATATGTTAGTAGATTCATTTATATGGAAAACTATGCTGGTTCCTCTACCCTTTTAATATTTGATGTTGCCTCAGCTTCCATCACAGTTGGGCTACGCGTTCTGTGGCTTGTCAGGGACTTTTTGGACTCCGGGTCAAGGAGAAACAACGAGAGGGCTAAATACTGTCATTTCTTTCCCATTCCTCATCCGTCCCCCTTCCTCGGGTACCTCAACCAGATGCTTTGCGGCTATAAATTGAACGTAGAGGATTTGAGGGGCAAGGTGGGGAACGGGGGATCCAAAATAAATTTGGTTTGATGGTAGTGGTTGTAACACTATCATATTCCATTTTTTTTTATTGTGATAAAATATTCAAAACGCAGAAGGTACCATTTTAATCATGTTTAGACGTGCAGTGCACTGGCATTAAGTACACTGACGTTGTTGAGCAGGCACCACCACCGTCCAGTCACAAAACTCGTTTCAGTTTCTAAAGCTGAAACTCGGTCCCCGTTAAACACTAGTTCTCCCTTTTCCCCGTCTACTTTCTGTCTCTATGAATTTGCCTACCCTAGGGACCTCATCTAAGTGGGATCTGACAATATTTCTTCCTTAGTGTCTGATTTCCTTCACTTGGCATAATGTCCTCAAGGTTCCTCCATGTTATAGCGTGTGTCGGAGCGTCCTTTTTACAGCTGAGTAATATTCCATGTATGTATATGCTGCATTGGCTTATGCGTTCATGTGTCGATGGACGTTTGGCTTGTCTACCATTTATTGAATCTTACAGTTTCCGGCCAGGCGTGGTAGGTGTTTACCTACATAGAGATGGCTGATTTAATTCTCACCAATGNAAGCCAACTCCTAACCAACGCGCCACTCAGCTGGCCCCAAAGGCTTCTTATTTAATCCTAACAACCGCTCTTACGAGGTACTGTGTTTTCCCGAAAATAAGGCCTAAGTGGAAAATAAGCCCTAGCCTGATTTTTCAGGATGCTCGTAATATAAGCCCTGCCCCAAACATAAGCCCCAGGTAAGATCATCAGCCAGACATGACTGTTTGAATAAATGTAGGTTTTTGTACATGAATAAATGTAGATTGCTGGAGCAAAAATTAATATAAGACCCGGTCTTATTTTCGGGAAAACGTGGTCTTTTTAGTCTCATTTTAAGGAAAAGAGCTCGGATTAAGTGCTTTGCATGGGGATGCACTGTCCTGGTGGTTTAGAACAGGATTGTGATTGATCCTAGCTCTTTCTTGCTCTTGAACCTGGACTCTTAGGCCCTGTGAGATAGGAGGTGTTGCCCTGGACTCTGAGTGCTAAGGAGGAGGGCCCTAGGTAGAGAAAGGTTTGCGTTTCTCTGGAGTTTGCTGTTTGGCCTTGGGTTGGGGTTATCCTTGATTTAGGCAAAATGTTTCACCTTTTAGCTGCTGGCCTCTGCCAGGATTTTTGAAGAATGTATTGGAAGGGGAACTTAGGCTTTCGGTAGAGCCTTGGTGAGAGGGCTGTACCTTAATATCCACTGAGCAGAATCCTTATGAAGGGCTGAATTGTCACCCCCCCCCCCATTCATATGCTGCATTCCCAACCCCAGTACCTCTGACTGGGACCATATTTGGAGAGAAGGCTTTAAAGAGATGATTGAGTTAAAATGAGGCTGTTAGGACAGGTTCTCATCCTCCGGCAGGATTGGTATCCTTATGAGAAGGCGGCCATCTGCAGGGCAAGAGGGCGGCTTCAAGAGAAACCAAACCCACCAACACCCAGATCTCGGACTTGCAGTCTCCAGAGCGGCAAGAAAATAAATGTCTGTCGTTTAAGCCACCCAGTCCTTTAGTATTTTGTTAGGGCAGCTCAGGGTGACTGACACAGTCCTCGCAGGAAATAGGTGCTGAATTAATATGCAAGCCCAAAGGGTGGTGCAGGGCATGGAGACACAGAGTGGCACTGCCGGAGTCCTTTCTGGCTGCAGCATGTTGTCTTTGGGCCTATTTGCCCACCTGTGAAAGTGTGTATACAGGATCACGCATAAAGAGCCCTCCAGCCCAGGCATTATGGGATTCTAGTTGGCGGCTTCCAGGACCTGGGAAGTATGTTTTAAGCCAGTGCTGTTTAGCCTGAGGGACACTTTGGCCCCCACGGGACACTGAAGACATTCTTGATTGTCACACGTGTGTAGGAGGAGGTGCAGTGGGCAACCAGTGGGGAGAAGCCAGGCATGCTCTTGGACACCCTGTGGTGCACAGGGCAGCCCCCTCCACAAAGTCAGCGGGCCCCAGGTGTCACTGGTGCGGAGGTGGCGAAACCCTGGGTTAAACTTTGTTACCCCTTGAATGGCGATGCCACTGAATTACCAGTCCCAGTCGTTCATTCAGCAGGTTGTTACTTAGCATTGCTGGGTGCCTGGCTCTATGCTGGGTGCTAGGGAGATAAAGAACTGCAAGATGGCCTTCTGGAATTCAAAATCGAGCCTATTGAGTGACTGCACTAGTTTACGTTCCCGTCAGCAATGCACGAGGGTTCCGGTGTCTCCACATCATCGCCAACACTTGTCACTTGTCTGTCTTTGATTACAGCCATCCTTGTGGTTATGAAGCGGTGTCTCATTGTGGCTTTGACTTGCATATCCCGATGGCTAGTGATGTTGAACCTCTTTTCATGTCCGTATTGGCTGTTTGTATATCTTCTTTGGAGAGATGTCTATATTAATCCTTTGCCCATTTTTAAACTGGGTGGTCTTTTTATTGTTGATTCGTTAAAGTAGTTCTTTACACAGTTTAGCTCCAAGTGCCTTATTCGATGCACGATTTGCAAGTGTTTTCTCCCATTCTGTAGGTTGTCATTTTACTTTCTTGATGCTGTTCTTTGAATCATAAAAGTTTAATTTTGATGAAGTTCAGTTTATCTAAATTTTCTTTCGTTGCTGTGCTTTTGGTGTCATATCTAACACCCCTTGATTTTTAATGGTAATATTCTTGGGAATGGATGTAATGTGAGGGGATAATTATTTGATAGTAACGTGCTCGAAGTTCTTTGTTTCAAATGCCTTTGGCACCTTCCTCCCCACTGTCACTGATAGCTTTATCCTGGGGACATCTGGAGTTAGACCACCAGCCATTTGCAAATTTCGTCAATCCCTGTAGCCTTTATAAACACGTCATTATTCCACATGCCTCTTCGTCTCTTCCACGGGTGTGCTCAGAAGTGCTGAGACCTCTGCAAAACAGCTGACAAGGTGCACAGGTCTCCATGCACCACAGCCGCGGTTGCCCTCTGCCCTTGCCATTACACGGTCAGTCAGTGCAGGAACGCAACCTTGCAGGCCCCTGTCGCCATCTGCTGGCAGAGACGGGAAAGCACACTGCCAAGACGATTCTGCAGATACTCTTCCTATTTTCACTTATCCCTGGCAGAGTGTCAAGTAGCAGATCATGCTTTTCATTCTGACTTACTCCTGTCGCTTTGAAAGATCTTGCCCCCTTTGGAGCTAGTGTTTAAATATTAAACCATTGACTAAGATTGAATCTGTTTTCTACAAGGCAGGGAAGCTTGTGTGTCTCTGGTGCCATGGGCAACTCCCGGTGCGTGAAAAATGTCACCACGGAGTAGGAAGCAATACTTTACCTCGGGGGAGGAAAGGACATGGATGCAAATCATTTCTGGTATCATATTGGTAATATTATCATTGTAATCGTTGGGTCTCTGATGCTTTGGAACTCTCTCAAGGTGGATCATTATACCTGCTTCTCCCAGATGAACGACTGACCTTTTTTTTTGTTTTCTAGAACAGCATTTATTTATTTTTTATTTTATTTTTTTTTATTGGGGAATTGGGGGGATGGGAACAGTGCTGGGGAATTGGGGAAAGGGGAACAGACAAGTTGCTGTCGTTTTGTTCTTCANTTTTGTAGTTGCACACAATCTTGGCTTTGCATTCCTACATCTCTTTTCATTGTCTGATTTTCACCCAGTGGGGGGAAAAGTCTTTTTGTTCTTCATGAATCAATGCTAGGCATCCCACCTAGCTGAGTTGACCTGCGGGAAGCTTGCTGAGGATGGAGCTGGTCGTGGCAGACCTCCTTTCTTGAGGGAGCTGAGAGGAAGATGGGGGGAACCCCGCTCCAGATCTAAGCATGCCATTCATGGTAGTGATCCACTAAATGCAGAAATTGTAAAAATAAAAAAATACAAAAAGGTTGGGAAGGACACGCGGCTCGTGCGGTGAAAAGATGATCTAAGCTCAAGCCAGCCCAAATTTCCCCCAAAGTCAACTCGGCTCTATTAAGTGTCTGGTCTACATGACAGTTTCAGAGGGCACCAGGGACCTCGCTTTTTAAAGATGTTCCTAAGCGCTCCATGGGACCTTCTGTAATCTATGTTTGCTCTTCCCCAGAGGCTCAGCGGCCCAGAGACCCCTCACAGGCTGACTCCGTTTCTCCCGGGAGGTTTCCATCTGGGCAGCAGTTTGGGGAACTCGGTCCCTGACATCCGTACCCTTCCTGGGCTCTGCCTGCAGTTAGCTGAGTGCCAACTTGGAAGCCTGAGATACTCTTGCAGCAGCTTTGCAGTCAGCTGGGCTCATTTATTTGACACAAATAAGCTCATTGACCTGATTTAGTGCAGGGAGGACCTACAGAGTCGAGTCAAATGTGATCTCAAAGCCCTGTCTTTTAACTGAGCCTTTGCAGACTTCTCCAAGGACATCCGGCTAGTTAAACGATGAGCCATGCTCGTGAGCACTATTTCAAAGGAAGAAGAACAGGACGGAGAGGTGGAGAGGAACTGAGAATCAGGCGCTGGTGGTATAAGTCACCAACAATTGCTTTTTGTGCCACTTGGTGGCACCAGTTCCATAGGTTTTCTGTCCTCAGTGTAATCCTTACCAAGAGACTGTGGGACCGCTGTGTGCATGGGCTCCCTCTCTCTAAAACAATAATACTATTGCTATAGATGGGGAACCACCTGATGGTGATGACAAATCAGGGCTCTTTCCCAGGTCCTGTCGATTTGTGCACAGGGACCCAGGAGAGTAGCCTCTGATCTGCTGCTAGTTCTGTCAGAGACCCGAGGCTTAACTCAGTGCCATGGCCACCCCTGCTTCCTCCCATTTACCAAGGCGAAAAGTAGGGTAGGTCACTTGAGCTTTCTTACCCAGACGATGAAGAACCCGTGGGAAGTGCTTACAATGTACCATTCTGCATATGCACCAGCATTTAATCTGCACATCTTATGAGGCAGGTGCTCTTTCTCGTCTTCACTGTATGGAGGAAGGCTCTGATGCGGGCTAAGGTTTGCTCGAGGTTACACCATGAGATGGTGGAGCCGCACGCAAACCTCAGAGCCCCTGAAGGTACTTGCAGGCCCAGTGGGCAGCGTGTTGCCTTGGCGCGTGGTGATAACAACTATCATCTGCTAGTCGTTTCCGGCGGGCAGGTGCTGAGCCAAAGAATTTTTTTTTTTTAAAGATTTTATTGGGGAATTGGGGGAGGGAACAGCGTTGGGGAATCAGGGAAGGAGAACAGACAAGGTGCTGTCCTTTTCTTCTTCAGTCTAGTTGTGGAGGACGTCGCTTCACTGGCCCATGTTGGTATTATCATTGTGCTCTTCCCNAGAAGCCAACGACTGATGTGCCTCACCCGGGAAGAGCGCAATGATGGTGCCAACTTGGGCCAGTGAAGCAACATCCTCCACAACTAGACTGAAGACCAAAACGACAGCAACTTGTCTGTTCCCCTTCCCCCAATTCTCCACCGCTGTTCCCATCTCCCCAATTCCCCAATAAAAATCTTTAAAAAAATAAAAAAATAAAAATTCAGATCAGGTAGATGATGAACGTAATAATTTAAAATCACACAACCTAGAGATAAGCCCCAGACTTTCCTCTCTTCCCTCACAACTTTCTAGGCAGAAACGAGAGCGCTTTTTCCTCTTGAAAACAATGCCATAACGGACAACCTCCTGTTACATACAAGCCTATATAATAATTTTTAATGACCACATGGTGTCAATTTCATGGATGTACAATGTTATGAATCCTCTGCAGAGGACATTTAGCTTATTACCATTTCTTTGCTACTGCAAATAATGCATTGATGATATGCTTTTACATACACAGTTATGTATTTATCTGATAACTATTTTCACCAATTTTTACTCTTACCTACACTGTATGGATGGGAGTGTCTCTGCCTTACCATTGAGAACTCTTACCATTTTGTAATTCTTTGCTAAAGGATCTCAATGTTCTAATTTGTATTTAACTTCTAGTGAGGTGACCCCGTTTCCGTGTTTTGGTTGGCCATTTGTCATTCAGATGTGAGCTGCCTGTTGGCGACTTTGTTTCAGAGCATTTTTACAGGAAGGAAACCTAAGCCCCTTTTTTTTCTCCGCCTTGTAGGATACCTACCTATGTGTGCACAGAAGCAGATGGCTCCTATGTTCACAAACTAACTTTTCCAGTTGTGATGTAGGGCAGCGAATGGGGGTGACACTGCCCCCAGCGGGCATTTGGCAGTGCCCAGAGACATCTTTGTCACAGCTGGGGGAGGGTGGTGCATCTGGTGGGTGGAGGCCAGGGATGCTGCTAAACACCCTACAGCGCCCAGGACAGAATTACGCGGCTCCACATGTCAGCCGAGCTGGGTGGAGAGGCCCTCCTCTCGGGTCACATTTCCCCCTTAGAACAGAAGAGCTCCAGGAGCTGTGAGCTGACTTCATTATGTCCCTGCCCTTGCTTTCTGCGGTGCTGAAGTGCTGCTGATTAAATTACCCTGAAGTCCCACAGGACCTGCTACTTCCTCGCAGGTCTCTACCAGCCAAGCGCTGCCTCCAGGAATGACATTATTACTCTGCCATGGTGTCCTTCGCACACCCCTGTAACCCAAGCGCAGTCACCCTCCCAGCTGCAAGATGACCTGGAGGTTTATAAACAGCGCTGTCCCCTCCACAACAGATTGGCTGTTCCCAGTCCCCTGTGGCAGTTCTTTGCAGGGAGAGACTTTGGTGGTGGGTGGGAAATGCCACTATAGGTTCCATTGGGAAAATGAGTCATTCTACTATAAACAGGTACCACGTAAGTAAATAGTAGTAATTAAAAAAAAATAGCCAGAGGGATTATGAGACTTCTTTCTCCACAAGTGCTCTGCCTGACTCCGCAGCGTGTTGGCACGTTGCCTCCCAGGTCCTCTCCAGTGTGGATGTTTCTTGGTCTAGTTTGTTCATGGTGTGAGTATAATTTGGGTCCCAGGATCCCCGTTTCCGTCCAGTCACGTATCTGTGACATTCCTTGTCCAGTCCGCTTTCACAGACATGAAGAGGAACAGTGGCAGTGGCCGTGTGCTATGAGTGTGAGAACTGGGTCCTGTTCGTGCGGTGACCCCATGTCCCAGGGGAGCCGCGTCACTTACCTATGTGTGCGCACCTTGATTCGTGTCTGATGTTAAAAGCCGAACTGCAGGAAGTTATAAAATGAAAACACAGTCTTTAAGATTATAATAAATAAAACAACTCGCCGGTGACAACCAATGGGACAAGCAGTTAATTATTCAGATATTTGCCCAGGTGTCCAGTTTTATTGTTTCTCAGGACCGCATGTTCTGTGAACTCAGAGGGACCAAAACATAGCACTGTTGGAAATGCATTGTTTGTAAGTGAGTGTTTTCAAAGGTTTTGATCGGGTACATAGTTTTTGCAGTCTTTGGACTTTTTTAGTTTGTAAATTTTTTATGCAGTGGAGAGTAGGCAAGCTCTGTTCAGGTGGCACCCAGATTATCACAGAATCAAAAGTGATATTGGCTAAACCACCCTTATCAGTGCAATTCAAGATTTCAGTCTGTGTTGGCCANATGGAGAAATTGGGACACTCCTACATTGCTGATGGGAATGTGAAATGATGCAGCCACTGTGGAAAAGTCTGACATTTCCTCAAAAAGTTAAATATAGAGTTACCATATGACCTAGCAATTCCCCTCCTAGGTATAGTCCAAGGGAAATGATAACATATATCCACACAGAAACGTGTACGTGAATGTTCACAGCAGCACTATTTACAGCAGCCAAAAAGTAGAACCAACCCAAATATCCATCAACTGATAGATGAAAAAAATGTGATCCATCCAGATAAAGGAATATTATTCAGCCATAAAAAGGCATGAAATACTGACAGGTGCTACAACATGGCTGAACCTTGAAAACATCACGCTAAGTGAAAGAAGCCAGACACAAAAGACGTCACGTGATTTTATTTGTATGAAATCTATAAAATAAGCACAGCCATAGAGACAGAAAGATTAGGGGTTTCCAGGGGATGGAGGGAAGGGGAACTTAGGACTAATTGCTGCTGGTACAAGTTTTCTTTTAGGGAAGACAAAAATGTCCTAAAATTAGGTTGTGGTGAGAGTTGCACAACCCTGTGAGTATACCAGAAACCATTGAATTGTATGGTGTGTGACTATCTCAAAGAGCTGTTTAAAGAAAAAGATTATATGGTTCATTCTTTGGTGATTTTTGCCACATGCAGCACAAGATCAGTCATCTTCATCCTCGAATACAAAGGACAGTGACATAATGACTGATAATTATGACCTGTTAAATGCACCGGCAATTGGTGGCCATAGGTAAAAATGACTGCAGTTCAGATACGGGGTTACTGGACCTTTATTATCTTATTTGTTGCTATGATATTCCAAATGCATATCTAGCTCTATAAACAGTTGTGTTAATTTTAGGTCTGTGAGAACAGGGGAATTTTAAGAATGCCGGCACCTCTTCCCATAATCTGCCTGGTTCCGGCAAAGGGAAGCCCTGGCGACTGTGCCACCGAGCCTAAGTCACGTGAGAACCCAAAGGATCTTGGCACATGGCCACCCGTCCATCCTGTTTGCTACCAGTTGCGGGTTTTGTGCTTAAGTNGATGGGAGATGGATGGGAGAAAGACTCTATGTCGGACTGCAGCCCGGAACCATGATTCCAGCGCTGCCCACCCAGCTCTCGCCCAGCTCCCTGTATGGCCGGCTGTTCAGCTGAAAGAACCGGACTTATTAGGGAGGACGAGCCTCTCGAGCAAGGTGGAAAGGAAGCCTTTATCTTTTTTTGGCTTAGACATCCTTTTCTGATATTTGCTGTAAAGCTCACATAAGCATGTACGTTAAAAAAATTGAGTCGTATGAAAAGAGAAATGAAAGTGAAAGCCTCCTTTCAACTCGTCAGTTCCCACTGGTAACCACTGTTAATTTCTTGTATAGAAATTTTATGTCCATATGTAAGGATATATATTATATATGCAAAACCTTTATTTTAACTTTTATCTATTTTTGGCTAGTTAATACATGCACATGGTTCAACATTCAAAATGGTTTTACAGTGAAAAAAATCTCTGTCCCACTGCTGTCCGCAGCTTCTCTGTTCTCTACCAATGTGTCACCATTTTCGTGCGTTTATACAGATAGTTTATGCATGTGCGGACTAGTATTTGCAGGTGTTATTTCTCTTTTTCTTTTAAATACAAAAACTATATAGCGTGTTACCTGTACTGTTCTACTTCTTGCTCTTTTGCTTTGTAATAATAATTTTTAAAGCTCCACTATTTAGCTAGTGCTTGCCAAGTACCATGTACTCTCCTAGATGTTTCTGTGCATCACCTCATTTAATCCTATGATGCGGGCTCCATATAGACCCCATTCACCAGGGAGGAACCTGAGGCACGGAGAGATGAGGGACTTACCCAAGGTCATTTGGTTCGTAAGTTAGCCTTGACCTTGGGCGGGAACTGAAATAAGGCAGGAAAGGAGGTGCCACTGCTAGTCAGTGCTGGTCTGATGATGTTCATATCTTGCCTTTTTTTCCCCCTTTCATAAAGCATGTCTTAGAGATCTTTCCAGATTATTACATGAAGACTTCTTAGTTCTTTTACGTGGCCAGCTGTTTCATTTTAGTTAGCTTCACGTTTGAGTATTGATGGCTATTTGGGTTGTATCTAATGTCCTCTTAACAAATAGTGCTGCTGTTGAAACATCCACATATGTGCATCTTGGAGTGCATGAGCAAACATATCTGCAGAAAAAATTCCTAGAAGTAGACTCACTAGTCATGGGGTATGCATACTTTAAATTTTAGTAGCTATTGCTAAATGGTACTCTGAAAACAGCTGCACCAATTTACCCTCCCCGAGAATGTATGGAAGCGCTAGCCCCACCTCCGTATCCACCCTGGGAATGATCAACCTGTTTAGTCCTTGCCAGGCTGACTGCTGAAAAATTGGCTCATTTTCATTCACATGCATTACGAGCGCATTGTTCTCATGTGTTTATTGGCCATTTACTTTTCTTTTATGAACTGCTTTTTTGTGTTCTTTGTACATTTTGTGTTTTGGTTTTGCCTTTCTCATAGAGACCTATAAGAGCTCTCTGAATACTAAAGAAATGTGTTACAAATATTTTTCCAGTTTATTGTTTACATTTGTAATTTTTTTCACCATATAGAAGATTTTAATTTTTATGTAGCTGCATATGTGAGTATTAATATTTTCTTATGGCTATGGGGTTTTGTGTGTGACTTTTCATCTCCACAGTTATATATATATATATATATTTTTTTTTTTTCCTTAATAACCAATTTTTTCCCTTTGTCTTTTTATGGTTTTAATTTTTA
>NW_017731412.1:4687336-4690789 GCF_001890085.2 Hipposideros armiger | reverse complement strand
GGGGAGGTCAGGGCTGCATCATTTGTGACTCGGCAAGCTCCTTTCTCACTGTAAAGAAATTACATTTACAAGCACATTAGTAGAATATAAATCCAGGCTGGATTCATCATTATAAAGTTCTTATTATGGTTTCTTTGTTCTTCTGATTTTAAAAGAAATGGAACCTTTTTTTTTTTTCCCATGGGCCTCTGAAGGTATTGTGGGCACCAGGTACTGTACTTACTGTATCTAATGAAGAAATTAGCCCTGGAAAAGGCTGTCCTGTGGAAGAGACACCTGAGTTGAGATCTGGAGACTAAACAGGAGTTCGTTCCGTGAGCCAGGTGTGAAGTGGGGTCTAGGCAATGGAAGCAGCAGACGCAGAGATGCCATGGTAGAGGGAATGAACAGGGAGAGTGTCGGGGCGGTGCAGCTCAGAGAGCAAGGGGATGCGTGGGCAGAGTGAAGCTAGAGGGAAAGCAGGACCATGCAGGCCAGGAACATCACCTCGCCCTTCCCCCAGAGCAGTGGGAAATCTGTGATGTTCCAAACATGGGCATTGGATGACTCCTGAAGGTATCAACAGCAGACCAGAAAACCGGAGCGCACCCAGACTCTCTGTGAAATGGAATCAACAGAAGGAGAGCCAGTCTGGCGCTGATCAGGCATCAGTGACACCCACATTTGGGAGAAACTGAGACAGGGCTGCTGGTCTGTGTTTAGTGGAGGAGAAAAGACAATATTTTCCCCTACACTTCATTATGTCCCCCATCCTAGATCGGGTCTTCAGGAAATAGATTCTGACACAGAGATTGCGTGGTGCTTTGTGGGGACGTGTTCTTGGGAGCAAGGTCCGTAGGGAAGCGAGCAGATACAGGGTCTCCCTGGAGCAGGAGTGGCCTTCCAGAAACGTCCCATGTGGAGGCCAGGAAGCCGGGCCTTTGCACCTCCTTGGATGAGGGTTGCTGCAGGGAGGGCCAAGAACCTTGGGTGAGCAGCTCTGTTGGACCGCATCCAGTTCCCTGGAGGGTCTCAACCTCCAGCAGCCAACACTGCAGCCACTGGGGGAGATGGGAGGGTGCCCTTTTCTATACAGGGCCAGACAGTAAACACCTTGAGCTTTTTGGGCCATGGGATCCCGGCTCCAACTGCTGAACTCTGCCGTTGAGGCCCGAAAGCTACCATAGACACTGCGTCATGACTGATGGCTGTTGGCCAGTGAAACTCTTTATGGACAGAGATTTTAATTTCATGTCATTTTCACGTGTCATGAAATATTCTTCTTCCTTTGATTATTTTTGCCACAACCATTTAAATCTGTAAAAGCCATTCTTAGCTTGCAGGCGCTGGACCTGCTTTGGCCTGTGGGCTGCAGTTCGACAACCCTTGGCCTAGAGGGATTCAGGAAACAGGGCAGTTGGGATCTATGGTCTTTGAGTTGTCCGCTGTTGGCTGGTTGACAAGGGACATTTCCCTTCTACCTCCAGCTTTTTTGTCAGTAAAATGGGAATAACTCCTAAAAACTGAGCTCCCCGGATGGGGGTTGAGTGAGGTTGGGAGGGGCAGGTTCTGTTAAAGCGGCCATGATTCACATTTCAGAATATTAAGTATCNATGTTTACAACTCAATAATCAAAAGATAACCCAATTAAAAAATTAGTGGGCTGGCCGAGTGGTGCATTGGTTAAGAGCTGGCTTGGGACGCCAGAGTGCTCCCGTTCTGATCCCACATATGAGGGCCAGTGACACTGCCCTCTGCAGCTAAGATGCTGAACAACAGCTCAACTTGGAGCCGGGCTGCCATGAGTCGCCGGCAGCCAGCATGAGCGGCAGTCCAGAAGCTGGCGACTGATCTGCCTCACCCAGGAAGAGTGCAATGATGGTGCTAACTAGGGCCAGTGAAGCAATGTCCTCCACAACTACACTATAGAACAAAAAAACGACAGCAACTTGTCTGTTCGCTTTCCCCCAATTCCCCAGCTCTGTTCCAATTCCCCAATAAAAATCTTAAAAAAAAAATTTGTTAAATATCTGAGGAGGCATTTACCAAAGAAGAGATAAACAAATGGCCAGTAAGCACAATAAAAGATGCTTAGCATCATTAACCGTTAGGGATGTGCAAATGAAATCCACAATGAGAACACACTCCCTGGGATGGCTGTAATAAAGATGGACAATGACAAGTGTCGGTGAGGGCCGGCCGAGTGGCTCAGTTGGTTAAGAGTTGGCTTAAGAGCCCAGGCTCTGAGTGACAGGGCTGCTGGTTCGGTTCCCACATGGGCCAGTGATGCTGCGCCCGAGCTGAGCTGCCACGGAGCTGCCAACAGGTGGCAGGATGGCTCAGCTGGTGTAATATCAAGATTGCCTGTTCGATGGTGGGCTATGCCCACCGGCAACTAAGACTAAACTCGGAACCTTGAGCTGAGCTGCCACCCGGATGGCTCAGTGGATAGAGCATGTGCTTTTAGCAAGGCTGCTGGCTCAACTCCTGCATNGAGGGCAGCGTCACTGGCCCTCATATGTGGGATCCAAACCAGGGCCCTCTGGCATCCCAAGCGAGTTCTTAACCATCGCGCCACTCGGCCGGCCCTTGTGTGTGTGTTTTAAGCAGCCATGCCCAGCTCTGCTTTGCAACCTGTCCTAATGATAGGTTACATGCCACAGGGCTGGGTTCGCAGAGCTGCTTGGAAGTAGCCTCCAAGTGTTTGCAAATGAAAGGACACATTTTGGCTAGCCACCCCTCTCTCCCCAACCCACCCACCCCCCCACCCCGCATGCAAATGATAATCACACAGACCAGACTGCTCATAGGCAACATTTGGTCTGGGGCTCCGACTCTTAAGACCCACAAATTCCAGGAAGAAACTAATAAAACATCCACCTAAATTCCATGCCTGACTCCGACCTCCTGCTACAAGTATACGTCCCCCGACCCTGCACTCATGGCTCACATCACTGCTGGCTGCTGAGGAAGTGATCGAGAGGGGGGCAGAAGGCCATGTTAAGGAGCGGCGGCTCCCCAAGCACGTTGTGGAAGTCATTCATCCCCCCAAATGTCCGCCGTCACACCTGACCCCTGGTTCCGGCTCTTCGGGCACAGCACAGCTTGGCCACTGTCACCGCACCTTGTAACTTGTTGTCCTGTTTAGCTTGTTGACTCTCACCCCGCCCTTGTTCTTGGTTTGTTTAGTTTCCTTCCTCTCTTATGCTGGAAGTATTCCGGTTATCGTGGGAGAAAAAAGGGTCAGCGTTTCAATCTCTCACCTGCTGGTTGTCCGGGTCCCCAAAGGTAGCACAGCTTGTGACCCTGGCACAGAAGGAGCTGGCCCGTGTTTCCCTTTCCCTTTTTGCATTCTGTATGCCTGGGTCCGAGTGCCATTTTCACTTTTGTCCCTTTAATCCTGGGCTGTGTTTGCTTCTGACAAAATTGATCAGCCTTGTTGAAAGATGATGGACAGTTAGTGAATCAACTAGT
>NW_017731412.1:4681869-4685543 GCF_001890085.2 Hipposideros armiger | reverse complement strand
AGAACAGCTCAGTGTAAAGTCCACAGCCTCCCATCATGGGTAATTACTAATTTTTGTTTACGGTGGTAAAAACCAGGTAACACTAAATTTACCATTTTAGCCATTTTTAAGGGTGCATTTCAGTAATGTTAACCATGTTTGCATTGTGTGCAACAAATCTCTGGAGTTTTTTCATCTTGCAAAACTCTGTACCCACTAAACACTTACTCCTCCTGTTCCCTCCCCCAGGCCTTGGCAACCACCTTTCTACTTGCTGTTTCTGTGATTTTGACTATTTTAGATATGTCATGTGAGTGGAATGATGCATCGTTTGTCTTTTTGTGACTGGCCTATTTCACTTAACATCATGTCCTCCAGGTTCACCCATGTGGTAGCACGTGAGAGGATTTCCATCTTTATTAAGGCTGTGGAATATTCCATCGCATGCAAATACCGCATTTTATTTATACATCGTGTGTCCGTGGGCGTTTGGGTTGCGTCCACTCCTTGGCTATTGTGAATAATGCTGCAGTGAACATGGGGGTGTAGGTACCTGTTTGAGATTCGGCTTTGAATTCTTTGGGGTATGTGCCCAGAATTAGGATTACCAGATCCTATGGCAGCTCTGCTTTGGAGGAACCTCCACACTGGTTTCCACAATGGCTGCAATATTTTACCTCCCCACCGACAGCGCACAAGGGCTCCAGCTTCTCTGCATCCTTGCCAACACTTATCTTCGGTTCTTTTGATCCTCGTGTGTGTGAAGTGATATCTCATTGTGGTTTTGATTTGCATTTCTCGTGATGTTGAGCATCGAGTCATGTGCTGGTTGGCCAGTTGTATGTCCCCTCTTTGGAAAAATGCCTATTCAAGTCCTCTGCCCATTTTTTAATCAGGTTATTTGTTTGTTTGTTGTTGTTGATTTCTAGATGCTCCTTACATATTGTGGATGTTAAGACCTCATTAGATACATGGCTTGTAAATATTTGCTCCTATTCTGTAGGTTGCCTTTTCACTCTGTTGACCGAGTCCCTGGATGCACGGAAGTTTTAAAGTTTGACGTCCTCTCCTTTGTCTATTTTTGCTTTTGTTGCCCACGCCTTTGGTGTCATCATATCCATGAAACCATTGCCAAGTCCAGTTGGTCCTGGAGATTTCCCCCTGTTTTCTTCTTAGGAGTTCTGTACCTGAAGGTCTTTATTTTGAGTTAATTTTTACATATGGTGTAAGGTAAGGGTTCACCTTCATTCTTTGGCATGTGGGTGTCCAGTCTCCCCAATGCCATCTGTTGAAGAGACAGTCCTTTCCCCTTATGTAGGTAATTACTGATTTTTAAATCAGAGCTGAAATGCACAAAGACAGCAGGGTAGTGGTGGAGGAGGGGGTCTGTTAGCATCGCCTGGGCCTACAGACACCTTTCAGGAATTTCCCTCCCTGAATCTGACTTGCCTGGGAGTGAGAAACATGGGGACTGGCCGGGTGAATAGTCAGAAAGCTCCTAGGTTACCCAGCACGTATGCCCCTCTTCTTGTGGTCAAGAACCTAGAACCAGTGGAGGAAAGAAATCGTTAAATCGGCTAGAATGGCCCCTGTGCAGTGTAGAGACACTTTGCTCTCAGGTGTCTGCTTTGCAAATCTGGACTGCGTTCCTGCTGGGTTAGCTCAAAGCAGAACACACCTGTGCGCTATCTAGAGGCTTGCAGATCTGGCTGCCCAGGTACCGATGAGGGCGTGCTGGCCGCCCTGTGCCTGGACAGGCTGGGAAGCATCTGAAACATCTGCCTGTGGTCTGCACACCCATTTTAATGACCTTCTCCAGGGAGAGGGGGGGAAGAGCAGTTGGAGGGAAGCGGGGAGGAAGGACAGACAGCTGTCTGCATGGAAGGCAGCAAGCACAGATGCTTGCAGCAGCAGATGGCAGGCCGCAGCAGAGCCCTGCACAGTCCTGTGGCCCCCCAGGGGAGATGACGGGGAGGGGTAAGCCCATCAGGCTCCTCTCGCCTCCAGCAGCAGCGCTGGCCTCTGCGCATAGTCTGCACGTTGCTCCTCCCCTGGCCAGTATTGATCCCAGACCGAGAGTATGCAGGGCTCCTGGAGAGCCAAGTCTAGCTGCAGGCTTACCAGTGCTCCTAAGCGATTGCTGCCTGGGGGCTGTGCCGCCGCATTTCTGAATACCCGAGAGGCCTGTCCGGCCTTCCGCTGGCCTGCCAAGTGGATGAGGGAGTGCTGGAGAAGACCGCTCATGGGCTGCTCGGCCCTTCAGAACCCCAAGTGAGGCCCTTTAAGATCAGGCGGAGGAAGAAAGAGGCCCAGAAGCGCAGCCCAAGTGGCCCGGGACAGCAGAAGTCCTGTCCCTTACTCTCAGTGAGGGCAGTATTTCCTGGTATGCAGAGCAGCGGTGGGTGGGGGATAGAGGCCCTGGGAGGTGAGTGGGGAGCAGGTGGACGGCAGGCACCCCACCCTCCTCGCGCACTCAAGGCAGAGCATCACTCCCTGTCAGCGTCTCTCTCCCCACAAGCTCTGCTGTACTTCAGATTCCTCCTCAACCCAGCTCTTCAGGAAGCTACCACTGGTCAGCGGAGATTGGTCCTGGAGAGGACGAGGGACAGCTGCCTCTAGATGCTGGTTCTGGCTCTGCCTCCGGGGGAGCCCGTCCGCCCTCCGGACCTTAGTTGTCCCCGCTGGAAGAAGCAGAAAGCCACTCCGCCCTGAGGGTTAGTTCTCTTCCTCTTGGGCGGAACTTTGAAGAGGCCGTGACAAGCCGCAGGGCGGGTGGCAGCTGGAACAGGAGCCCAGAATTCCCTGCTCACCAGCTCCCTCCCAGCCTTAGTGTGGAATCAATCTGGGAAATACAGGAAATCGTCTACACTGAATTGAAAGGGAAGGTGCAGGGCTGGGGCCCATGTGCCCAACATCACGAGTGACCAGGGACGTCACAGCAGCGATGATAAAAGCCAACCCCTCGGGGCGCTCCTAAGGGCCAGCCTCATCTGCGCCCTCTACACCAGCCTGTAGTGGACCCACCGGAATCCTTTCACACAGTGAAACAGGCTCTCAGACAGGCTTAGTAACTCGTCTACACAGCTGCCATTACTACTACGGCCGCTGGGCTAGGAGCAAATCGTAGGCAACCTGAATTCATAGTCCACACTTCTAACCCCTATTCATGCTAAAAAACCAAAACCATTTTCACCCACCAGGCTGACGGCAAATAGTAGGTTTGACACAATCAAGTGCCAATGAGCTGTGGTGATGGGTCTGTGAAGGATTGAAGGGCGAGGATTGGGGTTAGGGTTGGGGGTGCGTTTCTGTTCTCTGTGTTTATTTTATAATGCAGAATATAGGCACACAGACTATAGTACTCGGGTTCATAATTCAGTACAAAAAAAAAAAGAGAGAGAGAAAGGGGAGATGGTCAGGGGAAGAGAACACAAGATAAAGAGATGGAGGGGTCTCAGAACCCAGAACTGCCTTTGTGCTTGACCCCATGGCTGCAGGAACTCAGGGTGGCTCCATGCCTTGGGGAAGTGCGTTCTCTTACGTGGCACACCTTTACTCACTGAGAACCCCTCCGTTCCAGGCACTGTGCCGGGCTCTTTGCTCTGTCCATGCAAACCCAGGCCTGTGCCTCTATGGCGATGAGGTCATGGCTGCACGCAGGGAGGAGCCAGCTCACCCCTCGGCTTCCATCTGTG
>NW_017731412.1:4674474-4681596 GCF_001890085.2 Hipposideros armiger | reverse complement strand
AGCACAAGCAAACGCACGAGCCTACCCCATTCCAAAACGCTTCTGACAAAATCTGGCGCTCCTGGTTCTAATCAAAATACTGAACTTTGGAACAAATTAACATTCCACAGCCCTCGCAGGGAAGGCGAATTCAGCCTAGACAACTTCAGTTCACAACCACAACAAAAATAGCTTCTCCCAGGGAAGACACACTCTGCTAACAAGGTCACTTTTGTTTTGCTTCCCCTGCCATCTGGCTGAGTGGCACCAGGGGCTGGATTTGGTACTGGCTTGTTCTGCCGAGAGTGGATGGGAGCCGGGTGGCACCGCAGAAGGCTCCTCAGCCTCCTGGCAAAGGTTGCCGGCACAAAGTTACCTTCAGACATCCCCCAGAAAGCAGGCGGGCAGATGGAGCCCCCCTTTCACCAGGCCGACTCTGCTCTGAGCTCCGAGTGTGCAGAAGGTGTGACACCAGCAGACAGCAACAAGCAGGTGGGAAGCAGAGGAGAGCGAAAAACACGACAGGATGGGAAAGCTATCTTCGTCTCGAAAAACATTCCAGAATGCAACGTAATGCTCGCTTCGGAGAGTTGGGAGTCTGAGTTCCAGAAGGCGAACAAAGAAGCATGATTTTGGTTTTCTTTTCTTTTCTTTTTTTTTTTTTCTTTTTTCTTTTTCCCAGGGACATTCAGTAGCCTGCCTTGGGCTCAGTTTCCTTCTCTGTGGGGTGGGAACCAGCTGCACAGGCCGCGTGCAGCCATCAGGAGGGTGAAAAGAGATCGGGGTGCCTGGCTGGGGTTCTCAAAGGACACACGTGCACGCTGACCTTTGTAGCCAGGAGGGCTTTCGTGGAGACGCGTAGGAAGACCCCCTCAACCAGCGCCCTGCAGAACTCTCACGTGACATACATGGTCTGCCCAGAGTGACGTGTTTGTCAGGTGTAGAGCTGGGATTTGAACACAAGTGTTTGGATTACAGAGATGCCACTGATTCTTTCTACTAGACCAGTGGTTTTCAATCTTTTACAATAGGACCAAAAACCATGAATATACACACACGGCCTCGTGACCTGCAAAAGCCATGCACCTCCTAGGAGGGGTCCAGGGGTCCCAGTTAGTAATCACAGGGCACCTGCTGGGAAAACAAACACACAAACAAACAAAGGTTTTAGTAAAGTGGAGAAAGAATCCTTATTTCAAAATGACCCAAATTCTTCCTTCCCTTAAATCAAGGAAAATAAGTTCACTAGAGCTGCTTCTTCAGGATTTTTTTTTTCCCTCCAAAAAAATGACACATGAGAAAACTTTGATTTCCAGGCAAGTTAGATGTGGTCTTCAAGGGGTCCCAGGTGGGGTGAGTGTGAGGAAGGTCCCTGGGGCCCCACGGTGGTGTCACTGCTGCCCGTGGGACGTGGGGTGAGCAAGGGACTGCAGGGTCCCACGGTTGCAGATGCTTCTTGAGTCAGAATTGAGCATCTGGCACAGGATTTAAAAGACCCACAGTGGGGCCATTTGCAAGTGTTAATTGGTATCAGGACTGAGTCCCTCTCTGCTGCGGGTACCTGGGGGGTGGAGGGGACTGTGTAGGCCCCCCAAGTCCCACAGGGAAGCTGCACTGCCACCCAGCAGGAAACATGGGGCGCAGGCCACTGCTCCCCCCTGGCCTAGGACCTGTTCATCTGCTAACTTTTCTTAACCTGCCTCTTCCCTCCTGCCTTGGTGGCCTCCCAGATCTTGGACTAACTTTGTGTACTCAGAGGGCCTCCAGAAACCGCCTGCTTTTTCATGTTTGCACAACAAATACTATTGAGTATCTGTTATGTGCCAAGCAGGATGCTCGGCTCTTGGTGTACAGCCAAGAGAAGAAAAAAGAGGACCTGGCCCTCGGAGGGCTTTCAGCCTGGTAGGGAGCTAGACGTTTACCTGAAAGGACGGGCCGGGTGGAACTGGGCCGAGATCGATGCTCTAGGTAGAGAAACACAGGCCATCCGAACATCTTGAAACAGGAAAGAACACTGGTGGCTCCAGAATCTTCTGTCTCAAAGACACAGATTGAAAACTTGCCTTGAAGCTAAGTTGAAAATAGCACTTCACTTGACTTTGAGGAAAAGAGTGCTGTCTAAATCAGAGAATGCACGCGGGAGGCGCTGATGGAGACCAAGGCCAGTGGCTAAAGCATGCGCAATACCCTCCTGGACTCTGCCATTGGCAAAGGACTTGGTGCCTTCAAAGGAAAGAGAGGGGACGTGTGTACTTGGAGATCATGGGCCAAGGGACAGCGAGTGGCCCAGGATGAGAGGAGAGGCCGGGAGGCCACACCCGGAGGACAGAAATGCTAAATCGGGATTCACGTGTGAGTCACGTGCAGCAGGATTCTCTCAGGGGCTTGTTGCAGATGCAGATGTTTGGGTTCATCTCGGACTCCCGGGGTCAGCATGTCTCGACAAGGAGCCTGGAACCCGCTTTATGAGCGAGCGCCCCAGGAGATGACTTTATGCACGGGGCTTCATAGTCCACGCTAAGGCTGTCTGAATTTTATCCTAAATGCAAAGGGAAGCCATTGAAGGGTTTGGAAAAGAGAAATGATGCAGTCCGTTGTAAGGATGTTCTGCTTCTTGGGTAGGAATTGAGTGGAGTGGGATAAGGGGGGAGAGGGATAGGCCCCTTGGGGGGCAGGGCAGAAGTCCACACTGCCTCCTTCATCCCTCTGCTTCTCTGCCTGAAGCACTGGGTAGACCAGCTCCTGACTCCATTAACCGGTCCCGGGGCACCTGCCGGGTCCTCCCTGGTCATCTAGACCCTCATGCAGTGGGACAGGTGGGTTAACACTGGCCCTTGGATTGTCCACATCCTGGGCCTCAGATTGTCCACTGCTCCTTTAACACCCCACATAGTCACTCACTGTCAACACAGCAACTTCCCCAAGGACTCACCCTCCCCAAAAGTGTAGGGCAAGTATCATCGCACCTGTTGAGGGCTGTTTCGATAGCATTAGGAAGTGGGGTGAGCCTTTCAGTGGTTCTTAAGGTTCTGTTTGGTCCTGTGAGTCTGTGACATAAGTTTAGGTGGTAGGGAACCAATCAATGCAACCGTCACTTCCTAATAAGTAAGATTCCTCACACTGAGTCCAGGTGACCCCACCAGGGCTCCTGGTTTGAAGATCAGCAAGGGGGAGCCAAGTGTCTCGTCTCTTCCCAATCAGGCTGTACCGAGTGGCTCTTGATTCAGGCTGTGGCTTACCCAAACTGGCCTCCCTCTTTCAGGTAAATGACAAGGTTTTCATTCTCTCTGCGTTTTCCAAGAGAGGCTGACAGAGAGAACATCGCGAATCACAATCAGAGCTTCCTGCCGCAGAGCACACAGATGAGAATTGATCTCAAACCTTTTAGTGTCATCGTTTCCTGACTGCTGGAAAGGCATACACATATGTCAGCGGAGAAAAACTCAGAATCCTGATCTCTAGCTGCATGTCAACAAAACGCCCAAATGATGTGGCTTGCTGAAACAGGAGAATGAAACCAAGACCCAGCCACACTGCTTTGAACTCCAAGAATATCAAGAAGATCTTTGCCTCCATTATTTTTTAAATCAATTTTATTGAAGTATAATGTACATACGATAAATGGCACCCATGTAATTGTACAGATTGATGTTTTGACAAATTTATACACACAAGTAACCGTCACCTCATTGAAAATATAGAATATTTCTATCACCACCCCGTAAAATTCCTTCAAGTCTCTTTGAAGTCAATCCCCCTTTTACCTCTGGCCTCAGGCAACCGCTGATCTATTTGCTGTCACTGTAGTTTTCCAGTTCGTTTCATTTCATATAATGGAATCAGACAGTATATACTCTTGAGATTCAGCCATGTTGTTGCCTATGTCAGTAGCTCATTTCCTTTCATTGTTGAGGAGACTTCCATGTTTGTTTATCTGTTCACCTGTTGTTGGACATTTGGGTTGTTTCTAGGTTTTGTATATTTTGAATAAAACGGTTATAAACATTTTTGTACAAGTCTTTGTGTGGACATATGTTTTCATTTCTCTTGGGCAAATACCTAGGAGTAGCTGGGTTGTATGACAAGTATATATTTACTTCTTAAGAAACTACCAGAACTTCTCCCAGAGTAGATGTACCATTTTTACATCCCCACCAGCAATATGTAAGTAGTCCTGTTGCTTCACATCCTAGCCAACATTTGTGATTGTCAGTCTTTTAGTTTTAGCCATTCTAATGGGTGTGTGGTGTTATCTCATTGTGGTTGTTATTTGCATTGGCTTGATGACTTGTATTGAACACTTTTCCATGTGCTTATTGGTCATTCTTATACCTTCTTTTAGTAGTGCCTTTTCTAATCTTTTGCCCATTAAAAAAAAATGAGGTTGTTTGTCTTATGAGGTGTGATCAAAACATACGGTGAATGTTTAAATAAAAAAACATTTCTTGGGGCTGGCTGAGTGGCTCAGTTGGTTAAAAGCGCGAGCTTTGACCAACAGGGTCACTGGTTCGATTCCCACATGGGCAGTGACGCTGTGCCCCGAGCTGAGCTACCGCTGAGCTGCCAACAGGTGGCAGGATGGCTCAGCTGGTGAGAGCATGTGGTTCGACTCCTGCATGGGATGGTGGCTACGCCAACCCACAACTAAGATTGAACATAGCACCTTGAGCTGAGCAGCCGCGAGCTGCCAACAGGCAGCCGGATGGCGACTAGACTTGGAGCTGAGCTAGCTGCGCCCTCCACAACTAAGACTGAAGGACAACAACTTGGCTGTTCCTCTTCCCCAATTCCCCAACACTGTTCCCCTTCCCCAATTCCCCAATAAAATCTTTTAAAAAAAATTTCTTACAGTAAAAGACACATTGCCATTAATCCCCCTCAAAATACTCCCCCTTGCTTCGAACACTTCAAACTTATCCTATCATTCTTGCCACTTTCTGAAGCAGTTCTGAAAGTCCTCTTTTGGGAGTGCCTTTAGTTGCACTGTCATTGCTGTCTCGATGTCCTGAATCATTTTGACTTTGGGGAAGAGTCAGAAATTGCACAGTGCCAGATCCAGAGAATAGGTGAATGAGGACACACCATAATGTTTGTATTTGACAGAAATTGCTATATACCAGAAGTGATGTGTGACACGGAGACTTTCCATTGTGATCACAAAACATGGTGAATGCTGCTGCTGAGTGCCATCCAATGGAAAGGCAGGGATCTTCGATACGGGAAGTGGTGCGTTGAACCTTAGTAACAGTGTGTGACAAATTTCATCTGGTTTGGTGCAGTCAGTCGCATGTGAGCTACGGTTGAGAGAAGGTGTGTTTTAAAGTGTGTGGTAAATCATCCTCCATCATGACAACGCTCTATGTCACACATTGCTCTGGTACAGCAATTTCTGTCAGATAAAGATATGATGGCGTGTCTGTATCCACTTTACTCATCAGATCTGACACTGTGCGACTTTTCTTTTCTCATCAGATGACCTTGATGCCTCAAAAGCCGATCAGCCATATATCTGCAGACATATTTCTGAACTCTCTGTTCTGTTCCATTCATCTGTATGTCTGTCTTTTCAACCAATACCACATGGTCAGTAAGTCCTTCAATTTTGTTCTTTTTTTAAAAAATTGCTTTGTCTATTCTAGGTAAGTGCATTTCCACATAATTTTAGGACCAGCCTGTCAATTTCCATTAAACTCTGCTGGAATTTTGGCTGGAGTCATGTTGAATCTATTAATCTACTTGGGAAGAATCCAGGTCTTCAATATTTGATTCTTCCCATCCATGATCATGGTATATCATTTTATTTTTGTCTCTTAAATTTTCTTTCAACAATGTTTTATAGTTTTTACTGTATAGGTTTTGTCCACACTGTGTTAAATTTATTTCATGTTTCTTGGTATTGTAGATGAAATTGTACTTGTATTTACTTCCAGTTGTTCGTGGCCTCTTTCTCCTCCCTCTCTTTCTCTTTTTTCAGTTATCTCTTTCTTCTGGATTGTAACCTGACTTTAAAGCCTTAAATACATCTTCTTATGCTTGACACGGATGCTAATTTCCAGGGTTTGAAAAGATCCCGTCGATAGTTTGGTCAAGAATTGGCGTTGATGCCACTCTACGTCTTGCCCCTTATCGCAGAATTTACAGCTATTCTTGGCAAAATTCTCACCTCATCAGACCATCTTCCTTCTATCGCTCTCTTCCTTTTCCACAGCTCCCATGATCACAGCTCCTCCATGTAGCCTTCCACGATGTGACAGGTTCTCTGGTATCTTTTCAACACTGAATCTTCCTTTACTTACCACCACATTGATTGAAACAATTATCCAGTTGTTTGTTGAAAATGAAGGAATTTTATGCTATTTAGCTCTTGTATGACTGTAGGAGTTTCCTAGGACTGCAACCTGGGTGGCATAAAACAACAGAAATTTATTTTCTCACAATTCTGGAGGCTAGAAGTCTAAAATCAAGGTGTTGGTAGGGCCAGCCATGCTCCCCCTGACCCTGTAGGGAAGAGTCCTGTCTGCTTCTGGTAGATCTCAGCAATCCTTGGCGTTCCTTGGCTTGCAGCTACATACCTCAGTTTCTCCTTCCGTCTTCACATGGTGTCCTCTCTGGGCGTGTCTGTGTTTCTTCTTCTTTTAAAGGCACCAGTCACATTAGATTAAAGGCCCACATGCTCCAGTATGACCTCACCTTACCTAATTACGTCTGCAGTGACCCTGTTTCCAAATAAGGTCACATTTCTCACGTACTGGAAATGAGGACTTCAAGGTATCTTTGGGGGAGGGGGATGCAGGGGGACACAATTCAACACATAACGTCTTAGCTTTTTCTCTATCTCAAATGTTCTTCCTCATTGTGTTTTCTTGAAGAGTTCCTAGAGGACCCAGTTCAGAATTCACCTTCTTGCTTATTTTTCCTGAATACCCCAGGAGAAGTGAATTGCCTCTTTTTTTTTTTTTTTAGAAGAGAAACTTTGTTGTTGTTTTTTTAAAAGATTTTTTATTGGGGAATTAGGGGGATGGGAACAGTGCTAGGGAATCGGGAGAAGGGGAACAGACAAGTTGCTGTCGTTTTTGTTCTTCAGTCTAGTTGTGGAGGACGTTGCTTCACTGGCCCAAGTTGGCACCATCAGTGCGCTCTTCC
>NW_017731412.1:4625814-4674274 GCF_001890085.2 Hipposideros armiger | reverse complement strand
GCCCAGCTCCAGGTTGAGCTGTTGTTCAGCATCTTAGCTGTGGAGGGCAGTGTCACTGGCCCTCATATGTGGGATCCGAACCGGGGCCCTCTGGCATTCCAAGCCAGTTCCCAACCATTGCGCCACTCGGCCGGCCCGTGAATTGCCTCTTTGCCAATATTTATAGCATCTTTGCATTTCTGTTAGACCACATGTCACACTGAGTGCAGCCCGAGGGCAGACGCCATGCTGTTCATCTGGGAGTAGAGCTCAGAGTCCCAGAATCCTGTTTAGACTTCCTCTGTGGAGTAGCCGTTCCCACTGTGGGCATTTCAGGCGTATATATCAACAAGCCCTCGTCTGTCAATTTGTAGATTAATGAAAAGGATGAGGCAGCTTTCGGGACTCTGTGTTATTTAATTTTCTATTTTAGGAATTTTATCACTAGGAAATACTTTGGATAAACATTTGGGATTTTATCTAAATGTCTTCTTGATTGACTAAAATATGTTCAAATAAAATATAAAATAGTCTTTTATGTAAATGCAGTGTGACTGAATTTCTCAACCCTGGCACTATTGATATACTGGGCCAGATCATTCCTTGTTGTAGGGGGCTGTCTTGTGCATTGTAGGATGCTGAACAGTGTCCTCACCTCTATCTAATAGGTGCCAGTAGCACCCCGCCCCCTCCCTGGCAGGGACAACCAAAAATGTCTCAAGACAGTGACAAATGTCCCCTGGGGGGTAGAACCGCCCCCAGTTGAGAGCCACTGTAGAACATTATAAGGCAGTTGAAAGTCTTAATGTAAAAGTTGTTAAAAATCATCCAAATTTCTCTTTATTTTGCTTTCCTTTTAATATCACCCTTGCCTCGTAAGGTTGCCCTGCGCCGAGATCACTGGCGCTGTGAGCAGATTGCACGACTCGGATTTTCCTTGCCCCTGCCTCTGTATATCTGGAAGCTGTGGGTGGCCTCATTCACGCAGAGGGAAGTATTAATGCTCGTGCTTCTCATGAAGACTCAAGGACTTGAGGGACGTGAGAAACCAAGCCCGTGCTCCAGCACACAGAGCCACGTTAACTTCGTTCTTGATGCCCCAGGGTCTTCCAAAGCCCTTGCTGAGTTCCTCCTGAACTCATTGAACTAGAAGGAATACAACTGTGGTTTTACAACAAAGATTGAAAAACCAGGGGTGGAAATCATCTGGAGGAAACTTAACAGCATTATGTGGAAGGGAGACCTGGAGGAAGGATTCAGGTGGTTGCCCCGAGCTCTCTAGAGCTCTAGTTCTCTGGAACCAGCGGTACTTCCTGCTGTGGTTTCCAAACGTGGAACTGGCAGCCTTCACTCAGAGGCCAAGCCACTGACACCCAGGCAGACCAGATGTCACCCTTCTAAAGTGCAAATCTGCTTTGTGGCTGGAGCCAGGGGAAAGGCATTACTGTTTGGAAATGGCCTTGAATCTGCCTATTTTGTACAACTCTTATCTTCGGTTTCATTTTGATAGCTGCAGCATGACAGGATGGGGTGCAAGCTCCCCCTCTTTTGACTGCCTGGCACGTGTTCCCGAGAATTGGAAGAACAGCGCACCAGTATGAAGACTCTGCCTTGGGTTTTTGGGTCTGCTCTGTAAACCCCTCCAATTGTAGGACAGATATTTATGGAACCAGAAGGCTATTCATCTCATACTTAACAACAACAAAAAAAATTTGAAGTAAAATTCACATAACTTAAAATTGACCATTTTAAAGAATATAGTTCAGTGGGAAGTAGTACATTCAAAATGTTGTGCAACCATCACCTGTATCTAGTTCCAGAATATTTTCATCACCTCAGAAGGAAACACCGTACCCAGTGGCTTCCCATCCTTCCTCCCTCAGGCCCTGACAGTCAGACAATGTTCTGTCGCTATGGATTTGCCTATCATGGACACTTCATGGAAATGGAATCATACAATATGTGGCTTTTTGTGTCCGGCTTCTTACACATAGCATATGTTGTTGAGGTTCATCCATGTTGTAGCGTGCGTCAGTGCTTCATATCCTTTTTATGGCTGAATACTATTCCGTTGTACGTATAGACCACATTTTGTTGACCCATTCATCTGTTGATAGACATTTGGGCTGCTTCCACATTTTAGCTATTATGAGTAATGCTTCTATGAACATGTATGTTTCTCACACCTAAAAAAAATTTTTAAGTGTACAATGTGTACCGGGGGTGCCCAAAAAAATGTTCACGTTTTAAGCGATGTCATCTATGTATTCCTTTTCAAAGTTGAACTGAATTACGGTAGTAATGTGTAGTATGACGTTCGCCCAAAAGATGGTGTTAATCCAATGAATGCTAGCGTCATTCATTCTATTACAATTTTAATACAGTTTTTTCCTTTCTTAAGATGTGTGTACATTTTCTTGGCATCCTCTGTATACATATGCCATTTTAAACTGTACAATTCAGTGGCACTAATTACATTCACAGTGTTGTACAGCTATCATCACAGCCAGCTTCCAAATCTTTTCCATCACCCCAAAGGAAACCCGGTGCCCAGTAAGCAATAACTCCCCTTCCTACCCTAGCCCCTGGGAATCTCTAATGTACTTCCATCTCTATAATTTGCCTACTGAAGATAATTCCTACATGTGGAATTATACAATATTTGTTCATTGTGTCTGGCTTACCGTATCGTCTTCAAAGTTCATCCATGTTGTAGCGTGTGTCAGTACTTCACTCCCCTTAATGGCTGGATAATATCTCATCGTAAGGACACACCACATTTTGTTTATCCATTCTTCTGTTGATGGACACTTGGGTTGCTTCCACCTTTTGACTGTTGTGAATAGTGCTGCTGTGAACATTTGCGTCTCTCACAGGCATGTGAAGAGTGTCTGTAGCCCTCAGCATAAGGCCCTAACTCCCCAGGATGACACGCATCGCAAGGCCCCTTCCAGTCCCCTGTCCATGGCATGTAACCTCCTATGGCCTGGCCACACAGATCTGCCTGTAATTCCTGGGCTTAGACTAAAATACTTCTAGCCTGGGTCTTTGGATGGGGGTGTCCTTCTCTTGGAACACTTTCCTCTGTCCCTTCTTCATCGTGTCCTTCAAAACTATGAGGACGTGTCGCCTTTGCTGGGAAGATGTCCCTTAAACAGCGTGCCTTGCTTTTCACCTCAGCCCCAGGCTAGCTTAGGTAGAGTCACAAGGCAGAGACAGATATGGGCCCAGGAGCCCAGGCACTGGTGGACAGGTGGGGTGGCGGAGGGCATGGTAAGTAAGTGAGGTTGGGGGACATTATGAGTGTCTTTTGGGGATGCTTTTACTAGGGGTGGCTTTCTGGCTTCAAGAGGACAAGCTAAATGCATTCCAGGTCTAACGGTTCCTATTGTGTTCCCAAAGCTCTTTCTGCTTATCTCTATCGTGCTCTTATCATGTCACTGTGTCACAGTCCGTTACTCTCACTGTCTCCTCGAGTAGACAGAGCTCTGTGAGAGGGGGGGCCCTGCCTGATCATCTTTGTCTCCCAGCTGATAAGATGAACCCCAGTCAGCAAAGAGGCTGGATTAAATTGCTAAGAGGTATGAAATGAAATATAATTTTTATTAATATTACTTATTAAATCACTAGGGTTTATTTATACTAAAATAAAGATACAGTTTTTTGGATTATCAAGAAAACACACGCTTCCCCAGGAAACCTGGTCTGTTCTTACTTATTGAGCCTCTTAGACAGAGTCTTCTTCCTTTTTTTTTAAATAGCTTTATTGAGATATAATTTACCCCTTTAAAGTATACAGGTCAGCGATTTTTAATATATTCACCAAGTTCTGCAGTCATCACCAAAAGACCCTCGTACCCAGTAGCAGTCACTTCCCACACTTGTCCCCCACCCGGCCCCGCCCCAGGCAGCCCCTTCTCCACTTTTAGACTGAGTCAGCATTAGACACCCCACTCCCCTCTGGATGTCACCTGTGAACATCTGTGTCAGTGAGAAGATTGTTTCCAGGCAGAAGATGGGAGAGGGGAGGGGGTGTCGGAGAGAGGAAGGAAGGAGAGGGCAGTCACTGCGGGGCAGAGAGGTAGCAGATGTCCATGGAAGGGGACTGTGGGGCTTAGAAGAGCCTTAGAAGAACAGTAGAAGATGCAGAGGGATGAACAGGGAGCGAGCCAAAACGTATTCCTTTGGGAAAGTCCGCAGGGCTCTTTTCTATCAAAAGAAACGATGATGTCATGGAAATTAGACGGTCTCGGGAACATGGCTGGGATGAAAGTTCCCATTGATTACATGCGCTGCTGACAAGCAGCAGCAGAAATGTTGCTGGGTGATAATTCTCCTCCTGACCGTTTTGAAAGGAAAGCGAGGAACATTATCTAAGGTCCCTGTTACTGTTCCCCTTTGTTATGTGTATGAGGTAAGTGATCTGCCTATTGGATTCTAAGTCTCCTAATTGAATAGGCCCCTGAACGTGTAAAAGTGTCTGCTGGGCATAAATATTGTATTTAAATACACATTTCCATCTTTTCCCACTATATTGACTTGGAGAAAAACCAGGTCCATTTGGAAGACTTTTCTTCCCTCTGACAGGTGAAGCAGAGCGCTAAGGGTCTCTGTGGTACGCAGAATGATGGCCGCCTACGTGTCCACGCCCTAATCCTCGGTACCTGTGAATTTGTTACCTGATGTGGCAAAAGGGACTGTGCAGATTAAGTTAAGGGTCCTGAGATAGGGAGACTATCGTGGAGTCATCAGGTGTGGTCAGTGTAATCACAAGGGTACTTACAAGGGGGACATCAGAGGGCCAGCCAGAGAAGAGGTGACGACGGAAGTGGAGGTTGGAGTGATGCAAGGCCGTGAGCCAAGGAGCAGGAGTCACCTCTATAGGAGCTGGAAAAGGCAAGGAAATGGGTTTTCCCCTAGAGCCTCCAGAAAGAACGTGGCTCTTCTGACCCTTGTTAGACCTCTGACCTCCAGAACTGTGAGATAATAAATCTGTGTTGTTTTAAGCCATTCACTTAGTGGTAATTTGCTACAACAGCCCTAGGCGACCCATCTGGATTTCCCCCTTAAGCTTGAGTTTTCCTTCGAGACAATGGCTTTTCCTATTGTAATAATACGTCACAATTACTTAGTGGTAATGATGTGCCAGGCCCTGTGCCAGACCTGGAAGAACCATCATCTCATTTATTCTCCCAGTGATCCTATGAGAAAGACACATTGTTACCCGTGTGTGTGTGTGTGTGTGTGTGTGTGTGTGTATCATATGTGTGCATGCATTTGTGGTGCATATGTGTGGGTCCAAAATGAAGGTGTCATAGGGCCAACCCCTCCAAAGGCTCTAGGGGAGAATTCTCTCTTACCTCGTCCAGCTTCTAGTTGCTGCTGACATTCCTTGGCCTGTGGCCGTGTCACCTCAATCTCTGCTTCTGTTTTCACATCCCTTTCTTTCCTTTCCTCTGTGTGTCTGGGTGTCAGATCTCCCTGCCCCTCTCTTTTGTAGATACATGTAATTGTATTTTGGGTGTGCCCGAATAATCCAGGGTGATCTTCCCATCTCAAGAGCCTTAACTTAGTCACATAAGGTAATCACAATATAAGGTGGTATTCACAGGTTCCAGGAATGAGGAAGTCAGTCTGCATCGTTGGAGGGCCGAGTTTCAGCCGACAAGGGCATAGGCACTTAATACGCCTTTACCTCTCACACCAAGCCTACAAGGTCGCGTTTGCAGTTTGACAGATGAGGACGTTGCGGTTCAGAGAGGTTTACTGTCTTGCCTATATTTGTCATGCCGCTGGCCAGCGGGCCAGGCTGTTTCTGCTGCCCCCAGAGAACGGTGGTGGGAGAAACACTGGGTCATGCTGTACCATCCTATGTCATTTCAGGGAGTTCACTTACTTTCTCAGGTACTTAAGTATCTGAGTTTTCATCTCTAGCATGAGAACCATCATCTTCTCTTCCTGATCTAGGTCAGATGCAAGTCGACCATACTGGTGAAAATTCTTTGAAAAGTAGTCTGTTCAATGGGTTATTATTATCTAGAGTGGGTTCATAAGCAAGTCTTCACAGAAGAGAAAAGAGTTGACTTGACTGCACGTTGTGAATGCCAGAGTATTCCTAGAAACCATCACCGTGGCTGGCAGTGCCGAGCCTCCACTTAAGATACTGAATACGGTTCTTATGTAGCTACATCAAAAAGTCTTCCCTGTTTGAGGAATTATAGCTGGAAGCCGCTTCCCAAAGAAGGACAGAAAGAGATGCTGAATTATTTTAAGTTGGGAGGGGGAAGGAAGCTATGTTTTACTTTTGTTATGACTCCTAGTCTTCTCTTCATGCCTCTAGGCATTCATAAACGCTAACGTTTGGTTGCAGTCGCACCATGTGTTGTTTTTGTCTTTAATGCCTGTGGTTTGTGTCATCTGGGTAATAGACTAGAGAGAGGAGGGTGGGGGGAGAAGAGTGGGTGGGAGGTTGCCTAGGTAAGCAGTAAAATGACACCAGGAAGAAAAAGTCAGGCACGATGAAGGGCAGTTAGTAAGAACCTAGACACCTTTATCAACATTGATTTTTGACTGGACAGGCCTCTACTCTGCATTCATGCTGTATTTATAAATCTAGATCAGATGTGGAAAACATGTCCACTCAGAATAGACCACAGCCAGTGCCCAGGCAGACATCACTAATCAATCACAGCAACCCAGTGCTCCAGGTGGCCCCTCCTAGTCAATGAACCCCATCTATTGCCTCTGCACTAAATAAGCCTAGGGCATAAATTTTACTGCATTCATTACTTACTTAACTCAAGATTCTTTGACCGATAGTTCATACCAAAGCTTAAGCTGCTTGTTTACTGTTTTAGTAACATCTGGTTTATTTGCAACCCAGCAATACCCGCTACTGATCACTCACTATGTACCAAGTGCTCTAAATTCAATCCTCACAAGTGTTCATTTTTGGGTAACCGAAGCTCATCTGAATCATGTCAATCAAAGGAAGGGCTCTGTTGCTTACAAAGTGTTTGAGGACCACTGCTCTAGAGAGGAATGTTTCTGGAGACCAGTGAGGCATTGCATTACATCTGTTCACTGGTGTTTTCTGTTAGATAGCTTGGGGAATGCCAAAGAAGTTATTTACCCTCAAAAAAACATATCCTTGCGGTGTGGTCAAGACAAGCACACATGATCCAGTTAAGGAAAAGAACCCAAACCATGTGTGTGCATGCATAGAAAGAAAGTGAGAGGGCGCTGAAGCGAACATGACAAAGTGTTAGTAGTTGTTGAATATGGGTGGAATATATTCAGGAATTCACTCTTTCAACTTTACTATATGTTTCAAACTTTTCACAATAAAAATGCGGGGGTGAAATAAAACACAGAGAGGATACATGTATTTGAAAAAACAACAACACTGAATTTATGAGCTTTTGGCCACTTCTGTTTTTATCTTTTAAATTTTTATGGAAATATAATTCACATAACATAAAATTCACACTTTTAAAGTATACATTTCCGTGGTTTTTAGCGTATTCATTATATCAGGCAAACATTACCATTATCTAATTCCAGAACATTTCCGTCACCCCAAAAAGGAACCCCATGCCTATTAGCAATTGGTCTTTATTTTCTCCTCCCCATCCCCTGGAAACCACTAATCTACTTTCTGTCTCAATGGATTTACCTATTCTGGACATTTCATATAAATGCATTTATCCATTAGGTGGCCTCTGATGAGTGATTTCTTTCACTAATTTCAAGCATAAAGTTTTCAAGGTTTATCCATAGTGTAGGATGTCAATACGTCATACCTTTTTATGGCTGAATAATATTCCATTTTAAGGTTATATAACATTTTATTTACCCATTCATTCATTGATGGATATTTGGGTTGATTCTACATTTTGGCTATTATAAATAATTCTGCTATGGACATTCTTGTTAAAATTTTTGTGTAGACCTATTTTTTTGTTTGTTTTTTAAAGTTTTTTGAGGAACAGTGTGTTTTTCCAGGACCCATCAGCTCCAAGTCAAGTAGTTGTTTCAGTCTAGTTGTGGAGGGCACAACTCAGTGGCCCATGTGGGGATCGAACCGGCAACCTTGGTGTTATGAGCACTGCACTCTAACGAACTGAGCTAACTGACCACCCCTAGACATGTGTTTTTATTTATTTATTTATTATTATTATTTTTTTATTTATTTTTATTTATTTATTTATTTATTTATTGTTAGTTTCAGGTGTACAGAACAATGCAATAGTTACCCTTTTCACCCTCACAAAGTAACAACCCCCCTCCCCCCATCCACTGCCCTCCCACCCCCGATATCATGCTTATCTATTACAATTCCATTGAATCCGTTCCCGCACTCTACTCCGTGTCCCGAGGTTATATGTATATATAATTATAGTTGACATACAGTATTATTCAACATCAGTTTCAGAAATACAATGCGGTGGTCTGGCCTCTACATCAACTATGAAGTGGACTCCCCAAAAGGGCATTGGTCCATCTGGCCCCCTAAGAAATGCTTACAACGTTATTGATTGTATTCCTCGGACTATCTTTTTCTATCCCTGAGGCCATATTGCAATTACCAATTTGTATTGTCTCATCCCTTCCCCTCTCCTTCATCCCCACCTCCTCCCAACTAACAACCCTCAGTTCTTCCTCTGTGTCTCTGAGACTATCTCCATCCACTTCTCCCATCCATTCAGTTCCTTAGAATCCACGTATAAGTGAGATCATATGATATTTGTCTTTCTCTGACTGACTTATTTCACTTAGCATAATGTTCTCTAGTTCCATCCATATTGTTGCAAAGGGTACTATTTCCTTCTTCTTTATAGCTGAATAATACTCCATTGTGTAAATGTACCAAAGTTTCTTAATCCAGTCATCTACCGAAGGGCATTTTGGTTGTTTCCAAGTCTTAGCTATTGTGAATAACGCCGCAATGAACATAGGGGTGCATATATTTTTTTGGATTAATCTAGACATGTGTTTTTAATTCTCTTGGATATATATCTAGGAGTGGAATTTCTGGGTCGTGTGATTGCTCTATGTTTAAGCTTTTGAGGACCAGCCGGACTGTCTTCCAGAGTGGCTGCACCAGTTTACATTCTTACCAGCAACAGATGAGGGTTCCAGTTTCCCCACAGCCTCATCAACATTTCTTATTGTCTTTTTTCTTTTTTTCTATAGCCATCCTACTGAGTGTAAAGTAATAATATCTCATTGTGGTTTTGATTACAATTCTGCCACTTCTGTTTTTTAATTTAATTCTGATGTCGAACCATCAGCTGAGATACTAGGGCCTAGAAAAGCATTAGGGGATCCTGAAAGCTATTCTATTCTGCCTTACTTAAGGATTGCCTTCTGTGTTCTCTGGACTCCCCAGCCTTGTTGGTGGAGGCTTGTACTAGATTCCTATTGCCCTGGAACATGTTACCACAAGCTTAGTGGCGTAAAACAACACGCACTCATTAGCTCATGGTTCTGTAGGTTGGAGGTCCAGCATGGCAGATCTGGGTTCTCTGCTCAAGTGAAATCAAGGTGTTATCTGGGCTGAGTACTCACCTGGAGCCTCTGGGGACAATCCTGTTTCCAAGATCATTTTTGGTGATGATGAAACGCAGTTTCTTCAGTGGCTGTAGAACTGAGGTTCTTGTTGAGTGTCAGCTGGGGCCGGTCTCAGCTCCTAGAGGCTGCCCACATGCCTGGCCAGACGGCCCCTCCGTCTGCAAGTCAGCAGCGCTGTATCGAATCCTCATTCTTTGAACCTTTGACTTTACTGTCTCTGATGTTTAGACCCAGCATTCCAGGGCTCATGTGTTTAGGTGAGGCTCACTTGGATAATCTGTCTCTTAAGGTCCGTTGATGTGTGGGCCCTCCATTAATTCTGCAGAATCCCTTCTCAGCAGACGCTGGGTTAGCGTTTGATTGACTCACTGGGAAAAGGTGTATGGACAGCAGGAGCTGGGAGTCCGAAGGGACCACCTTAGAATTGTGCTTTGCTCCAGGCGTTTGACACGAACACCAAAATGGGACTTGTGCTGACCACAGCTTCCAAATGCTTTCATGCACCAGCTGTGCAAGAAGTGCCAGCTTTATGGCTGACATTGGCCGACAGCTGTTTAGAGTATGACATAGTCTACAAATTCATTGATATCATCTATACCGACCCTTGGCATTGATTATTGAACGGATGGTTCCTGTTGGCGTCACACTCTTAGCATGTGGTCTGGGACCTTGTTGAACCTTGACAAAGTGATAAATTGCACTTTTATGTCCTGTTTAATTCTGTGGCTCTTTTGAAAGGAATACCCTTCTGATGTGCCCAATAAAATCCTCTTTGATGTGCCAAATATGGACAGTTGACCTTTTAAGGAATTTTCAGCACAGAAAATTAGTCTCTGCCCATATTGACGCAAGTGCAGCCTTTCTGTTTGTTCCTTGTGGTGGACATTCGATTTAGGAAATACACTCCGTATTCTTGGCAGCGTCATTTCCCTCCCTGTATAATAGTCTAGCTCTCAAGTCCTGAAACAGGAATAAATTGCCCTTTGTTGTATGACGTGGAATAAACTAAAGTGAGCATGTGTGAAAACTGAAATGGCTTTGAAGGAGAACGCAAGTGGGAGCCGGTTACCATCGCAGAGGTCAAGTCGGAAGTGACTAGGAATTTGTATTTCTTTCTTTGAATACTCTTAAATGGCAGTAGGTTTTTGACTGGTCTAAAAATAGTATTTTCCAGCATGTGTTATTGGGACATCCGTTTCATCAGATGAATAATAGGTGTCATGTGAAAAGGGTTCTGTGGTCAGATAGGTTTGCCACTAGAGTGTATTAACATTTCCTAGGGAGAGATGCTACAGTATGTTGTGATCTCCAAACTTAAGGCTCATTTCGTTTCCCATTTAGGAAATATTTATGAGATTTGAGCTTTAAGAGACACACTATGGGGAGGATTGTGTTGAACGAATCCTTTGACTCGAGAAAGTAGGCATACGTCGCTTGACATGCTTGTGGTACCAATCCAGAAAGGGACACATGTCCACATTTGGGTCACAAGTGCGCATACGTAGGTCATCGATGCACATACTTGAGACATCAAGATAGATCGTTTTTGTGCCTCAAATAAATTTCCTGGTGGGATTATGTCCTAACCCCTTCATAGTCTATTAATAACCATCCTCAATCTAGCCTCAATCACTTCAGTAACAATTTTATATCTAGTGGAGAAGTGAAGGAAATCATCAATCATCCCCAGTGGGATGGGTGCTTTGTATACTTTATCCTCTTTCAGCTTTACAGTCACCCTGCTGAAGTGAGTGTTACCTTTGGTTCCTACATGAGGACCCTGAAACTCAGAGAGGTTAAGAATGTCTCCTAAGGTCACACAGCTTATAAATATCAGGATCGTCTGACTCTGAAGCCCCTCCTCTTCCCAGTACACCCCCTGCTTCTCTGCCCTTGTCGTCGATCTATTTTAATGTATGCTATAAACAGGTTTAGTAAAAATTGGTTGTAGAGCAAACATTTCAAATTCAGTTGTATTTTCCCGCTGATCAGAAGAATTATGATTTCAGCAAAGCTTCATCTTCCACTGACGGAGGTTTTGAGTTCTAAGTTTCCCTGTCCCTTTCCTAATCTCTGTCAAGTGATCAATGATCTGAAAAATCAACTTGTATAATTCACTAGGGAAAACTGTGATTTAATTTATTTTCCATATTGCTGTGCTTCATAAAGGGAAGCGTATCTCTTCATTTATTTGCATCACTATGGAGAGCTTTAGAGCCAGGCAGACTGGGACTCAAATCATTTGATCTTTGGCAAATGATTTTATTTTTATGCGGCTGTCCTCAAATCTGTATGATGGGAATGATAATTCTTTCTCGGATAGTCAAGGACTAAATAAAGTCGTGAAATGGGACACGAATGTAAAGCACTTACATAGGTGTGCTTAATCAATGTTCACTTGCTTTCTCCCTTTAATATGGGGGCTTGATATTGGTGATAAAGATGAAAAATGGGGAAAAGAGCAGCCAGGACACCAGTTAAGGGCTCTGAAAATAGTGACAAAGAAACTAGCTCCTCTCCTGTCCCTGCTTTTACCAGTTTTGCTGCTAGTTCATTTATGTCAGTACCAAGTCAGAGCATACTCCATAATTGGAGTACGCGCGAACATACATTAATATTAACCAAAGACCAAATATTTGTGAAACTCCCTTGGCCTTCACGTTTATCTTCACTCTGAGAAACGTAGTTAACAGAAGTAACATCAAACAAAAAAAAACTGTTCCTATCGTCCATGGGGGGTTACGTCCCTGCTTGCACACTGGGCCTTTAGCTGCTTTCTGTCCTAAACGGGAAAGCCACGTAGGTGTTTAAACGCAAGATATTTTTACTTAAACACACGTCGTGTAAAATGCTCTTGTCTTGCAACCCACAGAACCATTGCGCACAGCGCCTTGCCCACCGTAGGATCATTTTGTTGCATTAATGAATATTTACGGAAACGTGCTCAAATCCATTTCCCCCCATATTTAACTCCCAGCGAGATGAACAGGTTTTGTTTTGTGTCTGGAAATAGTGCGGCTCCTGGAAAATATTTTCCCATGGAGCACGGTGGAAGATGAAATAGCCTGACTTTGCTCAAAATAAAAGCTATGCCAATATTTGTTACCCAGACTCACCAGCTCTGACCTTCAGCTGTTTGAGACAGACGTCCATGGCTCGGTAGTACAGCAGCAGGCATCTTGCTTCTGCCTGAAATCTTAATATACCCACACACACACACCCACACACATGCACGCACGCACGCATGCACATGCACACACACACATGCATACTCCAAATAGTTGTCCCTTTCAGAACCCTCAGCTGTTCATTCATGCCTCCTGCTGTAGGCTAAAGCAATCTGGACCACTCGTCCCCTCTCCACCCTGTTCATTGATTCCCTACCATCCTTTACACACTTCATGACCCATTACACTCTGCCCCTCCAGGTTGCATCCAAGCTCCCTGGTCACCCAGCAGGGCCAATTTCACTCCAGGCAGACTAGAACGGTGAGGTTTTCTGATCTTGCACTCGTGCTCTGATGAGCCCTTTGGTATTCATCTCCTGGATTGTACAGATGAACCCCATTTATGGCAAGTTCCACTCAGAGCCCGAGACAAGCCCGACTGGCCACTGGACTGCACAGCCTCCGAAGGCGTGCTTTGCATAAAGCCCGTTGAGAAGGTGGCAGCTGAGCCTCCCTCTAATAAAGAACGCACAGTGGCAGATCAGAACAAATTGTTCTCGGTTTTTCATATTGGACGCAGTCAATGGGTTGGGCTGGGCGGAGGGGCGAGGTTGCGGGCGGTGAAGGATGCCGTCTCTCTTTTTGCTAATAGGGGATTTAAAAATAGCGTCTCGAGAAAATCGATGCAAACGAGAGTGCAGCGATGCTACACAGAGACACCCAAGGAGGATGTTGCTATTTCTGTTGGCTGCTCGGGTGAGGACAGTGACTGAGTTTTAAAAAAAATGGAGGAGGGCGTAGGATTTGAGAAATGGAGCATGCTGTCCGGGGTGCTTGCTGATCACGGGGGTTTCTCAAGCCTAGCGCGGCATAACTTCTCTCTCAGGACAAGTGTAGCGAGCGTCCCTCCCTCTGTGCTGGGCAGGGGCAAAAATAATCACAGACACAGGGATCCGGACGCCCAGCCCGGGCGCTTTTGTCATGCCCCTGGCGTTTCCTTGTTGGACACAGCTCTAGTTATTCTTCCAAATTTATTTTTCAAATCATTATTTTTTTTTGAGATTTTATTGGGGAATCAAAGAAAGGGAACAGACAAGCTGCTGTCGTTTTTGGTCTTCAGTCTAGTTGTGGAGGACGTCGCTTCACTGGCCCAAGTTGGCACCATCATTGTGCTCTTCCCGGGAGAGGCAGATCAGTCGCCGGCTTCTGGACGGCCGCTCACTGCGGCTGCTGGCCACTCACACTGGCTGCTGGCTACACACGGTAGCCCATGGCAACCCACTGCCGCAGGGGCTGCAGCCTACTCCGTCGCCTGCGACTCACAGCAGCCCAGCTCCAGGTTGAGCTGTTGTTCAGCATCTTAACTGTAGAGGGAGCAGCGTCACAGGCCCTCATGTGGGGTATCTGAACTGGGATCCTCTGGAGTCCCAAGCCAGCTCTTAACCAATGTGCCACTAGGCTGGCCCCCATCTTAATCATTTTTAAATGTACAGTTTAGAGATATTAAGTCCATTCACTCGGTGGTACAACCATCGCCATCGTCCAACCACAGAACTCTTTTCCTCTTGTAAAACTGAAACCCCATATCCGTTAAACTCTAACTCCCCATTCTCCCTGCCCCTAGCCCCTGGCAGCCTCCATTCTGCTTTCTGTCTCTGTGAATTTGTCTACTTTAGGTGCCTCACATAAGTGGAATCATACAGTGTTTGCCCTTTTGTGACTGGCGTATTTCACTTAGCATAGCGTCCTCAAGGTTCATCTGTCAGAATCTCCTTCCTTTCTAATGGCTAAATAACATTCCATTGTATGTATATACACTGTGTGCATTTTGTTTATCCTTCATCCATCGATGGACACTTGGGTTGTCACCACCTTTTGGCTATTGTGAATAGTGCTGCTGTGAACATGGGTTGCGTTAGTCTAGTTCCTTTATTAAAATTCCAGTTCCTGTCTATTTCCGTTACCTCTCTCAGTGAGCTATTCCTCAGAAGTATAATCAGGTGAACCCAACCCAGGTGTGCAGCGCCAGAGACTTGGGAATTTTGGACGTGACATCGGAAAGTCCCTTTGTCAGGCATTAGGCACACAAACAAGCGCATCCTTTCCTTATAAGAAGAGGCTTATGTTATGGTGATCATATGTCTCCATATGCCCAGGGCTGTCTCAGTTTCTACCTGTCTTCCCGGGGTCATTATTAATGCCACACGCTGTCACCCTCAGGAGGATCCTGTTTGGACAAGAGTCGTACGGTCACCACATTTACGGAGACAGCTGTAAACCGGGTCATCTGAGGAGCGGATGAAACTGGAGAACCAGGTGGTCCATTCTAGAGACTTCGGAGGATGACGCGGGATCCAGAAACGACCGCCAAATGTGTGGCCTTCGGGGTGTGAGGGGAATCAGAGGATGGGGAGCAGGACTTAGGCTTGAGTGCCCCCAGTATGCTGAACTAACAGCTTGGAGTGTCACTGGTCATTGTAAAACAGTGACTTTCAGCTGGGGAGCGTTTTCCTCCCAGGGGGGCATGTTGCAGTGTGTGCAGACATGTTTGGTGGTCACAGCTTGTTTGGGGAGCGGGTAGAGACGAGGGAGGCTGCTAAAGGTCCTACAACGCACAGGACAGCCCCTTATAACAAGGAATTACCTGACCCTAAATGTCAATGGCGGCGTAGTTGAGAAACCCTATTTTAAGAGCTGCAAGGAAGAAGAGAGGAAGGAAAGGAAATGGACTTGGACATGGAGAAGGGAGTACTGATGATGGAGAGAAAGAAACAACAGGGGATGCACACCACGGGGCCAGGGAAAGCACTGCAGCTCAGGAGTCACGGGACCGACTTGCCTTTTCTCTCCTTAGAGTCGTGTCCCCTTCCCAAATCACCGAGTCCCTTTTCTCCTCTGCTCAGTGGGGCTAACACCAGTCTCCTGTGCCTCACGCAGGGGCTGACAGTGACCTCATAAGGTGCCAAGTATGGAATATGCTCTGTGATGGCCTCCGTGTCACCCCAGCACTGGGGCATCGGTCCTACCTACCCTTCTGAGCCCGAGAGGGGTGGGAGGTAAGAGTGGGGAGAAAGCGTGGCTGTGTTTATAGAGCAGCTCCCAAGTGCATTTTCGTCTGACACTTTTCACGCCACACGACCTCCCAAGAGATTTGCTCTTTCAAATCATCAGTTGATATTCCCAGAACACCCAAGGGACACGTGGCTTTTGCAAGTCCTGTTTTCCTCATTTGAAGACATTCTAGGTTGGTGACAGCATACAGACAAGAGCTGCTCCCCTATCCTCTTGGATCCTTTTTCAATTTGGTATTTTTTAATATGTGTGCACATCCTAACACCAGATGATGTAATTGTCTTGGTTGCAAGCGCTCACCTGTCTGGTCTGAACTCAATTTGCAAATGCTCCCTGTTGGCTTTCTATAAATATTCATTAATGATGAGGTCAGGTAAAGCTGTGGAATTCAGCAAAGGATCATTGTTAACACAAACCACAGCCTTCTCCCTTCCTGCAGGGATCCTGCGCCTTCCAATAGGAGGAAGGTAGACGCAGAATCCCATTTCAAGAGCTGAGGCGAAACCAGGCTGAGCTTAGATGAAATCAGGACAGAAGAAGATATGCAAGATGTTAATTACAGGGGGAAATACATGCTTGGTGACGAATGTGCTTTTCCTTTAGCGCCTTGCGACTCTCATTTACTCTATCACGGTAATTTCCCTAAGTGCAGTGGGGACGGGTGAAAAATCTTTATGCCAATAAAAATATTTGCAAGCCACTTTTTTTTCTTTTAATTTGGTAAGCCCACCTAGAAGGCTGGCTTACGTACTGATGAACTGGAAAATCAAAACGACCACAGAATTTGCCTTCCCACGAGGGAAAGGAAACACGTAAATACTGAGAATTATTTTCATTAGGACCATGGGTCACACGTGAACAGCTTTTATTGCTGGGGCTGATTGGCCCTGGCGTGGGTCTTTGGGTCCTGGGCAGGGGGTAGGGGTGGACTGCCTCCGTTACAGACAAAATAGATGACTAGCCTGGTGCCAATTAACCTCCCTTTAATTGATAATTAATTTTAAAACCTATTTACTCTCCCCGGAACAGCTGAGACTTTAAAGAGACCACTGTGAAAACAAATGGAGAATAAAGTCATCTCTCAGGAAATGAAGAGAACCTCTGGGGGAAGGAGAAAGACCAGGCCTCTTGGACGAGCCATTTTATTAAAGGGTTCTGAGCATTCACAAAGGTGACAGATCAGAGTCATAGGGTGGTCACATCGTCTTCTAAGTTTGCTGTCTCGTCACATCACCGTCACCACGCCTTGTCCCCGTGTGCCAGGGTTTCCCAGGGTGCAGGAGTTTCAGTGCTGAAAACGGGAAGCTTCGTGCCCTGGGCCCGAAACCTGCTAGATTGATGCCTTCCCTTCCCTGGGTCCTTGTCTCCAGGCACTTACCTGGGTCCCCCTTCAACTCTATTCAGCAGTGCCCTGCGTCCCCTCCTCCCAACTTTCAGCTGCAGAGCTCCGTAGGGCTTCCTGAATGTCACGACTGCCACCCCGATGGATGTCCAGAATTAGTTATCAAGCCCCTTCCTTTGGTGACTTGTTCACAACTAGAGTTAGTATTTTTTTTTCCTCACCATAAAAGCAACTTGAACGTGCTTACCAATGGGAACACCAACAAACTCAGACAATGCAGGGAAATATACGGAGAACATGACAGAGGCTATAAATACGAAGAGCAAGGCAGAGGTCACTGTGAATCTCAGCTCGTGTGAGAAACGCTGTAGATGTTTTCCTGCAGACCCCTTCATTAATCTTTAAAATAATGACGTCGCAGATCTTCCGGCCAACGTCAGATTTCATTCATTCACTCTTTTGATGGCCTGGGGAGCGGGTAACTCTGATCTCCCTCATATCGCCGTCATGATTATTCTAGAAACTCAGAAGAGACTCAAACACTGAGGTTCTGCTATTCGTAACATAACCCGATGATGTTTTGGTATTTTTTCTACTATGGCTGATGAAAAATGCACTCTGGCTTGTTCAGAATTCAGTTCAAAACGCGTGGGGGAGGAGCTAAGATAATCGTTAGCTGAATGGGTGGATCTGACTGTGCTCTAGAGTGACAGGAGACATCCTTGCAGGCTCTCCCTGGCCCAAGCCTACACCTGTTGACAAGCCCAGTTAGTTACTCCTGCAGGGCTTAAATTGGTAAGCTCGAACTTTCTTTCCCCTGAGGATCTCTGCGTTTCACAGGAGGTTCTGTGATTCAGCACACAGTAAAAAGATCCGTGACGCTGAATCTGAAACCCCAATTCCCTTGTGAGATGTGGATGTAATAATATTTGTTGGTATCCGGCAGGGGGATTGGTAAAATACCCAAGTGCTTCGTGAGTGCAATTCTCATTATGTACAGCAGCTCCCGTCAGCTTCTACCCAATTAAATAACAGAGTCCTACGACTCCATGGAATCTCTAGAGATCACCCTGTTTCTGGAAATACTGGACTTATATAATACTTTTTACACACTTGCTCATTCATTACTTTATTTCCTCCCTCCCTCTCTCATTCCCTCCCTTTATATCTATCCGGCAGCTCTACTTAAAACCATCTCAGGCTAGACGATCTAGGTACAAACTCCATTCTCTCACGTACTACCTGTGTGCCTTTGGGCAAATTACTTAACCTTTCTGGGCTTGATTTTCTCATCTGTAAAATAGGGAGAATATAGCCGACCTCATGAGAGTTAGTATGAAGCGTCGATGAGTTAATACACATCTGTAGTGCTCAGTGAATGCGAAAGGTCATCATTTATTCATTCATTCAACTAAGACCTATCTAGTTATTACAATGAGCAGAGATTGTGCAAGGTCTGGGGACCCTGCATAAATGCGAAAACGTGATCTCTGCACTCATAGAGTCTATAATTAGTGAAGGAGATGATCAATAAACACTACAACAGGTAATAATGCAATAAACAACAATACAACACAACAGTAAACAAGTAAAGGAGAGAAACAATTACAGATTAGAGTACAGAGTACATCCCCTGAAGGAAAGAAACAGCGTGGGGAGATGGGGACTAGTGAAGGAGCCATGCTCTTTGGCTACAGGGTGGTCCAAGGGAGCCTTTTTTGAAGAGGTAGCATCAAAGCTGTGATCCAAGGGCCGAGGTGGGAAGGGCGGAAGGGAAGACTCTCCAGGCCGGGGGCAGAGCTGGTGCAGACACCGGAGTGGGGAGAGAACTTGAGTCACGGCCCCGCGTGGCTGCAGCAGAGAGAGCTCCAGGCCGCGGGAGATCAAGACAGCGGGAGGGGGCGCAGGTGGGGAGCTGAGCAGCACACAGGGCCTGTCAAGGAGGCAAGTGGTGCGATTTGATTTCAGTTTTTAGAAGACCATTTTGGCTGCCAGCGGGAGAACAGATTGGAGAGGGGTTTGTCTGTCAGCTCTTAGAGCAAACCACAGAATCCCCTCTGTCTGGTTTATGCAGAAAAGAGATTTATTTATTGAAGAATGTGAGGTCATGCACAAAGTCGCTGGAAATCTGGGAAGAACCAGATTGACTTGAAATTAAGCTTTCAAGAGCCGCCCCCAAAACAGTGCCCGCAGAGGGGCCTGATGCTGGCATCTCTGTGAGCACCAAATGCCAGGGGCACGGCTTCCCACGTGCTGCTGCCCCAGCACCAGAAAAAATATGTCATGACTTTTCCGACAACCCAATAGATCCACCTGAGTTTATGCTAAGAGATGAGATGACTCAGAATGGGGGCATCTGACCAGGATGGGGCTGGTCAACCAGAAAGACCAACGAGGTGATGAGAGCATGTTAGAACTTTGGGCCAGCCAGCCCTCTGGGGAGGGAATAGGGTCTGGGGGCTGAGTTCAGTCACATGACCAATGACCAATCAGTCATACCTGTGGAATGAAAGCCCAGTAAAAACGCTGCACACCGAAGCTCAGTGGGGTTTGCTGGTTAGTGAACACGGGTGTGTGTGTGTGTGCGTGCATGTGCGTGCATGTGTGTGCGTGCATGTGTGTGTGTGTGTGTGTGTGTGTGTGTGTGTGTGATGCCCTGATTCCATGGGGGATAGGGCACAGAAGCTCTGTGTTCAGGGCCCTCCCAGGCCTCGCCCTGTGTGTCTCTTCCTTGGGCTGGTCCTGATCTATGTCCTTTACAATAACACTGAATCGTAAGGATAGTGCTTCCTACGTTCTGTGAGTTGTCCTAATGAACTATTAAACCTAAGTGAGTCATGGGAACCCCCCTGGGGTTTGCAGCCAGTTGGTCAGAGGTACAGGTGGCTTGGGGACCCCACTTGTGGCTGGCGTCTGAAGTAGGGGCAGGTATGTACAGTGGCCCAGCCTTTGTGATGGACCTAAGAGTGACACATATGCCATGTCCACTAGCACCTTGCTGCCTTCTTGACCCAGGGCATTCGTCACCAGCCACCCAAACACCTTCCATTTTCGCGTTACCTGGATGTCAGAGAAGGAATGCTGCTGTTCAATTCTACAAACACCAAATGGATGAACAGTGCAGAGGTGCTGCAAAAGAAGAACCAACCCCTGGCACATCTGGCAGTCTTGCAGAAATCGAGCATTTATCTGGCTTCAGAAGCACGAGAAAGATTTCCATGGACTCGAGTTGGACACGGTCTTAGCAGGACCCTTCCTGAGAAATTTTCTGATGCTTGCTGACCAAACCATACATCTCGGGGATTGTGTGTGATTTTCCTCCTTGTTTGATGTCCCATTGCATCGGAGGCTCTTTCTCCGCTAGACTGCTCTAGCAATAATAACAGCTACCCTTTGTAAAGCGCCCAGTCTGGGCCAGGTCCTTGCGATACATGATCTCTAAAGCTTACAGTCCACATGGCGCAGCAGTTCTCAACCTTTCACGGGGGTCGCCTAAGACCATCGGAAAACACATATTTTCCGATGGTCTTAGGAACCGAGACACCGCTCCTCTATCCGTCTCCAGGCCCACATGCAGATATGCCCACATACGAGTACCCGGCGACCCCTGTGAAAGGGTCGTTCGACCCCCAAAGGGGTCGCGACCCACAGGTTGAGAACCGCTGACATGGCGGCATTATTAGCTCCATTTTACAGGTGGGAAAACTGAGGCTTATAAAGCCACATGCTTTGAGCACAGAGCCATTCAAATTAGTACAAGTGTCAGAGCAGGGATTCGAACCCAGGCCTCTTTGGCTCCAAAGTTCACGCTGTGCCCTCACCTCGGCCTAAGTAAGGCAACACTTCTGCGTCCCTGGCACGCGGTGCCAGGTCTGGCAAGAGTCGCAGCCCTTGCATTGGTTGAATTCACCTCCGGCCCTACCATCCCCACCTCCTTATCTGGCCCTGTTTCATTCAGGGGACATGGAGGCAGCGGGGAGAAGGGCTTCCTTTGCCTGCCCCTGCTTCAGGCAGATCGGTGGGTATTTTTAGCAGCCTGGGAAGTAAAACAGGCTCAGGTTTTGAACTTGCCGTGTCAGCCCTGCCTCCTGAGTCCCCCCGCGCAAGGTTTATGGTCGCCTCTGAGCGGCTCTGCTGAGGCAGCCGGTAATGTTTATAACCGCAATCAAGCACTCGAGAGCCCCAGCGCTGATTTCTTGCCCATCTCTATCCTGTAACAGAAGATTTTTCAATTGAGTAGGTTTGCCTCATGCACAACATTAGTTTTAAAATAGCTCTAGCCCAGCTCTGAGGATCGCGCGAGGCCTCACACGGTGATTTGTACTTGAAGTCATGGAAATACATTCACCTTCCTCTTTCTCTCTCTTTGAGGAATTCTAATACATCACGCAGGAGTATTTACCACATGTCAGGAGAAAGACCCGCTCTGCACGGGAGACACAGAGCTGCGTATCGCTTCTGTTGACAGAGAAGGGGCTTCACGCAGAGGCTTCTCAGGGTTTGCTCATTAGGGAGTTCCTGAGCGCTTGACCCTGAGATCACAGCCTGAACCTGTTCACCGATGGGACGATTAACCTGCAGACGTCCACCAAGAAGTTCGTACATCATCATTTCGTACCTATTCAGATGTATTTGTAGGATGATGTCCTAGACGTTGTTGACCTTCAGAAAGGAAACAGCCAGTTATTTTACCAGCAAAACTGGTTTACGTGGGACTAGCAGAGAATTGCAATTTGGGGCGAGCCTGCTATAGCACAACGCCATAGGCGAGTCCAGCACACAAAGGAGAGAAATTGTACTTTGTGGAGAAAGAGGAGGCACTTGGGAGGGGTGCTTTGAACAAAAGTGCAGGGAGGAAAGGGAGAGTTCCACGTGGTTATGGTTTCTTACCTCGTGAGCTGTGATGGTTCCCATTGGCTGGGCTTGTTGCTGGGTGAGGAGAAAATCTTCCTTCCTCTTCCCGGGGCAGTAGAAACCCTTCCTGTTGCGAATGCAAGGTCTGAGCCTTCCTATTGGGGTCTGTAATTGAGCTGCTTCCTGTTGGGGGGTGTAATTGACCTTGACTGGTAGTGTGTGAGAGCTCCCCTGTTCAGTCCTCCTGACTTTATTTAGATGACTTTCCTTTATTCATTTTCAGAGTGGATTTGCTGAATGCAAGGGTGTGTATTCGTTTCTTATGGCTGCTTAGCCATAAACTAGTAGTTTAAGACAACATAAATGTATTCTCTCCCAGCTCTGGAGATGAGAAGTCCAAAATCAATTTCACTGGGTTAAAATCAAGGTGTGGGCAGGCCAGGTGCCTTCTGCAGGCTCTAGGAGAATCTGTTTCCTTGCCTCTTTCACCTTCCGGTGGTCACCTGTATGCCTTAGCCTGTGGCCTCTTCCTCCATTTTGAGAGGACATCACTCTTCATTTCTGCTTTGTCAACACATAGCCTCCTCTCTGATCTCCTGTCTCCCTCTTATAAGGACCCTCATGATCACATTAAACCCACCTGAAAACCTAGAATAACTTCCCCATCTCAAGACCCTTAACTTAATCACATCTGTAAAGTTGTTTTTGCCATGGAAGATAACAGACACACATTCCAGGGGTTATGATGTGGACCCCAGCATTTAGCCTACCTCAGAGCATACTCTTGATAAATTGTAAATTGCCCCGCATAGAGATTGCAACAGTTTACCTCTCCCTGTCAATATAATGGCAAGCCCATTTCCCACGCCTTACCAATCCAGCTTCGTCAAGTGGATCTTTGCAGATTTGATGATAAAAAAAAAATTATACTGAGTGTGCTTTTAATTAGCGTGTCTCTTAGGAGCGAGATGGAGAATATGTTTATATGTTGAAGAGCCATTTAAGTTGAATTGCCAATTGTATTTTTTATCATTAACCCGTTTTTTACAGATGAGGCAATTGGAGCCCAGAGTCCTTAAATAACTTGCTCGAGGATGCGAAAAGGCAGGGTGCTAACTAACAGGAAGCTAAAGATCAGAGTGGGGGTTGAAACCACCCTTGATTTTGAACTTCATCTATGTTACAGTCTTATCAGCTGGCAGTTACCCGTCGGCCATTTGAGATATAACTTTTTCATATACCACCTTCAAACTGTTTTACCCTGTCTATGTCCAACTATACAATTATTTATTTACTATGATTTTTAAAGTGACTCGCTTTCTAAAAACTTAGCCCCATTCTAATGAGTAATAGTTATAAAATGACAGGTTTAATGAGCCCTTTCTATTTCTTCCTAATTCCACATAGCGTAGAATTTTCACATACCACCTAAAATCCTGCCCTTGCTCCCCATAAGTGGTACAAGTACCACCCATTTTGGAAACACTGCCTTAAATTCATAAGATCTGATGGAAAATGACAGGTCCTCATTACACTTGCCCTTTATCCAGCACCTACTAAATGCCATGTGCTTCATTTAATCCTTACAGCACCCCTGAGAGACAAGGCTTTGCTGGTTCATGGAGCAGGAAACAGGCTCAGAGAGGTTAAGTGACTCACCCAAGGTCACACAGCCAGCACGTGGCAGACTGGGAGATGAGCCCAGGTCTTTCTGACTCAGAAGCCCATACGTTTACCCCAGACCTGCACTGCCCCAGGTCCCCCACAAGGCTGAGCATTATTAATTAGCTGTTGCCAATTCAATCACCAGTTGGAGTTTGCTCTTCCGGACCTCAAACATCCACATAAGGCAGTTCAGTCTTTCACTGCATGCTGTTGGGATTTCTGAGGCAGCCAATCAAATGATTAAAGGGCCTTTCTGTCCCACCATTAATTGTTTTGGTGACACAACACCTCCAAGAGTTGAGCCAATATCAAGAGCCTATGTACAGGTAAGGAAAGTGGGGAGGTTACAGGAGTCTCTCGCCTAGTAACTGAGCCACAGAGCAAAGGATAATATATGATATTATTTCAGGAGACTCAGACACAGTGAACCTAAGAGCTTCCCGGGGCCCCGTGGTACTCGGGAGGTCAGAAGGTGTAACCCTTCCAAAGAGACACTTCCCACCACGGCAGAGGCCTGGGGGTCATTCACACCATCCACGGGAGCTCAGACCACCCTGAGCATTTGCTCCCTATTATTCTTTTCAGATCATAGCTCGGTTATTTTTTCCATTAAGAGAATGGCACTACATATTTTATAGTGGTAAAAATAATACAGTATTTTGCCTAATGGAACGCTTCCAGGGTGACTGCGAAGATGAATTGATTAGCATTCGAAAAGCACTTTTGAATCCTAGACAAGTTGAAGCAGAGGGCAATTCCATTGTTATTCTTCCTAACAATAGTAATTGATGGGGGGGGGGTGTAGTTCCTTGATAACCTTTTGATTTTGCTATAAAAAAAAACAACAACTGGTGGAACAAAAGGTTGCTATTTCCCATAGGTATAAAGACAATTCGTACCCTCTGGTCCCTGCTTCAGCCATTTCCCTGGTATTCTCAGTGACGCCTTTCCAGATTCCAGTGACCCAGGAGACTTTCGCCACCAGAGGAGGTTCCGTCAGGCTTACCCACACAACACAAACTGCTGAAAGGGTCCTGTACAGTCTGAGACACAGCTGGTTTGGTTTCCACATTTGGAGAGTTCAAAATTTAGGTCCACACAAAAGCCTGTACATGGATGTTTATAGCAGTTTTGTTCATAGTTGGCAAAATTTGAAAACGACCAAAATGTCCTTCAGTAGGAGTATGATAAATTATGGTCCATCCAAACAATGGAATATTATTCAGCGCTAAAAAGAAATGAGCTATCAAGCCATTAAAAGGCATGGAGGAATCTTAAATGCATATGACTAAGTGAAAGAAGCCAATCTGAAAAGGCTCTATGCTGTATGATTCCAACTATATGACATTCTGGAAAAGGCAAAACTAGGGAGACAGGAAAAAGATGAGTGGTTGGGTGGGGGGAGGGGTGAATAGGCAGAGCACGCAGGACTTTTAGGGCAGGAAAACTGTTCTGTATGATACTACAGTGGCAGATAGGTGTCATTACACGTTTGTCAAAACCCATAGCACGTCCAACACCAAGAGTGAACCCTAATGTAAACTATGGCCTTTGAATGGTAATGTGTCATTGTAGGCTCATCAGTTATAACAAAAGTACCACTCTGGTGGGAAATATTGATTATGGGGGTCGCTGTGCACCTGTAGGGGAAGGGGGTCTATGGGAAATCCCTGTACTTTCTGCTCAATATCGCTATGAACCTAAAAAACTGCTCCAAAAATTCAAGTCTATTAACAAAACAAAAACTCGGAGGGCGGACCCCTGGAGCTTCCCATTTTGCAGGTGGGGAAACTGAGGGTAGACTGGGCTGCAGCTGGGATCTGACCCTGAGGTCGTTGTTCTGTCCACTGTGCCCTACCAGCCGAGGAAAATGTCAGTGTCAAGCCATCCGTGACTTTGGTCACCCACATCCAGAGAGGAAGCCGGCTGACCAGGAGGTCTGTGGTCCCTAAGCGCCACCCTCCCCAGAACCCCTTCCTCATGTGTTCTTGCTGTGAAAGCAGATTGATAACAATCATGTCTCGATTGCAGTAGTGTCTGTTGGTCCGAATAATAGTTGGAATCTGGTGAGCCCACCGACTGGGCGTTAGGGGGTGTCTGTGTTGTGCCTTGAGCAAAGGAAGGCTTTATTTATAACAGCATCTGTTCTAGAGAGGTGTGACAAGCTGAGTTAGGCAGCAGAGCATGATGGGAAAACAAAATCCTGAGTAGGTGTGTCTGTGGCCCCCCTTTGGCTCATTTGAACGTGGGGAGCCAGGAGTCCTGACCCTTCCCTTTCTCTGGCCTCCGCTGTTGCCTGAAACTCTCCGATCTTAACTTCAATTATATGAATACCTCCAGTTTTTTTTTTAATGTATATATAACTACCTTTTTTTTTTCTTTTCAGTAGAAAGCTCTATGCCAAGAAAATCATTTGCTTCTTATGTCTTTGAATCGATTAAGTTTCACTTAATAAAGTTGGATTAAAATGGGGGGGGGCAAGTGCCGATTCTCACAGGGGGTTTGCTCTGCTCCTGGAGTCCCGGCCCCCTTAGCTGCTTCCTCTGACCAGCAGCTGACTCCCGTGATATCCCATCTTGTGTCCTGTCCAAAATAAATGATGGGAGCGAGGCAGGCTCCAGTAGCATGGAGAGACCGTCTGCTGGTGCCATCTGATTCCTCGGCAGGCAGAGCTGTGCAGTCCTGGGATGCAGGGCCACCCAGGCGGGTTTGTAGGCTGCAGGTGGACGGTGCCACCTTGCCCTTCACGCAGGAAAACTGCCTACGAAAGGGGAGTGCTTTGCACCTTCCCAGGTTCAAGCCCCTGGAACTCATGCCAGGAATTCTCCTGGACCCCTGATCCTACGGGAAGCTGCCCGTGTGATGGATGACCACCAGCCTGCTGTGTGACCTTTGGCAAGGCCCTTCCCCTCTCTGAGCCTAATTATTTTCATCTGTAAGTGGAAAGAGCGTAATAACTATAACAATAATAATGCGCATACCCTAGGCATGCTCTTAGTCCCCCTCCACAGGACCTGTGTGATTGGCCTTGTAATTCTCATTTTGCAGATGAGGAATTACGACAGAGAGGTTAAGTCATTTGCCCACAGTCACACAGCTAGTAACTGACACAGCCAGAAATTGGGCTCAATCCGTCCAACTGTGGAGCCTAAGCTATTAATCTCCTGCAATATAATAGGAAACACCTTCTATAGCTCCTCTCTGTGGAGCCTTAGAGCACCCGTATGAGGTCAGTGCTACCATTACCCCATTTTATGGACAAGCAAAGGTCTCGTAACATCTTTTCCACCTGTGAAAAATCTATTTTGTTTAAATTTGGGAGGACAGTGACAGAAGCAAAAGAGTAGGAGGGTCAGTGCTCAGACTTCCTGTTGGCCGAGGAAAAGGGATGGAGAGCGTGGAGGAAAGGGTAGGAAAGGAGAGAAAGCAGTCCTTCTGAATCCAAACCCCTTAGGACCGTGGTGCCCTTTCTTTCCAAGGGGCCTCTTCAGCCTCTCACAGGTCAGTCACAATGGCCTTTAATGGCTGTAATCCTAGGAGGCCAGTGTATTCCCATTTACTTTGTATAAAGGTGGAATGAGAACATAAACAAGGTGCCCCAGACCACAAACCTCTTATGTGGTGCCACAGGACTTGAACCCAGGCCCATCTGATTCTTGAGCCCTTTGCCATTCATCGTGCCTCCTGGCACCGACCCTTCCCGCTTCTACAAATGCCCCATGTCCTTTCCGACACCCAGGCCTTTCATTGCGCAGGTCCCTCTGTCCAGAGTGCCCTTCCTCGCCTTGTCTGTCGGTCAGGTTCCTTCTGCTATCTGATCAGGGCCAGCTCAGGGGTCACCTCTTCTGAAAAGTCTTTCCTGACACCCCAGGCAGACGTCCTCGCCATCTGTGTCCCCCGAGCTCTGCTGTGGCCATGACAGTGTCGGGTGATGGCCGTGGCGGTCATAGTAATCATTGCTGTTATAAAAACTGCAGCCTTTCTTGAGTTCTTACTGTGCACAGTCAGGTGTGGTGCTCAGCATTTACACACACCTCATGTGATGTGCCCCCATCACCCCTCTCTTTCTTTTTTTAAAATTAATTAATTTACTTTTTTTAAAGATTTTTTTTATTGGGGAATTGGGGGGATGGGAACAGTGCTGGGGAATTGGGGGGAAGGGGAACAGACAAGTTGCTGTCCTTTTGTTCTTCAGTCTAGTTGTGGAGGACGTTGCTTCACTCGCCCAAGTTGGCACCATCATTGCGCTCTTCCCCGGCGAGGCAGATCAGTTGCCGGCTTCTGGATGGCCGCTCACTGCGGCTGCTGGCCGCTCACGCTGGCTGCTGGCTACACATGGTAGCCCATGGCAACCCACTGCAGCAGGGGCTGCAGCCCACGCCGTCGCCTGCGACTCACAGCAGCCCAGCTCCAGGTTGAGCTGTTGTTCAGCATCTCAGCTGTGGAGGGCAGTGTCACTGGCCCTCATATGTGGGATCCGAACCGGGGCCCTCTAGCGTCCCAAGCCAGCTCTTAACCACCGCGCCACTCGGCCGGCCCGTCACCCCTCTCTTTCTGATGAGCACACTGGGGCTCAGAGAAGTGAAATACCTTTCCAGTGGTCCCTTGGCTAGCACATGCCTGTCAGTATCAGGAGATGTGATGATGGAACCGAGAGGTTAGAGTGATGTGAGGAAGCAGCCACAAGCCCAGGAATGCAGGCAGCCTCCAGAAACAGAAAAAGCAAGGAAACCAATACTCCCCTTGCAGCCTCCAGAAGGAACCAGCCCCACTGACACCTTGATTGTAGACTTCTGGCCTCCAGAAGGATAAGGTCATGCATTTATGTTTTTTTAAGCCACTGGGTTTGTGGTCATTTGTTACAGCAGCAAGCGGAAACTCACGGAGGTGGAAATGCTTTTCAAGAGAGGGCAGATGTTGTGCTGACTGGTCAGCACCTTAGCCAGGGCCTGGCTTACAGAAGGGCCCCAGTACATGTCTGCTCAATGAAGCCGCGCAGGCTGGGCTGTCAGGAGATTTCAGGCCCCGCTTCCGGAATCGTGGCTTTGACCTCAGACCTTCTAAATCTCAGCCTGGCCTCTCTGTCCATGCTCCAAAACAGGCATATCACTCCCACTCCCTCTACACGGCCTGTTCGGATGAATGGTTCTTTTCTGTCTCCATAAAGGATTATTGTTCCCAATTATTTGTGCATCTCTATGGAAACACTCCTTAAAATGCTATACATCAACTTGAGTTTTCCACGAGCAGCGTTCAGGAACATCTGTCTGTGTCCGTGGCCTTGGTTTACGTTGAGGGAAAGCAGCTTCCAGGCATCAGGAAGCCTGAGCTCTGGCCCAGGCCTGCCCCTGACTTTTTCCATGACCTTGAACGAGTCACTTTACCCCCACATCTGTGCACTTCAGCCTTACTTCCTTACTTGTAAAGTGAGCCCAATAATCGTGAATATTCCTTTCTGCTCTAAAATGCTATGCTTCTGTGTACTCTCTCAGAAATGATACTGTTCTGCCTACCCACCAGTCTTGTCCACCACTGCCCCTTTGCACGCTATGCCCAAGGCTCACAGAGCTATTCAGATCTTTCTGAATATAGAATAATAATGATGATGGTAATAATACCAGTATCTACTTCCCATTTGATGCTACTCTGCTAAGCGCTTTCCATGCATTATCTCATTTAATCATCACTGCCCCAGAAGTAGGTATTTTTATCTCTGTTTTTCACATGCGTAAACTTAGGTTCAGAGAAGTTAAGGAAGTTTCCCAAGGTCACACAGCTAGTCAATGGCAGAGCTGGCATTTAAGTGAGCTATCTGTTTTCAGAGCCAGTGGCATTCTTAACCAATTAATCATACACCACCTGGACCGTGGTAAGGGCCCAATCAGCATTGGAAGAATGTTTGAGTGAATGAATCTGAAAATCATTCTAAGAAGCAAAATAGTTATCGTGTTTCCCTGCTGGGTGCAGCCACCCCTCACCAACTGAGGACTCACATAGGCGCTTCCTGGTTGGTTCATGGCATGCCCTGCCCTGAGGTTATAACCATGGAGGAATGACAAGGTCTGAGGCACACATTTGGATTGTCCCATCGAAGCCAGAACCCCCAGGGAGAGGGTGATCCAGATGAATGCATTTTATTGCTTTTGGCCGAGCTATCACCATTCACAGCATGAATTTCTCATTTGTCAGCTCCTTGAACTTGTGTTCTTAACCACAGCATTGGGTTAATTATATATACACAGACAATTTCACATCAGCGCCACTTACTCTGGAGTAGAGCCGGGAAGAGTTTTAAGCCAGCCTGTGGCTCCCGCCTCGGCCCAGCTGCTCCTGTCCGCAGCCGCTACCTGGTTTCTGAGTAGGAACTTCAGGCAGGAATTCTCAGATGCTGCAGTGAAAAATGACCACCAATACCCTTCTCCATTTCCACTCCTGTGGCTAGTTAGAAAGCACAGAGGACAGCTGAGCGTTCCCCCTGTACGCCACGTCCCAGAAAGTCAGTGTCACAGAAGACCTTTGCTTAGAAGGTCTAATTCGGTTTAACAGAAGACCATGCCCAGGCTCCTTCTAGAGCTGCCGTAGTAGGTGGGCTGGGTCATTTCCAGAAGGGCGCAGAAAAATGCATCGTTAGAGGGGAGGGGCTGGGGGTGCTGCTCCACATCCCACAATGCACAGGGCAGCCCCCACCGCCTGGAATCGTCTGGCCCCAGGTGTCACTAGTGCTGAGGCTGAGGACCCCTGGCCTGAGAAGACAAGGTGAGCTCTTCAATGCAGGGCTCAGGAAAGGCCTCTGGAGAGGGACTTTGAGTGGAAATCCAAGGGGAAGTGAAGGATGCCTGTAGCAGAGGGGACAGGCGCAGAGGCCAGGAGAGGCGCACGTGGGACAAACGGCTTGATTCCGGCCTGAGTGCGCTGGAGCCCAGGGTTCCCAGCAGGGCGGTGAGATGCCCTCACTTACCCTCCTCACCGCCTGTGAGGAGCTAAGAGGGTCAGGGGGGTGAGGTGGGAGGCGGCTGGCATCCTCTAGACAGGAGATGCGGGGAGGCCTGAACGAGAGAACTATAGTATATACTGTATATTACTGTGCATCTAGAACTCGCCGTGTTTCTGTGTGTTGCTGATGGTCAGAGGTGCCCGTAGGAAACGCATGGTTTGGATCCTTAGGAACTTGCAGTATCACCAGGAGGCAAATACAAGTTCTACGTAAGAGTCTGATCACTGGTATTGGCAGCAGGTGTTATAGTGGCTTACAGCCATTTCCATGTGGCTGGGGGGTGTTCCATTCAGTCTTAGGGCACCCCTTAGCCATTTATTCAGTAAATACTTCTTATTACCTATCACATACCAAGCCTGGACTAGGCACTGGGGGTTTGAAAATGCACCACAGGTAAAGGGAGGAGAACACTCAGGGTTTGGAGTCCGACCGATCGCCTCCTGCCCCCACCAGCTGTGTGACCTGGGACAGTACGCTTCTTCGCCTCTCAGAGCTGCAGGCCCACCGTCTGAATACTGGAGAGAGATAATAATGGGATGGACCTCGGAGCGTTATTGGCAGTGGGGTAGGTCATTTCCACTTGCCCAGTACGCAGGCAAGCCCCATCAGTGGTGCCCATGAGGAGGCGTCCCCGTGGGTCAGCAGCTCACAGCCAGAGCAGAGAACGCCTAAGGAAATGCAGTTTAATGTCACTGTTTTGTTGTGACATCCCATTTGCACTCATCCCTGTTGAAATGGCTGTCCAGGATATACTGTCAAGTGAAAACGCTTATTGCAAGAGCACACTCAAAGCCTGGTCCCATTTTTGTAAAAAAAAAAGCAGTGTTATGTATTCCCTCTGAATAGATAGCAGAGAAGGTTATGAGTAATATGCGTACATACGCATCTGTTAGAGGACCGTCGCGGGGGACACTGGACTGCCATTAACAGGAGCTAGTTCCCTCTGCAGAGTGAGATCAGGGCATGGCCGTGACTTGCAGTTTGTGGCAGAGACAGTTAGGCTCACTTCTGTTTCTTCATCTCCTTGTGGTTAGATGGGGGCTGAGTGACCGGCCTGCCCATCAGAGTGGGCCTGTCTCTGTCTCCTGCTGGGGGGAGGAACGTTTAAAAGCAGGTGGGCACTTTCTAGTCTCTCTCTTCCCTTGCTGCTTTGACACTGGAAGCCGAGTGTGTGTGTGTGTGTGTGTGTGGTGGGAGGGTGAGGGCGGGGAAGAATACCCCATTGTCCTGCATCAGACTGTGTGTGAGAAATGAGCTTGTTATGAGTGACTGAGATTTCAGGGCTTCTTTGCTTTCTTTCTTTCTTTTCTTTTTTTTTTAGATAGAAAGTTTACTAAAAATGAAACTTTGCTCTGAAAAGGCTCCATGCTGTATGATTCCAACTACCTGGCATTCTGGAAAAGGCAAACCTATGGAGACAGTAAAAATATCAGTGGTTGCCAGGTGTTGGGTGGGGGGTGGGAGATGAACAGACAGAGCACAGGGGGTTTTGAGGGCAGGGAAGCTGCTCTGTGTGGTACCGTGATGGTGGGTACACGTCATTATACAATTGTCCAAACCCATAGAACGGACCCGGATAGAAGCTGTGGACTTGGGACTTGGGGTGACAACGATGTGTCAGTGTCGGTTGGTCGATTGTCACAAATGTCCCACCTCTGGTGGGGCTGTTGCTAGTGGGGGAGGCTGTGCGCATGTGGGGGTCGAGGCTATTATGGGAACTCTCAGTTTTGTTGTGAACCTAAAACTGCTCTGAAAAATGAAGTCTTTTTTTTTTTTAATTAAACCGTTGCTGTGATATAGGACCATTCCTATGACTTTAGAAACTTAAAAATTCCTGAAAACACAGATTATTAGGCTCAGGAATTCACGCAGTCACGGGAAGTCTAGATACTCAGTGCCGACATGGGTGGTGACCTACCTTCTTGGGTATAAGGCCAGTAGTTTGGGGAGCTTCCAGTCATTCAGGGGCTCTGGGACTCTATGGTTTAGAAAGGAAAAGGGAGTAAAAACCCACGCAGGAGGGTGACGCTGAGAAGAGACGGCAGAAATCCAGGGTGAGCTCCCTTTTTGTGAGGCTGGGTCCCTCTGAGCCGCAAGCTGCCTCTTTTCCTTTTAGTATCTTTATTCGGAATGAGACCAACAGCCTAGCCAATATCTATAAATAAGCAGCCCATGGCGGTTTGTCCCTCCTGGTTGCAATTGTCCAAACAAAGGGAAGTAGTCCGTTCCCGGATCCGAGCGTCCCCCCCACCACTCCGAAGCCTTGGCAGCTTTCGCGTCTCCAGAAAGAGATTTCGGTGGTTGCTGCGCAAGAGGCCTCAAAGGCGGGTTCAGCTCCTTCCCTGACCACAATTTAAGGGTAGAGTCAGCCAACCATTTGGGAGAAAAGGCAGAAGAAGGAAGGCGTTTCTCAGGCCCCTGGGAACCAAATGAAAAGCAGTCTGTAAGGGTTTGATTGTTTAAAAAAAAATCACTTTTGTGGAGACACAAACTTGCCCTCTGATCATGGCACTGGAAGAACTTCCTGAGATAAGGGCGCCAGGGCTACTCTGCGGCTCCCTCACTCCCATTAAGACCTCTGTGACTTAAGGTCTGGCTTCAGCCTCCTCCACTCCTGGATACTTGGGCTCCCAAGGCCAGCAGCTGTGTCCTAATCGGCAACCAGAGGGGCGCCTTCATCCTAACCCTCTTTCCTGCGACTTCTGTCCTCTCGGTAGCTCTGACTGCGACTTCCTGTTTCTTCTCCTCCTTGCAGACTGCTGGGGTTTCTTTTGCTCGTTGCAATGAGCTGTGGCCCTCAGTGGAGGCCTGTCCCCAGCGCTTCCCTTCTCTCAACATCTCTCTTCATGCCTGTCTTTCTAGAAATTTCCTGCAGCAGCGCTGTTTCAGGGGTCTGAGACCTCAGGACCCTGATCTCAGGAGGAGCGTCCCTGTGCTTGGGTTAATGCTCGGCCGTCACCATCTTGAAATTCTTAATACATTTTGAACATTGGGGCCTCGTTTTCATTTTTCGGTGAGCCCTGCAAATGATGTCACCCATCCTGCCTGCAGGCACCTTGGGTTTTAGGCCTTGCAAAAAAAAAAAAAAAGTATGCGGGCAAATGACTTAATTCCTCTGTGTCAGTTTTCTTGGGTTATTAAGTGAATACGATGACGTGCCTGGAAAGTGCTGACTAAGCACAGCGCCTGGAGAGGGTGGATGGCGCTCGCTGCTCTCCTCCCCTGAGCTGGCTCCCTCTTGCTTGTCTCAGTTAAAGGGATTACCCGCCATTCAGAGGTACAATCTGCGCATTGCTGCCTCCGCCCATTTCCATTCTCAGCATCCAGTCCCTCCCAGCTCCTCTTCATTCTGCACGTGAAATGCTTCTGAAACCTGACCTCTGCTTACCTCTAGGCTGCCCCCGTGCAGATGCAGCCTTCCTGGGATTGTTGCACTAGCTTCCTGGTTCATCTCCTTGCCTCCTGTCTCTTTCTTTCCCCCCCAAAATCAAGCCATTTGATTCAGCTGCTGAGATTAAATCAAACTCATCCAACAGGAATTTACGTAAATGTTGTTTGTCCTTGAGGATGGAACAGAGGGCGGGGAATAAAAGCAACATCAATGCCTGCTTGCGTGCGTGCCAGGCTCTGGACACACACTTTTGCATGTCATCATCACAAGGACCCTATTAGGTAGATTATCTCCCATTTTAGAGCTCAGAAAGAGGGTGTGGCTTGGACAGTTTCACAGTGACAGCTGGGCCTTATACCCACATCCCTCTGACTTGAAAGTACCTGGTCCTCAGAAGTGGACACAAGTGGGAAAACTGGTGAACTTGGACTCGGATCTCTGGTTAAGTTAACGGCCATGTGCCAATGTTAGTTTCCTGGTTTTGATCGTTGTATAATAGTTATGTAAGAAGTTAACGTTAGATGAGGCGTATACGGGAACTCTCCATTTTCTCACCTTTTCTGTAACTCTAAAATTATTTCAACATAGAAAAGTTAAAGAGACAGAAAGAAACAAACTACCTGCCCTTTCTACTATGTACTCTATACCTTTCACTGAACTTCACCTTAGTGTCCAGAACAATCCCCACTTCTCACTACTGTCCCCCCCAAACACACATACACACACATGCACATACATGAGCACGCACACGCACACACAAGCTCCACATGGTATCTTTACCCAGAGAATACTGCCCCAGGTTGCCGCACCCATCAGCTAATACAGCTCCGGCTGTGACCCACCCCAAGGCACCAGTGGAAACTGTGAAAGGTGCGTGTGAATTGCATTACAGCTGCGTTCACCCACCCACCCCTCCTTTTTGGCTACAGGAATGCAAAGGCATTACTTGAGTCTTATACATCGCAAACGCCTCTCCCACCCCTCCCCACCCGGTGTCACCTCCACCCTCCCTCTCTGAGTTGGCGTGTAACCTTGATGATCCAGCCAAATGAGTTATTTGAGATGGAAACGTTAATTTACTTGAGCAGATGGGTGTCAACGCCGCTCTGTGAAAAGGTGGTGGTATGCTGCGTTGGCCCGGAGTGCTGCCGATGAAGCCCTGGCTGCTTAGCCGAATCACCGAGTGTGAACAGAATCATATGTTAGCGGCACTAAGGGAAATGCTTATTTAAGCTGAGCCCTTCCAGAAAACAAATCATTACCCCCCAATTTTTGTTTTAAAGCTGGATTTTCACATCACTGATTTGCCGAGCGTCTGAGAAACCTGAAACTCATTATTTCTCCAAGTGTGGTCCAGGGGCAGCCCACATCAGAGACACCAAGGGCGTTGTGAACTAACAGTGAAGGTCCGTGGGACCCACCCTGGACCTACAAACTCCCCTTCTCGGGTGCAGGCTTGGGGATTCAGCAGTTTGCACAAGCTCCCCGGGTGACTGTCACACACACTGCAATTGGACCCCAATTGCTGAAACAGTGCCATCAAACTGCTCAGGAAAATCTTCAAAACAAATCAAAACAAAGCCAGAAACCTTGGGATTCGAGGTGGGGTTCTTTTGTTGTTCTGTTTTGTTTCTTTCTACTTTCCTCTGCCCTTTCAGGTTTTGTGCAAAAAAGAAAAAAAAAAGGAATTACTTCTGAGGTCGGAAATAAATACATAAAAAGAATAAAAAAAATAGCACTAAGAGATTATTTGTGCACTAGAAGCAAAAGACGGTCTGGAAATCTCAGGAATTTCCAAGACAAGGGGCGACCGAGTCCTTGGCACTGAACTTTCAGTCTAGCTGCTTCTCCGACGCCCTGCTCTCTCTCCCTGTGACTCCCCCTCCCTGACCGCCACCTTCTCTAAGTGTTACATCCAATTTTCTCTTGAATACATGTAGTGAGGAAACTCAATGACTTCCCAGGGGAACTCACTTATAGGGAAGAAGCACATTGGGAAGATTTATGGAAGGCCTGTAAAATATGTGTGTAGAAGCTCACGACATTTTGATCGCTACCAGGGAGAAAAATGGACAGTTTCTAACCAGTCCGTTTCGTGAGCATATTTTATGGGTTCTTAAAATTAATTAATTTTTTCCCCCTTTGTTAGGAATTCTTGGCACAGACACAAGCCCCGGAGACGGGAAACATTGCCCACGGGCTGTATGTCCAAACTGTCAGGTTTTCAATCCCGAATCTCTGGGGGCGCAGCCAGATTTCACGTGCTTCCCATGAAGTGGGGGGAGCCTGTCAGCGTTCGAGAGAAGGGGGGTATTATTAGTAGTATCGCTACACTTCTCTAACAGCCTTCCCGCCGCTGGCAGGCATCATATGCTCCCCGACAGCCTCTTCCCTGGGCTGTCTCCACACCCAGAGCCATTTTCAGGATGGAGAGGAAGGGGCCTGAGGTGTTTGCCATGCTGCACCGGCCTGTCCACCTCCAGCACCCTGGCCAAATGCAGGGGCATCGATAGGCATTTGGGTTTTTCTCAGCCTCACGGGTTCCAATCCTTCACCCTGGAGTTTGCAGCCAAAGACAATGGGCCCATTGGAATTTCCCGGCTGGAGGAGGAAGAGCCCTTGAAGGGGAACTCTGGCCCTGCATCCTGCTTTTGTCACTCACTTGTCCTGGGCTCCGTCTTAGCCTCCGTCTCTTCATCGCTAAAATAAAAACCCAGAGCATCTGCTTTCGAGGCGTGTGATGAAGATGAGAGAAAACAGGTCGATAAGTAGTTCTCAGTCGGTAGCAACTTTGCCTCCTGTCTCACCCCCGTCCCATGCGGCAATGTCTGGAGACATTTTGGGTTGTCACAGCTTGGGGCGGGGGCAGTGCTACTGGCATTTAGTGAGTAGAGGCCAGGGGTGCTGCTAAACACCCTACAGAGTACAGCACTGCCCGCCCACCCCCAACCAAGAATTATCCAGCCCAAATGTCAAATAGTTCCAAGGTTGAGAAACCCCAATATAGAGGGCCAAGCAAACAGTTGGTGATTAAAGTGGTAATGAAAAAGGGTGTTGGAAAAGGAATACAGTAAGCGTCTTCAGCACACCTTAGCTATTCTTAGTAGAGCCAAGATCCTTGGTAGTTGCTTCATGGAATGCCTCGAAAGATTGTAAGGCTACCAACAAGCTCAGCTGGACAGTGTCGTGATTGATTAGTGATGTCTGCCGTGGGCATGGCAGGGGAAGTGGCGGCATGCGTGCAGTGTGTTTTCTGGCCCTGGACTCTATGTTGTCTAGCATCTGTTTCTACTCTGACATTCTGTGATTCTGTTGCTATGAGTCTGTGAGTCTATCCTTGAAGTCCTGTAGTCAGCATTATTTACAGAATATTTAAGCAGCCCAGGCTCCTACAGGCTTGTACGGCAGGGCAGGCTGGTGAGCCGGGAGCCAGGAAGACAGGGCCAGCTCTGTGCAAGGTGGAGCAGAGAGCTGCTGACAGGATGTGATGCAGGCGATGTGGCAATTCCCCACTTACCCCTTCCCTCCCACATCGCATATGCCCCATCTCTCCTGGGCTAAACACTTTTACTGTTAGTCACTCCACTGGATGCCAACATTGTGTCCAGGAGACCTTTGTTTAAAATCACAAACATTGCCTAGAAGGGATAAGCATGCCATCCGTGCCAATGTGTTAACCTGCTATGCCAGTTGCTGCCCAGCAGAATAGAACAGAGAGGGAATGGCGCAGGGGAGAGGTTATTTTTGAGAGCGGGTGAGGCGGTTCAGCAAAGCATGGCTTACAGTCAGACTCACTGTATTGCACAGCTCCAGGAAGCGCCCTTTACACTGAATCAGGGTGGCCGGCTTGTCCTGCGACTTTCCTACTTTTAAAACTGAACATCTTGTGTTCCAGGACCTCTCTCTGTCCCAGACAAACCAGGATGGTTGGCCACTTAACTACATGACGTAGAAGGAATGGCATAGCCCTTGCTGTAATTTCTCCCTCACGGGGCTTCCTGAACTCTCTTTCTGGACATGCCTCTCCCTTGCTCGTGAATCCTCTGTGGCTCCCTAGGACCCACCAAGCTAGGTTGGAAGTCTTTCCTCACGGTGTTCACGGTGGCCTCGGCCTTGCTTTCTGATGTCATCCGATCCACTGCCCTCTCGCTAGGAGTCACTTCTAGTAGAGGCCACAGTGGAGACCCACCATGCATTCTTCTGTCTCCCTGGGTTAGAGAAACAGCTTTCTTAGAGGAGGGACCCACTTAGAGTGTATTCAACTTGTGTCAGTAGTGAAAGAATTCATTAGTCCAGCCTTTTTTCATAAAACTCATCCGATCGCCTGGTGAGTTGGGGCAAGGGATAGGGCTACCACTTTGTATCAGGAGGGACCCCATTTGTCTCCGAGAGCCCCAGGGACCCTTGGAGGATGAGGGCGCAGCCACCAGGCATATGGAAATAAATGAAAATAAAGACTTCCTTCCTTCCTTGGCTCACCTTCTTGGGGTGGTTTCGCATACATCACTCCACAGATCCCCTTTGTATGTCTGAGCAACATGGAACCTGGGTGTCATGCCCATCCGGGGGAGAAAACTGAGGGCCTGGGCAGAGGGCCCTGTGCTCAAGAAAGAAAATTTTGCGAATAAGGAAGAGCAGGCATGGTCGTGTTTAGTGTCTCGTGGCACGTTGGTGGCTGGACAGTAACTAATCAAAGTCTCTCACGTATGTTCTATGATGTTTTCATTCATTCATTCCTAGGATGCTTCGTGAATGCCTGTTATGTGTCAGGCACTGTGTCCGTCTCATAGTTAACGGTCCCAACTAGCATCGTAGAGGACTTTACTATCTGCAAGTCCCTCGACTGCATCCCGTATGTGCCCTCATTTCAATACTCACAACAACCCTTTGTGGTATGGTACCTACGACTGCCCCCAGACACAGGTGCGGAAACACTGAAAAGGGGGAGACAGCTGGCCCCAGGAAGGGCTTTGCCGAGGATTGTCACAGGTCTGTCCTCGTGGGGCTCTCACTCTTGTAAGGAGAGAAATGTGCCACCTTCCTGAGGTCCAGCCTTTGCCTCGATGACTCTCCAAGCTGCCCTTCCTCAGTGAGTGCCACTCCAAGTAGAGAAAGGAGACAAATGTTGATGAAGCATCTTGCGTGGACCAGGCGCGTGCATGCATGTTTTTTATACCCCTTGGAAAAGCAGCTGTAGTTGGGTCCAGAAGAAACCGAGGCTCATTGGGTTAACGTGGCTGGCCAAAGCTGGCCTAGGTGGCTTGCAGGGAGTGTGTAGACCTGGCCTTGGAAGATGATGCCACGTGACTTGCTTTTTCTGTCAATCCTGGCTGTCCCGGAGGACAGATCGCATAATAACCACAGGAGCAGTTCCCTTGCAACGTGGTACTTGATCTTACGCACAAACTCTCCGGACAGGAGCCAGAAACCCACTCTCTCACCGGTTGTAAAGCTGGGGAGGTGGGGAGAGGACGCAGGGCCGGCCTATCTGAGTCCCAGCTGCCCACGACATCCAGCAGGTGGCGCTGTGGCCCCGGTTTAACAAGGACAGTGGGAAGGTGGAAAGGAGGGGGGAATCCAGAAAGAGAAACGAGTGGAAAACAAGGATTTAAAAGAAGAACAATTTGTTCCAAAACATTTGCCTTGTAACGGGGTCATCTATAAATTCTGGGATTTCCTGTTTGCCGCTGGGCAGGCTGGCCGCTGGGCAGGCCGCCCTCTTCTCTGCAATCTGGAAGAATCATTTCAGCTCAGTTCCCGAGCTCCAGCCTTCCCCTGGCCCAGATTGGCTCTGAAATTTCCCGGCTTTTGTGCCGTAAGCAGGATCCTGTGACAGCAGGTCTCCTTGAGCCGTGCCCCAGTTTCCACTGGGTGGGAGAAGTGAGATCATGGTCATTTGTAAAGGAGAGGCTGTCTTCCCCATCAGCCTGTGCTCTCCGCGCTGCCAGGCTTGTTTCTGAGGCATAAAGTAAGAGAAAAGAATAAAATGAAAGAGATGGAGGTGGACTCTTTTATCTTTCACAGTTACAAGTTTTTTTGCGTGTGGCGAGAACGTTTAAGATCTACGGAGGCTCTTAGCGCATTGGAAGTATACAATACACTGCTATTGACTATCGTCCCCATACTGCACATTAGCACCCCAGAACTTGCTCATCTTCTAACTGGAAGTTTGTACCCTTTGACCCACCTCTCCCCGTTTCTCAGAACCCCCACCGCCACCCCCAACCCCTGGCTACCTCCATTCTACTCTCTGCTTCTGCGGGACCGACTTTTTAAGATCCCACCTATAAGCGAGGCCATGCGGTATTTGTGTTTCTGTGTCTGGCGTATTTCACTTAGCATAGCGACCTCCAGGTTCAGGCTGTTGAAAATGGCAGGATTTCCTTCTTTTTTAGGGCTGAAGAATACAACATTGTGTGTACAGACCACATTTTCTTTAGCCATTCATCTGTGAATGGACACTTAGGTTTTTCCGTATCTGGGATCGTGGAGGTGTACATGTCTCTTCAAGGTCCTGATTTCGTTTCCTTTGGATGTGTAGACCCAGAAGTGGGATTGCTGGGTCCTATGGTAGTTCTATTTTTAGGTGTGTTTTTTTTTTTGAGGAAGGAGGTGGTTCCTTTAAAAAGAAGAGCGCTGTCCTAGCCAATATAGGGATGGAAAAGAGAGAAAAAACTTTTTCTACCAGCCCAGGAAAACTTGAACTCTATCCACCCACCTACCTACCCATCCACCATCCACCCGTCCGTCTGTCCATCCGTCTGTCTGTCAGTCAGTCGAATTGCCCACTCATTCATTCAGCTGGCAATTACGGAGTACCTGCCGTACGCTTGAGCCTTGTCTTATTTTGCTCCGAAGTTCTAAGCCTTGACCAGGCTCTGTGGCCTCCTCCCGGGGCCAGTGGCACGTGGAAGGCATGAGAGTAACACCTGGAGATGGGACCCAGAAGTTGGGATCAGGATTCCTGGACACTGACTGTTGGGACCTTTAGCAAGGATTGCAACACATTTGGCCAGGGCGAGGGGTAGAGTTTGTGGCTGAAAACAGAGTTCTTCTCTGAATAAGTCAAACGAGTCTGTCTGGGATCCAATCCACCAGGGCTGGACAATCTGGTCCCAGCAGATTGAAACAACATGGGCACCAGCCAGCCACGTTTTTGAAAACAGGATTCGTGTTGTTTTCGTCAAGGACACCACTCGCCATCCCCTGCCCCCGACAACAAGCTCTGAATTTGAAATGGGGCAGAATTTATAAGAAAATAAAATGATACCTGGCTCTCCCGGCACAAACTCATTTTCCTTCTCATCAGCTTGGCAATTTAAGTGCCTCTCTATACCTCACTTTGTCCTTCTGTCCACAGGCTTATGAGAATTAATGAGCCTGTGCGGAAGACAGTGTCTTAAGTGCCGCAAAGGCAATGCTATTCTTTCCATTGTCGCTGAAGCCACCTGTTGCACTCTCACCACAGGTGGAGAGACCCCCTTAGCCAGGGTCTTGCTCTCTGCACTGACTGGGCAGCCAAGGGAGCCGTGTGAGCCGTAGGCAGAACCTGCAATTAGCCACTCCTTTTCTGTATTCTGATGCTTTGGGGTCTTGGGACCTTGCTACCCGGTAGCGATGGCGCCTCCCAAGGTTAGCCAGTTCCTAGAGATAGTAAACAGCTCCCTAGGAGGCTCACCTTCCAAATGCAAGTGAGCCACCAACCACCCTCTTTATGGGCTCTCACGCCCTGGCCACTATCCATCCACCCTACTCACTCCAGGGCACCCAGCTCGGGACAGCCCCAACACCCGGAGCCCACTGAAATTATTCAAACTAGCCATCTAAGCCTGCTTGCCCTGCCTCACCCATTCCTTCCTGTGGAAACCACAGTAAGTGCTGTCACCCATGTTTCCCCCACCCCCACTCCCCTACCTTCTGACCCACCCTGGTGCTTCCCCATATGGCCCTGCATGGCGGGCTCTGCCTCCTTTTTCTGGGACCTGTGAGTGTAAGAAACTTCTGTCATGGCAGTGGCCATTTCCGTGTCTGAGTGTGTTACCATGCCCGATGACAACAAGCCCTGGGTGCCGTTAAAGCCGTTTGCTTTTTCTGTGTATGTGACTGAGGCAGGTCACTGTGCTGTCTTACCTGCAGCCTCCTCATCCATCAAATGAGGATAGTGTCGTCCGGTGGTTGTGGGGACTAACCAGGTGACAGAAGTGAATTCCCACCCGCAAGCAGCACCTCTCCCAAGTCTCTTTCATCCCCCTTCACTGTCCTCTTTTCTTTGTAACACTTGTTTGCATTTGAAACCACTCATTTTTTCTCTTTGCCTGCCTCTCCTTATGAGAATGAGAGCTGTTGTTCACACAGTGCCTCGAACAGGGCCTGGCACATAGTAGGTGCTCATTTAACGGTGTGGCATGAACGTGAACATGCCTAGCCCTTAGATGTGGGTGCATCCTTGTTGCTCTCCACCTTCCTGGGTCTTTTAGGATCCTCTTGTGTAAATTGGTGCGGATTTGGGCCACCGTGTAGATTGGAAGCCATTTCCGGGAGATGGTTGTCCCTTTTCCTGGCCTGTCAAGCTTTGTACTTGTGTGGAGGCTCTTGTCCATGACACGCAGGGCACTTTAGAAACATGCACACCGTAAATGGTGTGCTTTGTTTGTGGCAGGTGGGGCACGGTTTGCTGCAGCAAGATGGCTCCCAGTGAAGCCAAACCTGCTCTGGAAGCGAGTGGAAAGTTTAAGCACAGTCAGAGACCTCAGGGGCCGTTGGGCCATTTGCCCAGTGACGTCTAGCGGGCGGCTCAGGACGGCAGAGATTCCTGGAAGACAGCCCCTCCCCTCCACACAGCCCCGGGTCCTGGAGCGGGTATTGTTTTGCTCCTTTGGCAGAGCTTCCTGAGTCAAGTTATGAGGCTTCTCCTGCTGCCAGAGGCTCCTTGCAGGGATTTATTGAGCCCCCACGTAGCAGAGGTGTGGACGCTGTGCGTTGTCCGCCATTCACACTCATTCATTCAACAGGTCCTTTGGAGCATCCGGCCTGGGCCCAGTGCTGTGAACACAGAGGCAGGGAGGCAGACGACCCCGAGGGGACTGGCTGTCGGACAAAGGACTAAGCTGAGCACACACAGCATAGGGTCTGTGGGAGCCCAGAGAAGAAGTATGGGTCAGGACAGGCTTCTCGGAGGAGTTGCGCTTCTGTTGATACCCAGGTTAACTGTTAACTTGTAGGTTCCAAAGCCCCAACTCAAACAGGCTTCCGCCATAAAGGGAATACATTGGCTGAGAGAACGAGAAAATCCAGCTGGCTTCAAGCACGACTGGATCGAGGGGCTTAAACGAGCGCGCCATCTCTCGGTGCTGTTTCTCGCTCTCCGCGGGCCTCACTACCCTCACTTGGTGGAAAAGATCGACTTTGGAAGCCCCCCCATTCACATTCTTCTCCTTTCATTCGTCTGTTAACTTAACCAGTATTTACTGGGTGGTGAAGAAGACGGTGTCCTGTAGGATAAACATATTTATCCTACAGATACACTCATGTTTATGTGCCAAAGACGCACGTACAAAAATAGTCATCATAACATTGTTGATACTAACCAAAGACTGGGAGCAACGTCCATGGCCACCAGCGAAGGATTGGTTAAATAAATTATGCAATGCAAGACTGGACAGCCCTTCAGAACAAAGAGTTAGATCCGTATCAGGCATTCTCACTAAGGGCCAGTTTACCCCCCAGGGGACAAATGGCAATACCTGGAGATGTTTTTCAGTTGTCACAACTGAGGGGAGAGAGGCAGCACTTAATGGCGTCTGGTGGCTAGAGGCCAGGGGTGCTGTAAATCCTCCTCCAGAGTGCGGCACAGACCCCACTCCAAGGACTCAGGCAGCCCAAAATGTCAGTAGTGCCAACACTGAGGAGCGCTGATCTGTATTTGCCGACACAGAAGGCCAAGATATGGCAAGTAAGAAAGGACTGTGGAAAACAAGCGCCGTAGAACTACTATTTGTGCAAAACAAGGAGCATATCTATCTACATGCTTGTCTGTACACGGAATTATCTCTGGAACAATAAATAAGAGAATGGGGAGCTGTGTCTTGTGAAGGCCCGAGGGAGAGGGATGGAAGAGAGATGTATTTCAACCATACAGCTTCTTTACTGTTGGAATATTTTTAAACCACATACATGTATCCTTTAAAAAAAATCACAATATGAAGAGTGTGCAAGTTTGACCAGACCTGGTCACACTCATTGTCTGGCCCTTCGCTGCCCACATCTTTATCCTTTGAGAGGATTGGGTTCAGAGCACCCCACAAAGTCCCAGTTGGAACGGATCTTCGAGGTCCTGCAATCTTAGGAGTCATCCAACAGGTTGTGGAAGTGCTGGATTAGATGCATTTAAATGGGCCTTTAACTGGAGGCTCTCTCACAGCCCCTAATGCAAGCGCGTGTGTGGTGGGGCTCAGTAAATAGGATTAGCAAATGCCCTTGACTCCTTCATCTGTTTCCTAGGGCTGCCATGACACACTGCCGTGAACTGGGGGGCTTCCAACAACAGAAATGTATTGTCTTGCAGTCTGGGAGGCTAGACGTCTGAGGTCAAGGTGTCAGCAGGGCTGTGCTCCCTCGGAAGGCTCTAGGGAAGAACCTTCACGGCCTCTCCCTAACTTCTGGAAGTGTCTGGCAATCATATGCTTTGCTTGGCGTATGGCTGCATCCGTCTCTACATGGCTGCCTTCTCTGTGTGCCCTCCCCTTTTCTTCTAAAGATGCCAGACATGTTGGATTAGGGGCCCACCCTACTCCATTATAACCTCATCTTAACTAATTACAATTACCCTATTTCCAAAGGAGGAGACATTTAGAGGTACTAGGAGTTAAGACTTCAACATAGCTTTTTTTGGGGGGTGGGGGTGGGGCCACAATTCAACTCATAACAACTCCTAACCACACACACATATGAAAATAGTTTTGTTTTTTCCATTTCATTTCAAAAGACTACTGTTCTACTGATTATGCTTCAAGAAATGTGCATCTCATATAGTTTCTTCCCTTTACAACTGAGGTGTCTGAGGCCCCGAGAGGGACAGTCACTAGCCCAAGATCAGATTAGAGGCAGGGCTGAAACTAAAATCTAGGTCACTTCTCTCCTGGAGTGAAGCCCTGTCTGTCCCTGATAGGAGCTTCTCTTTGTATGTGAGGCTGCGACTCACTGGCGATCAAGATAGCATCCATCAACTCATCCACCCTTCCATTCATCCACCCACCATTCCACCACTTTATCTCCCAACATACAAGCAGAGTTCCTTGGCAAAGCAACTCCTACTCCTACGGACACGGGTCTTATTCCTGAATGTCCCTACATGCTACTGGGGACTCTAGGTTGTGACACCGAACATTGCAGACTGGTTGAAGCTAAAAGGTATTTCTGGGTTCCTGTCTCAGGAGAGGCACAGCTGGATTGAGGAGCTCAAACGGTGCCGTCATCCCTCTCTCCCCCTCTTGGTCCCGCGTCCCTTGTATTGACCCCATTTTCAGACACGCTCGCTTCATGGGAGGAAGAATACGTCCCAGCATCTCCAGGCTCATCCGAGTTAGAAGGAGAGCCTGCCCGTCCCCCAGGCTCCCACCATTTACGGAGGAGGGCTTTGAGGGCCACATCCCAGGACCCATTCCTAGAGCCAGGAGTATTTGGTTCTCTACTTGGCCAGACCTGGCGCAAGTGAGTAGGGCCAGTCCTGCCGGAACCACGATGACTTGGAAAGGGAGGCAGTGGTCCCCGCAAAGGGTGTTAGGCAGACAGAACCCATTTGTCCAGTGCAGTGAGTTAGTTCTGCTCCCCCTTCACTGACTTTTCACCAAATACCTCAGTTACAAATACTCAGGTGACTGGGCAAGGTGAAAGACTTTGGGCAGTCCCATTCCCACTGGGGCAGGCCAATCTGAACCATGGACTATTTGGTCTCCTCTGTGTTTCTCTAGTACTTCCCTCAATCCACTAGATGTTTACTTTCCTATCCCTCACCCACAGCCGTAAACTCCTTGACACTGCCTTCTTCCGCTTTGCAAACTCCGCATCCAGCACAGCAGGTGTACAGTAGGCTCTCATCCAATTGGGAATCTCTCATAGGACTAAGGATGTGGTAGATACTCCATAAAAGTTTGCTGAATGAATGAGTGAGTGAATAGTTGGATGGATGCGTGCATTAATGGATGGGTACATGCATGGATACGTGGGTAGATAGATGCATGGAAGGGTAGATGGATGGATAGACGGATCAATATAGATTGGTGGATGGATGGAGGAGTTGATTCATGGGTAGATACATGAGTTGATGGATAGATGGGTGGACAAGCTATTGTATGGATGCATGGAGGGAGGGGTGAGTTGGCAGGTGCTATTATAATCATCACTTAGCCACAGCCTCATATGCAAAGAACAGCTCCTGTCAAGGGCAGACAGCTCACTGATTCTCCCGTCTGGCTACCTGATTTCTGTAACACAACCGACTCACTTTCTTTTACAGTACTGGGGAGTTCATGCCCATTTTCCTAGTGACTTCCATTCTGATTCTGCTATTTATTATTGAGACAGTGACAAACCACACTGCAAAGAACCAGGGTCCAGGTGTCTGCTCAGAAGAAGAAGGAAACGGTTGAGAGGTAGGAGCTGTGAGCCCCCTCTCTCTTCCTGCAGACAGACTTCATCCACATGACGGGAGACAGCTGGGTAACCCTCAGGCCCATCCTTCCGGCCCTGTGGAGAAAGGCAGCCCTCTTTCCCCGGCTTGCACAAACCATAAGAACCCGGCTGTCCTGGCTGTGCTGCTCTGGAGGCCACTGGGACGCTGGCTGCTTCTTCTGGTTGGTGCTGTGACTTTCCTACATGTGCTGCCCTTGGAGACTCATAAGCCCTTAGCCTGCCTCCACGTCAGGTGGGAGTGGACCCCACCAGGGACAGCATCACGCTTTCCCTACTCCCCTTGCTGTGCCCTTCATGCCTCCTGGGAAAAGGGCCAACTCAGCGGTCGGTCTCAGAGGGAAACCCTCTTGGGAAATCAGCCCAGAGGGACCTGTGCTGGGGGCAGCGGGGATGTGAGGAGCTGGCTGGACAGAGAGCGCTCACATCAAGCCCTGCAGATCCACTCACCTCCCTTAGTCATCAGCTCTCGTGAGGTTCAGTTAGGTAGTTGGCTGGATGCTGAGCAGAAAGGCTATTTCCTTCTGCCTCTGCCATGCTTTCCATGGGGCGCCTCACAAGAGCAGCTGCCAGCGAGCATGCATTCAGCTCCTCCTACGTGCCAGGCTCCCGCCTACCCCCGTGAGACAGCTATTAATATCCCCACTTTACAGAAGAGAAAAGGAGGCTCAGAGAGGTCGGTGGACACACTCGTGCTCACGTGGCCTGTAAGTGGCAGAGCCAAGACTCAAACCCCAGTCTCCCTGCAAGTTCACAGCTGCCTCCGTGGCCTGGCATGGCTGGGACTCAATGCTCACTGCTGGTCCCTTTTGGAGTTTAATCAGTGAAAACCTTACTTAGCTTTTTATTTTCTCTATCAGTAATTCATGAATCATCATAGCCTATAAGGGAGAAAAATAGCCCATGGAAACAAAGATTGATGCTTAAAACCTGGAAAGGAGTCAGTGTTAGCACTTGTGTGCCTTTCTGTTTGGACTGCTGAAATTGAGTAAAAAGGAGGGGCCCTTAGGAGACCAGCTTTGAGGATCCCTGAGCAGTCCCAACACCTAACAGCTCCTTTGTTTCTGAGATTTCATCTGGAGGCCTTCATTTCCTTGGGTCTGAAATCCTTTTCTGATTTTAAAAGGCTTTAATTAAAATGACAATACCTCTGAGAGTGGTCATATTAAACTTTGAGTCTTTTGCATCAGCTAAACGCTTAAGCAAAGGTGCAGAGAATGAGCAAGGCCTTAGGAAAGGGACACAGGATGCTCTGAGGGGGGCAGGAAGCGGGTGTGGACCCTGAAGGGGTGACCGACCCACTTGGCCTCCATGGTGATTTCACCCAGGGCCAGCTGGACTGGGAGACTATTGTCTCTGCTATTCACTGGCGCATTAGCACTCACTCTGACACGTTGAGGCTTAAAGCAACCGTCAGCATTCATGATCTCACATGGCTTCTGTGGGTCGGGAACCTGAGAATGGCTTAGCCAGGTGGTCCTGACTCTGAATCTCTCTTGACGCTTGAGGGTGCAGGTGAGATGTCAGCCGGGGCTGCAGTCTCATCTGAAGGCTTGGCTGGGGCTGAAGGATCTGCTCCTACGTGACTCACTCGCTTGGCTGTTGGCAAGATGGTACTGGCCAGTGGCAGTGCCTCACCACATGGGCCTCCCAACAGGGATGCGTGAGCATCCTGACAACCTGGTGACTGGCTTCCCTCAGAACAACGAGCTGGGAGGGACGGAGGGAGGCGGGGG
>NW_017731412.1:4559240-4625709 GCF_001890085.2 Hipposideros armiger | reverse complement strand
AGGGCAGTGTCACTGGCCCTCACATGTGGGATCCGAACCGGGGCCCTCTGGCATCCCAAGCCAGTTCTTAACCATCGTGCCACTTGGCCGGCCCTGCAATGTCTTTTTATAACCTCGCCTTAGCAGTCACCCTTCTCCATTTCTGCAGTATCCTCCTGGTTACATTATTCAGCAGGGGAGAGCCCAACACAAAGGTGTGAATGCCAGGTGGTGCGATTTGGGGGGCGGGGGCCATCTTGGATGCCAACTGATGGCTACCACACTCATTATCTTTATTTTACAAGTGATAAAGCGGAAGCTCTCCTGAGTGTAGCCTAGATGTTCTGTGAGGCAGGGGTTGTGTCTGGTGGTTCGCTACAGTATTCCTGGCAGCGCCGACAACAGTGCCTGGCCTTTAGTAGCTGTTCAATAAACGCTTGCTGTAGGACATGTGTGAATGCATACATACATGTTCAAGAAAATAAAGTGGCTCTGGAAATGCAGTCTGTTTTATTTACTGTTCCGTTAGCCGTCTTGAGGGAGCAGGACTGAGGAAGAAGGTTTTACATTGCTAGATTTCTCATGTCATTGACTTTTTGTGCTTGCTTGTGTTACTGTGGCTGATGGTTCAGCGAATCCTCTACTTCCTTAAGACCGGAATCTCCTGTTACGTTGTTGAAGGGAAGGGGTGTGCAGTCTCCACAAGGAGGACCCCTCTCTGTCTTCAGATGATAAAAGGGTCACGTTAATTGAAATAGAGTTATAACTGGTTGCCAGCTTTAAGCATCTGGCCTCTCATGTGTCAAAACCATGGAGCAGGGAGATTATATATATGGGCAGCATATATATATATATATATATATATATACGTGTATGTATAATTTATGCAATATTTCTCCTATTTGCGCTCTCTACTTAAGCTATCCATTAAAGCCCATCACATTAATTTAATTGAAAAGATTCTGGGGGACTTGTATTAGCTTTTTCCCCATTAAATTAACATTACAGCCTTTAAATAGATGTCTTGGATGCCCATTGTTGCTATCAAAATTATTATGCAAATTGAAATCTGGCCTTTCTGGATTTGGCCACCAGCTTCCCACCCTCCTCCTCCTTCTGTGACCCCGTTAATTTAATTGCCCTTTCCCCGAGTTCCCAGGCCACAGAAGTGGGACTGGAACCCCGGCCGACGCCGGAGGCTCTGTGCAGGGCTGCGGCGCCTGGCCCGTGCTCAGCACAGCAGCTCAGAGTTCCAGAGCCTGGTCTGCAAGGCCCTTGTGAAAACACTCTTATCTCCAGAAAAGAGAAATGATGGGCGGTCTCCCCCTGTGCCCCTCGGTGGCCAGGAGTGTGCTTGGTATTAAAGCACACCATGGGTGTGTGAGTCAGACCAGCTGGGTTTTAAAATCCGATTCTGCCCCTTAGTGACTCTGGGATTTGGGGCAGATTTCCTAACCTGGGTAAAACCCAGAGAACAGCCCCTTGTTCTAGGAGGACTTGAAACAGTGAACAGCACCCGCACAAAATAGACACTCATTAAGGGTTACTCTTGTCGTTTATCACTCATCCATCCACCTATTCATTCATTCAGGAAATAACTCTAGAGCCACTGGGACAGATCACCCAGCTCTCTCACCTCCTGGAGCTCCAATGGTGGGGTGGGGGTGGGGACAGGTAAATAGTATGATTGCGGAGACAGGTAGATGTTGTTGCCATTAGTCACATGTCAAGCATGTATTTATAAAGTGAAAAGTGCTGTGCTGCCCTGTTAATTAATCAACCCCCCTGACTTGCCTGCTTCACTGAAACCTCCAGGAAGCAGAACCAGCTCTTTTCCTCAGGCCGGATCAGAGGGGCCCGGCTGGAAGGAGCTTTCTGTAGAACCTGAGCTGCTAGATCGCTGGAGCCAGCAGCGGAGTGACTCCCAAGCAAGATCTCTGTGAAGTTGGCCTTATTCCTCTCTTAGATGGGATAAGGGATCCCCCAGGTTCCCTTTAGGTCTTATCCTTCTGACAGAAGCGCATGAAGTGATCCCCCAACGAATCCCTCCCTTCAAGCATTTCCAAGGGGAACTTCTCTGTCTCATCTCACCTGTACCATCTGTTGAATCTCGAGGAGTCTTTCCTGTTTCATGAATGTGCTCTTCCATTTGCACAAAACACTAAGGAAATTAAGATGAATCTCCAAGAAAGAAAGTCAAAGCTTCCTTTACCTTTGTGGGTTGAAAACACACCCTTGAAATAAGCAGCAGGAGTAGAGACCAGCCCACCGCAGCCCACAGGGTAGTTCTCCTATTGAAACTTGTGCTAGGCTAGAGCTTGAAAAATGGGTTCCTCCTTTCCCGCTGTTTTGGTCATCTGCAGCTGCCTAACCAATAAGCTCCAGCCAGTGACTTAAAACAACAGGCATTTATTCCCTTTCACGGTTTCTGTAGGCTAGGGATTCAGAAGCAACGAGGCGACACAGCAAGGGCGAACTCATGTGGCTGAGGTGGAGGTTATCTAGAAGTTTTCATGTTCATGGTTAGCGTCTGGATTGGGAAGACTTGTACAGCTTAGGGCAGGGAGAGCTGCCCTCCGTGTGGACCCTCCACACTGGTCTTGCCATCATGATGGCTTCAGGGGAACAGGGCTCCTGTCATGGTGGTCAAGACACCCAAGCAGGTGTCCCAAGAGAGACAGTGTGTGTCAGGCGGAAGCCATGCTACTTTCTATGACCGATTCTGGGAAGTCATGCCATTATTTCTGCTCCATGCTGTGGGTCGAGGCAGTCACAGAGGCCAACCGAGGTTGAAGGAATGGGGACATAGACTTCACATCTTGATGGCAAACGGCAAGGTTCTGGAAGACCATGAGGGACTGAAAATACTGCAGTGGTTAATGCCTGCCCTTACACATTCCTGGTTGAGATGATTATGATGGTTGTAGACTCAAATATGCAGAGTAAAACAAGGAAGCTTCTAGGAGATAACATAGGAGAATATCTTCATGACTTCGGGATAGGCAGATGTGTCACAATAAGAAATACATTTTGGTCTCTGCCTCTGGTTCCTGACACGGAGCTCCTAAATGACTCTTGGAATTTTCTGGGTGGTAGGAACATCCTTCGTTTGAATGAGGTGACTTTCAGTGGCCTCCTGGCTGGCTTCAGGATGGGGGCTTGGTCTGCAGAAAGATCAAGCCATGATTAGAAACTCGGAACTGTCAGCCCTACCTCCTATCCTCTGGAGAGACTTAAAGATAGATCATGCCTACATGATGATGCCTCCATAAAAATCCCTAAACTGTGGGGTTCAAAGAGCTTCTGGGTTGGTGAACGCATCCACGTTCCAGATAGTGGTGTACCCCAATTCCATGGAGACAGAAGCTCCTATGCTTAGGGCCCTTCCGGACCGCACCCTGTGTACCTTTTCATCTGGTTGTTCATCTATATCCTTTATAATAGATCGGTAAATATAAGTAAGTGTTTCCCTGAATTTTGTGAGCTGCTCCAGCAAATTGCTGAACCTGGAGGGGGTGGGGGCAGCATCTGACTGGGGGCAGTCTTGTGATATTGAGCCTTTAACCTGTGGAGCCTCATGCTAACTGCATGTAGTTAGTGTCAATTGAATTAACTTATAGGACATGCAGTTGGTATCCCGAGAGTTGGGAAATTGTTTGGTGTCAGAAGTGTTGTGAGCGGATAAACAGTTTTTCTTTAGTAAATATTTCTGAGGCAGGATACGCACACACACACATGCTCTTGCACGCGCGCGCGCACACTCACACACACACACACACACACACACACACACACAACTAACCATACAGAAAACAATTGATCAATTGGGCTTTATTAAAATTAAGAACTTCTGTTCATCCAGACTCCATTAAGAGAATGAAAATGCAAACCACAGAGTGAGAGAAGATAGTTGGAATAAAGATATCCAACGGAGGATTCATATTCAGAATATTTAAAGAACTCCTATCAATCAATAAAGAAAAGACAAATAACCCATTTTGTTTTTAAAAAATGGGCAAAACACATGAATAAGCTTTTTACACAAGAGAAATCCAAATGGCCAATACACCTGTCAATCAACCCCCAGAGTCATCAGGGCAAAGCAATTAGAACCACAATGAGAATTTTTATATATGCAAAAACTTTTAGCTGGACACCTAAGATTTTTGCATTTTACTGTATATAAATCTTACACATACAAAATGGGCTGAAATTACGGAAAACAAGAAACCTGTTGATACCATGTTGGCCATGCTTGGAGCAGCTGTAACTCTCATACACTGAAGATAAGAAGGCAGATTAGTACAGCTACTTTGGAAAAGCCGTATTTACTAAAGCTGACTGTAGCACATACTCATATACTCTACAGATACGCTTAATAGTGACGTGCAAGTGTGTGCACCGACAGACACTGTCAAGAACATTCATGGTGGCGTTATTTGTGATAGCCCTTAGTCCATTCCGGCGGCTATAACAGAACATCATAGACTGACTGGCTTACAAACAGTAGACCAGCGGTTCTCAACCTGTGGGTCGCGACCCCTTTGGGGGTCGAACGACCCTTTCACAGGGGTCGCCTAAGACCATCGGAAAACAAAAAGATATTTACATTATGATTCATAACAGTAGCAAAATGACAGTTATAGAGTAGCAACGAAAATAATTTGATGGTTGGGGGTCACCACAACATGAGGAACTGTATTAAGGGGTCGTGGCATGAGGAAGGTTGAGAACCGCTGCAGTAGACGTTTATTTCTCAGTTCTGGAGGCTGGGGAGTCCAAAATTAAGGTGCCGGCAGATTCCATGTCTGACTTTCCAAGGACTGACTTTCTGGTTCACAGACACCGTCTTCTCACTGTCCTGAGGTGGTGGAAGGAGTGAGGGAGTTCTCTGGTCCCTTTTATAAGGGCACTAATCCCATTCATGAGGGCCCCACCCTCATGACCTCATCACCTCCCAAAGGCCCCGCCTCCTAATGTCATCACATTGGGGATTAGGTTGCAACATGAATTTTAGAGTTTGTTGTTGGAGACTCGTTCAGTCTACAGCAAGCCTCAAATTGGAAACGACCTACATACCCACCGTAGAACAGACACATGAAGTGTGGCATATTCTTACACCGTTATAATTGTAACTCTATATAGCAATGCAGTTGGACGAACCCATACAGTAACATGGATGGATCTCGCTCACATATCGAGAGAAAGAAAGTGCTGTGTGGTTGCATTTACACAAGGTTCACAGCCAAGCAAAACGAGTTATGAATATAGAAGTCAAATTAGTGGTTATCCTTGTTGTGGGCCATGGGGATGACTGGGAGGACAAGAGAAACACTTTTGGGGTGTTGGTAATGTTTTACATTTTAACCTGGGTGCCAGTTATGAAGATGCATTCACTTTATAAACCTTAATTGGATTTATGTACTTTTATCATATGCATTTTATATATATCCAATTTAAAAGTTTACTTTTTTCTATTATTTATTTTTCAATTACAGTTGATGTTCAATATTATATTAGTTTCAGGTATACAACATAGTGGTTAGACATTTATATCATTTACAAAGTGAGTCCCTTTATAAGTCTAAAAAACACCTAGGAATAAATTTAACCAAGGAGGGAAAAGACCTGTACATGGAAAATTATAAGACACTGAAGAAAGAAATTGAAGAAGATACAAACAAACAGAAGCATATACCGTGCTCATGGATAGGGAGAATTAACGTCATAAAATGTCCATACTACCGAAATCAATCTATAGATTCAATGCAATCCCTATCAAAATACCAAGGGCATTTTTCACAGAACTAGAACAGATAATCCTAAAATTTATATAGAACCATAAAATGAGACCTCAAATAGCCACAGCAATCCTGAGAAAAAAGAACTAAGCTGGAGTTATCACGCTGCCTGATATCAAACTATACTGCAAGGCTATAGTAATCAAAGCAGCATGGTACTGATATAAAAACAGACACATAGATCAATGGAACAGAATAAGGAGCCAAGAAATAAACCCACACCTATATGGTCATTTAATCTATGACAAAGGAAGTAAGAATATACAATGGAGTAAAGACATTCTATTCAATAAATGATGCTGGGAAAACTGGACAGATTCATGCAAAAGAATGAAACTAGATCACTTTCTTACACCATATACAAAAAATACCTCAAAATGGATTAAAGACTTCAATGTAAGCCCTGAAACCATAAAACTCCTATAAGAAAATGCAGGTGGTAAACTCTCTGACATTGCTTGTAGTAATACAAGTATTGTTTTGAATATCCCTCCTCAGGCAAGGGAAACAAAAGAAAAAATAAACAAATGGGACTCCATCAAGCTCAAAAGTTTTTGCACAACAAAGGAAACCATTAACAAAATAAAAAGTTTACTTTTACAATATAGTGATGCCAATGTTTTGTAGCAGATGTCAGCAAACTATTAGCCCCTGGGTCAAATCTGGCTCGCTACTTGTTTTATAAAGAAAGTTTTATTGAGACATGGCCCATTCATTTACATATTATCCAGGGCTGTTGATGCACACAATGACATTCGAGTAGTTGTGAGAGTCTGGATGGCCCACAAACCCTAAAATATGTGCTTTCTAGCCTTTTATAGATAAATGTTGCTGACCCCTGTTCTATAGCATATTACTTAGGGACCTCATTCAATGTTTCGGCATCTATTAGAGAACAGCCAGGACTGTTTTTCAAGGAAAATGTTGGCTCTATTGAAAGGCTCTCCTTCAGCCCACCCCCAAACACAGTTGGGGTGCCTTCTCTGAGCCATACACCCCGTTGGGTTTAGTGTTTTAAGATTCCATACCAGGACGCCAGCCCCACCTTGTCCTCCTGTGATCCTCAAAGTAACTTGATTTGCTCTGAATTTTCTTTCCTAATTCTGCTTTTAAAAATTATGGTCATTTGAATTACAAAAGTAATACATATCTTTTGTAACAATTCAAACAGCACCAAAGTGTCTAAAATAACATTAATAGTCTCTCCACTTTTCTCCAATCCAACTCCCCAATGCAATCACTGCTAACAATTTGATATAAATGTTTCCCTACTGTTTTCTTCTTTATAAAAACATATAGAAACCCACTTACAGGGTGTGACTTTTTTCTTTTCGGTCTTTTTATATATTTTTTTTAAATAAAAAATAGGATTACGCTTGCTCGTATTCTCTTTAACGAGGTGTCGCAGGCGTATCTTCCAGTCAATATGTGCAATTTTATTTTATAAATTTTTAATAGCTGCACTATATTTCATAATATAAATATATCATGATTTGTTCAACCATTTTCCTATTAAAGTACATTCAGATTGTTTCCAGATTTTTTTCAACTATTATAAACGATGCTACAATAAATTTCTTCATATATTTGTGTCTTTATGTACAGGCATTTTCATTTCTTGTGGATATATTCCCAGAAGTGGGAGTGCTGGGCCACAGTTTAAATTTTCAAAAATACCAACAGTTGATTTTCTACAACATTATAATAATTTACAGTCCTCCCGCGATGGTGTTTGAGAGAACTGGAGTCCTGACACCCTTGCCAGCTCTGGATGTTACACATATTTTCCATTTTTGCCAATCTGATGGGTAAAAAATAGTATCTCATTGTTCTCATTTGCATTTCCCTGACAAGTGAGCCTGAGCATCTTTTCATATGTTTATTGGCCATTTGCATTCCTGCTTCTGTGAATTCTGTAGACTTGGCCCATGTTTCTACTGGGTTATTGGTCTTTTTCTTATTAATTTGTAGTCTCGTTTGATACATCAGGAATATTACCTCTTTATTAATTACATGGCTGCAAGTATTTTCTTTGTTTATTGTCTGTTCAGTCATGGCTCTGCTTTTGATTAAAATAAATTTAAATGTATGCCCCCCCCCCAGGATCTTGCTAAGAATATAACTAAAACTGTTTGCTTTTCAATCCTTATCAGAATCTCAGCTGTGAGAAATAGTATATATGGTGCTTTATTTAAAGAAGTGGTTCTCAGATATTTTCTAATTTTAAGTAACAGGAACCCTCCCCCACCTTTATACCCCACACTCCCACTTTTTTTCCCCCAAATATGTTCTTAGGTAGATAAAAGAGAAACATGTTTGAATTGGGTCTGACGGCTTAGCTCTCTGCTTCTTGCTAAGGAAGGGCCCCTGAGACACCGTGAGAACGATTGGTGCTCCGTGGAACCTAGTTTGAGAATCGTTGACAAAGGCTGTCCATTATTGAATCAGTTTTCTACGTTGTGTTCCATGGAATGTTAAGTAGGATATTAACAAATGCTTGGTGAAGCAAACTGTGGGATTGTTCTGTGGCCTGCCCAAATGAGGCGTCTTTCCCTTTTCGAGCCAGAGTCCGTTTTCTTTTGACATGGAAAGGCCAGGAGACGAGAGCTGGAGCCAGGGTAGCACAGGCCCTAGGTTTCTTTTCATGAGCAATGCCGAAACAGACAGTTACTGCCCTTGCTGCTGTCAGGCCATCTGCTGAGGTGCAGTTCTTTAGTTTTCTGACTGCTCTGAGCAGTGATTCTCAAACTAGGTTCCATGGAGCACCAGTGGTTTTCACAGTGTCTCGGGGGCTGCTAGAGAGAGGTAGAGAGGTGAAGGGTCCTCTGCCCCTTTGCCATTTGGCCGGTAGAGAGCTAAGCCGTCAGACCCAATTCAACCACCGCAGTTCCTCTTTCATCTAGCGGTCAGGGTTATGGGTAATCGAGGGCAATTATCCGACATCTATAGGGGTGACCCGCAAAGAAAAGGGGTGTGCTGACTCTTTCTTTTCTCAGGGACAGAGATTATGGGCTTTTGGTGACATTCCATCACACCTTTCTTCTGCCTTATTTAGAAATTGGAAGGACAAATTTCTCCATGATCTTTTTTTTTTTTTGAGTTGTAAAAAGGATTTTAAACAAAGGTGCTTTAAGCAGAAGATTTGCAAATATTACTTTGTTTCCTTCCTAGGTCCTTTCAAGAAAGGACAAAGGAAAAAGAAATTGGCCTACCTTGTTTAAGAATAGCAGTCTGTTAATCCCATCTGTTCTTATGAGGCAGAAAATCTCTACATAGCAGGATCAGAGATTTTCCCTGGGTTCCTGCACAACTGTGGTCAAAGGAGCTTGGGAAATGCTGGGTTTCTTTACTGCAGGACTTGTCAGAGCCTTTAACATGCTGGCTGGCGTTCACCGTGAATTTCCAAGAGGAAGACATGGGTAGGTTTCCCACCTTCCCTTGACCACAGAACCCTTTGTGGGCAGAGCTTCTCCAGGGCTGGAATTCCATCGTACACCCTTTAGAAGCTGGACCAGAAAGCCTTACGTTTCCTTAGATAAAACCAGCCTCTCAGAGACCTGCAACCTTTCATGTAAGCCCTCTGTTTCGGCCACTTGTAGATTTGCTTGTATTGAACTTCCCTTAACCTACATTGAAGGGACATTCTAGAGAACTCATTGTATAAACTGGCTATCATTTTTATGGCGGGGAGGTTGTAATTTTATATAGCCTGCTATTAGTAAAAGCTGTATTTTCCTAAGCTGTCGGTTTGCTTATATCTGACGCCATGAATTTTGTAACTGATTATATTCCCCTTTGCCCTTACCGCCAGGATGCTCGAACTAGATTTCTGGGCCCCTACCAATAATGGTACAGAAATCTGTGGTATGTAGTTTGGATACCGATCTTATCGTTTATTTCAACATATTTTCCTACCTTTATTTTCACGTAGTCCCCAGTTCCTTGGGTCCAAAGTTTTCGTTTGTTGTACTGATGTATGTAAGTAAGCTACCTTCTAATCCTCTTGTATTACTGTGGCAGGGCATAATGATAAACTACAGACCTACCTACATATTGCAACTAGCATATATTAAATGAGTAGTACTATGTGTAAGATACCTGCTAGGGCCCTGAGGAAACAGGTGAACAAGCTGTGTTCCTTGTCCTGGAAGGACTTACAGTGTGGCTGGTGAAACAGACGAAGTGAATTACCACAATCAATGCGCATAAAGAATCATTACAATGTTGTATGTTAGGTAATAAGAAAAGGATGTCTAATGTACTATGGATATGCCAGAGAGACTGCAAAGAGAGACCACACAGAGATACGCAGGGCTACCAAGGACCCCTAGCTACTTCCAGCCCTAGCTGTCTGGGTCTTTCCAGCATTAGCTTCCAGAAAGGTGAGAGAAAGAGCCTTCAGAGGATTCCAGCCCCCCTTACCCCCCGCCGCCTCCCCCACCCCCCAAGCTAACACTGAGTAGAGCAGAGAAGACAACTCTCAGCCCTGCGCAAATGACACACGTGTGAACAAGATAAATATTGTTGTTTTGAACTCAAAAGGAAAAGAAAGCAAAAAATAAATAAAAAGGAAAAAAGAAAGAAAGTGAGATGGGAGCCCGGTGAAGGAGCAAATAACTTTGGGGAAGAGGAAGAAGGGGGTTGGGAAGAAGAATGGAAAAAGGGATTATTGGGCTGAGCCCATGGGTGAGGATCAGGGTGTTTGCTCCCAACGTGAAGGGATACGCACAATTGCGTGTATGAGTCAGTGCATTCTTTGAGATGAAGGCCCGTGGCTCTCATCGGATTCTCAGAAGAGTTCATGTCATGACCCACAAAAGGTTAAGACCCATTTTCCTTGAAAAGGTGAGTAGATAATTGCCAGGACAACAAAGCATGGAAAAAATGTGCAAAGGCATGGAGGCATCGGAGCCTGTTTTGGCGACTCTGTGGGGAAGAGGTGACTGGAGATTCACATGAACTCACTGGATCATTCTTTCGTTCAACAGATAGTTTATGGAGAATCTACTATGGATCACACCTTGTGCTTGGCATCGGAAATGCAACAGTGAACGTGATCATTTGTTCCTTTACGGACCTCACAGGCTCTAGACACTTCCCCAGAAGGCCGACCTAACCCCCACATTTCTTTCCTGCTGGCCTGGCACACGAGCTCCGAAGTCCACCGTTCTTCCTCTAAGTGTTTTAGGCTCCATCTTCTCTCCCTGAAGCCCCTCTGCCCCGCCCTTTTTTTCCTACCTTCTAGAGCAGTCAACAAGACACAAGTCACTAAAAACCCTCCCAGGAAGTAATTTTATAATGTTATTTTGGCCTTTTCTCCATCCGCGTGAAAACACCATGATTTCTTCCTTGGGAAAAGAAAGGATTCCACAAAGAATGAAAAGACTTCTTTTTAAGCTGAACCAGGGGGTGGACATAGCTGTGAAAACAAAGCTGGAGACAAAACTTAACCATGTCGTGTGATGTGCTTTTACTTCAACTTCTGACTTCAGTTTATACCTTGACTGTGTACAGACAGCATGTCTCAGCACCCGAAGTCTCCAAAAACGCGGGCACCTTTGAAGACTTGTCTTCTTTTCTTTCTTTCACTCCTCCCCTCTCTCTGCTCCCTCTCCTCACTCTCTCGCTTTCAGAATTGTCCTCAAGGCATATCAAGACAGCTTGACCCCGCAGTTATGAACCTGATTCTTGGTTTGGTCACTGACTCACAGTTCCACATACTTACCTCAGATTTTCCATCTCTGAAATGGGTATGATTATATAAGTAAGTAATGTTTGTGGAAACTTTTAAGAACCTCAGGTGATGACTTTTGTAGGTGTTTCTCTCTCTCTCTCTCTCTCTCTCTCTCTCTCTCTCTCTCTCTCTCTCTCTCNACACACACACACACACACACACACACACACACACACACACACACACACAGTATCTGATTAGCCTGTAGGCAGAGTGGGGGCAGTGGAATTTCCTCAGAATAATCTAAGCAAGAACATCTGGTTCCCTTACCTGCTGGTGCATTTGTGTATATGTTTGGTTGAATTCAGCTGCTTGATCAACTTGCCTGCAGCGACCTCATACTCTTGAAACACAAAACATTCTCTTGCAGGCAAAAAGCTTCCAACTCCAGGTGGTTATGAGTAGAGAAGGGGAATGGACATGTTTTGTTTCTTGCTGTGTTCCCAAGACACAGGTTCAAGCTTGCCTTTCATCCCCAAGCGAGTTTTACTCTCTGGACGTCTTCCTTGAACATTGGCAGACTCAGCGAATCCCTTCCCAATGAGCCCTAAGCTGATACAAAGTTTGTATTGTCTACCCATTGCCCATTACATGAAATTGTCTTGGGGAAAGTCTGTCTGTGCTGCAGGGGAAAGAAGGCAGCTATGGAGTCTAGTGGTTAAATAGCAAAAAGAAACTGCAGGGTTCTGAGTTTAAAAGCCAATCCTGCTTGAAGATTTTCTTCTCTCGTAAACATTGTGTGATGCGTCTATTGTTTTTGCCTGCCTAGCAGCTAGCAGCCATTTTCCTTTCTTCTGGAAAAGGCAACCGTTTTGTTCTGGCAATCACTTCTCCCCCACTGGATATCATCCTGGTAGTATCATTAATCAGAGTGGCTTGCCCTTCTCTGGTCAACAGGTAAGCCCATGATTGTGCCTAGGCCGCATATATTCTCCCAGAAATTTGAGTCTTGAAGGTCTCCACAGGGTTGGAACTCATTCATCCAGGTATCTGTGCCCTGAAGAGACCGTCCCTTAGTTCCCCCTGGGTCTCCAGAGCTGCTCCGGTCTCTGTCTTTTCTGAGGACTGCTGTTTGGCTGTTACTTCTGTTCTGTGAATTCCCCTAGGCCTTTCCAATGCATTCCTTTTTGGCTTGAGTTAGAGTCAACTTCTGCCTCTGGCTATAATGAAGCAACTGGTATCAGACTTGTTTTCCAGCTGTACACAGCTAGAATGCTGGATAAAATATCTGAAACAACTGCCTGCAGACATTGGGCAACAGGCAGTGGAGAACTGCGAGTCCTGAAAGAAGGGAGGCAGACGAAGTGAGCCCTATAATCACGTCGGCTTTTTGCCTGGAAGTACTTTCTAGATGGTAGCACAGAGACCATAATCCCAAGCAGAGCACAGAGGCCTCTCTGAGTTGAGGAGACATAGCTGATCATATGCTGAGGTGGAAGAGGCTGTAACCTGTAAAACAGAGTTCTAGAGAAGAAGGTGCTACATAGATAAATAGTGCCAGAAATCTGTTTATTGGCTGAACACTAAATTGCTCAGGCATTGGGCAAAATGCTACCGGGATGGCAAAGAACAGCTACTGTGGTGGGCAGGTGGGGTCTAAGCGGAATAATTTCCAGAGCTGCCATGGGACTGAGGGACAGTCAGGTTTCAATAGGCCAGAAAGGGAATGGCTCGTTGAGCATCCGAGGCATTTATTAGAGGCCACAGTGATATCACACCTTAACAGTAGGATGAAAGTGGCCTTGGAAGAAAGGCTTCTCTAGATATACTGCAACAAAACTTTTTTAAAAGCCTCAAAAACCCAAGCTGACCAGTAAGTGACTTGACAGCCTGCCAAGTGAACTTCAGAGGAGAATAGAATCCAGACATTCAGCCACATAGCATTAACAATGTCTAGCATCTGATAAAAAATTACTAGACACCTAAAGAAGCAGAGAAACAGGACCCATTACAAGGGCAAAGATCAGTCAATATAAAACAGACCCAACATGACAAATGTGATATAATTAATAGACAAGGACTTTAAAACAGCTATTACAAATATGTTCAAAGATTTAAAGGAAAACATGAGCATAAGGAGAAGTGGAAGATATTTTTTAAAAAGAACCAAATGAGACTTTTAGAGAGGAAAAATACAATATCTAAAAATGAAAATTGCACTGGATAGGTTTTACAGCATATTAAAGATTGCAGAAGCAAAAATTATACACATAATGACATAATAGAAGCTATTCTAACTGCAGCACAAGGAGAAAAAAGACTAGAAAAAAAAATGATCACAGCAGCAGGGATCTCTGAAACAATATTAGATGGTTGACCCTACATGTAATTGGAGTCCCAGTGAGAAAAGGCAGGAAAACTTACCTGAAATGATAATGGCTAAAGATGTTCCAAAACTGATAAAAACCATAAAGCTACAGATTCAAGAAACTCAACAAATTCCAGCCAGGATAAACACAAAGAAAACAACATGAGACACATCGTAGTCAAATTACTTAAAACCAGCAATAAAGAGAAAATCTTAAAAGCAGCCAAGATAAGACATTACATATAATGAACAAAAAAAATAAATATCACTGATATCCCCTTAAAAACATTGGAAGCCATAAGACAATGGAATGGCATTTTAATGTGTTGAATTAAAAAAGAAACCAAAACAACAACAAAAAACAAAACAAAACAAAAAACCAACTGCCAACTAACAGTCTATACCCAGTGAAAATATCCTTAAAATACGAAGGTGAACTGAAAATGTTTTTCAGACAAACAAAAGATGGTATTATTTGTTAACAGCAGACTTGCACTATAAGAAATATTCAAAGAAGCTATTTTTCAGGCTGAATAGAAATGATACCAGGAAACTCAGATCTAACAAGGAATGAAGAGGGCCAGAATTTGTAAATATATGAATGAATATAAAAGACTTCTGTATTCTTGTCTGCTAATCCAAGTTATCCAGAGTTAGACTGCCTTGGCATTTCAGAATCCAGAATCCAAATACAGAGACAGGAAATGTATGGCTTTTCACAATCATCTTGTCTCTGAAGCAACTATGACAAACCATCCTGTCTTTGAAGCAAATATGACAAAGACAACTGTTAGTTATGATTGAAAATACAGTTAATTGTCACAGTAACCTTTGAGAGAGAGAGAGAGAGAGAGAGAGAGAGAGAGAGAGAGAGAGAGAGAGAGAGAGAGAGAACGCTTAAAAATATACCAACTCTTTTATTTTACAGATGAGCCACACAAAGTCTAGAGATTTCTGTGGCTTTACCAAGGCAAGACCCAAAAGCCTGGGAGCACTAATCTCATCACCATTTGCCTTCCCAGGGCTAAGTCGTTCAGATCACAGCTCCGGGTTCACATCACAGCTCTGCCACTTATTAGCCGTGTGATTTTGAGCAAGTGATTCAATGTCTCTAAGCCTCCTCAATCTATTCTCATAAAATGGGAATAAATAAGATGCCTATCTCCTTGAATTGCTGAGATTATCACCTAAGATACTATAGGAGTCAGGATGCCTTTATTCATAAGAGACCAACGCCAATTATCTTAAGCCGGAAGAATATTTATTGTCTCATAGAACGGGGAAGTTTGGAGGCACGTATGGTTTCAAGCGCTGCTGGATTCAGGAACTCAAACATTGTCATCCACAGATGTCTCTCTGTCTCTCATCTCTGCTTTCCTTGATGTGGGCATCATCTTTAGGCAGTCTCTCCTGAGGTGATGGCAGAGAGAACCTCCAGGCTCATATCTTACTATGAGGTGTGACATTTAAGTTCACAAACTCATCCTAGAAAAAGTGCTACATACCTCATTGCTGAATATCACTATGGTCACCTTTGAAGTACTCCCCTTGGGAAGCTATGCACCGATGCCAGCGCCTAGTCCACCCTTCAAAGCAATTTGGGAACTCTTTTTCTGGAATGGCCATCAGAGCTGTTGTCATATTACCCTTGATGTCCTGAATGTCATCAAAATGTCTTCCTTTCAATATTTCCTTTATCTTTGGGGAAAGAAAGGAGTCATTGGGGACCAGATCAGGGGAGTAGGGAGGGTGTTCCAATACAGTTATTTGTTTACTAGCTAAAAACTCCCTCACAGACAGTGCCGTGTGAGCTGGTGCATTGTCGTGATGCAAGAGCCATGAATTGTTGACAAAAAGTTCAGGCCGTCTAACTTTTTCACGCAGCCTTTTCAGCACTTCTAAATATTGGGTTGTCAGAAATGTCATGATGCATTTTTGCAATGAAAAACATAGAAAAAATACATCATGACTTTTCCGACAACCCAACAGTAAACTCAGTTAACTATTTGTCCAGTTGTTAGAATACCCAGCCCTGTGATATTTTCCAGTTCCCCGCCTTGTGTGACCCAAGGTGGTGTCTCTTGTCTCTGGGATCTGACTGGAGAACTGCCAGTACTATATCGTCAGCTCATCAGCTCAAGGGCTTTCTTTCCATCTGTGTTTTTGGCCTCTGGGAATTGCCCTGAGTTTCCTTAGAAACTCTGTTACCCGTTAAGAATAGTTATTCTCTTCAACATCTCTATATGTTTCATAGCAGGAGGGCTGTCAGGTCATCTCCCCATTGTACAGATGAGGAAACTGAGGCCCAGAGAGGTTAAATACCTCACTCATCCCAGGCCACACAGCTCGTGAGTGGCAAAGCCGGTATTCAAGCCCAGAGCCTGTTTTCTCATGTACCATGCTCAGCGACCTCAGTAAATGGTGGCTGGTTAATGAGGTCACACACCTGGTGTGTGGCAGAGTCTTATCTAGAACCAGCTCCTCTATAGTCCCTGGAGTCCTCAAGGTACCCCCTCCTGCTTCCTGGTCATTAGGAAGCCCAGAGAAAAGGGAACCTCCGTAAGACACCTTGCAACCAAGATGCCATGAAAACCTCCAGTCTGGATGAGGGGAAAAAGGTGGCTGGGGAGAGAACCCAGCACGTGGAAGCCGTGGGTGGCTCTGTCCCTTCCCTGTGGCTGCCATGACAACTTCTTGGTGCTCCTTGGCTTGTAACTGCATAGCTCTACTCTCTGCCTCGGCCTTCCCCTGGCCTCCCCCTCTGTGTGTCTCTGTGTGTTCTCTTCTGTGTATCTGATCTCCCGCCTCACTCTCATCAGGACACTTGTCATTGGATTTAGGACCCACCCAGGTAACACAGGGTCATCTCATTTCGGGATCCTGAGATTAATTATAATGGCAAAGACCGTGTTTCCAGATAAAGCACGTTTGCAGGTTCCAGGGTTTAGGACGTGGCCATATCTCTTTTGGAGGATGGGTGGGACAAAGGGGTCACTGTTCAGCCCACTACAGTGGAAAAGCAGTCCTACTTTGCTCCATCTCCAAGCTGCGGGCGATGAGGAGAGAGAGCCGTGGGCTTGGATGAGTGAACAAGCCACAGTGGTTTTTTTGACAGTGCCTCTTTGTTTTGTATTTCTCTCTTTTGTTTTGAGGTTTTCTGCCCTTTTTTCTGGAAGGTGCACGATGCTTGGTTCTGTGGTTATTTTCGCCTAACAGCTGTGTTTCCGGTGAGCAGCTGGGGGATGCTTCTGACTCAGCAAAACCGTGGCAGTAACCGTCAAGAAGCCGTTCAAGCGAGGCTAGAAATAAAGAAGCAGCTTCTTCCCCGGACCCCACCTCCTTTCACTTCCCCACCCATGGGTACCTTTGGAAAGTCTCACAAAGCACTTCTAAAAAACCACCGCAACCAGCGTCCTCCAGGCCTAGCTGAAGGTGGCCCTCAGCTAGCCTTTCCGAAAACAGACAGATCCCGGAAAGGACTCTGCCAAACTAGCCCGGCTTTGTATTTGAAGGCCCCTCCCAAGATGCCCCCACCCCCTCCCCACACACTTTCCCACAGGTCTGAGCAGTGAAAACAGAGGCGGCCGGGACTTCTGTGGTTTTCCAGGGTGTGGCTGCAAGTTGCCTTCACCAGGCCGGGGTAGTTATGTTCTGCAGCGTGTCTGTTTTTCAAAGGTGATGATTTCACCCTGGGTCTGGGAGGCAGCTCCAAATTTTCTACCCACTGGCGCAGGATTCTAACCCCAAACTACAGAGAGGCGCTGGACGGGCCTGCCCAGAGCAAGAAAGGAACAAACTGGAAAGGAATCCACATCCGGGGAGAGCCAACCTGTGTGCATGCTGGTGCCTGCAAACGGCTCACGGGAGAGGAGACAGCTGCGTTCTGAGCCCCGTTGCTGCTGTTCCGAGAAAGAAAAGGAACAAATAAATTTAGCTCCATCCTACGCATCCTTCACAGCTGCTTATTGACCAAACAGAGAGTGGCCTCTATTTCAACCCTGGCTCTCAGCGTTTTGCCTGAGGAGGTCTGCCACCACCCTTTGGAAGGGACTTTTTTTAGGAAGTAACTGACCTCGGTCGCCTTTACCTCTCGGCCAGACATTGCACCTGGAGCTCAAGTTCCAGGTGTGTGATGCTTGGTGCCGTTCTGAAACAAAATGGCAGCCGGTAAACATTTCCACGTGGGCCTCGGCTCCTAGCGTTTCTGATGTCTTCCTTTGGAAGCCAGAGCACGGGTAAGTCTTGAGATGTGTGACTGCTCCAAGGCCAGCCTCTAGTTCCCGGAGCCACGAGCTTAATAGCACCATTTGTGGAAAGAAAGAACTCACTGGCTGCGTTTGCAAGTTAAGAGAGGCGAACGAAGCCCAGAGGAGGTTTTATGCAGCTCACCAGCGTGGGCGGGTTCCTGTGGGATGGGGGTGGGCAAGCTGTGGGCTAGCTCCACCACCTAAGGGCAGGGAGCCTCTGGGTGAGGAAAGCTGTTTTGTGAGTGAGACGTTGGCCATGACTCTGAGTCTCTCTGAGCCTCAGTTCCTTAGCAGTGAAACAGCAGTAATGACAGAAAGTTGTCATGAGGATGAACGGATGTGATATACTGAACACACCTCTTCCAGTTCTTGGGGTGCCATAATGGCGTAGCAGGACTCTACTCCCACCCGCCCAGGCCCGTTCCCTGGCCTTCTGGCCACAGCATCTCTCCTCCTACTCTTCTCTGTAAGATTCGGGGATCGCCTTATTCTCTAAGTGAAGGTGAGCAGGTCTCCCAGGCCTGCCCATGGAGAGCCCCGCACACCCCTGGCCATAGCGATCAGTTCCTGGGTGTGCATGGAAACCAGTGTGGGACCATCAGAGCCAACTTCAAGAATATCGACTGAACTATTGAGATGGCAACCATCTTTATGCTGGGTTTCTAAATGGTTGACTTTTACATGTGGTGCTGCCGGCGGCTGTCTTCATATAAAGGAGAGAAGAGCCTGAGAATGAAGCCAACACAGAGGAAAACAAACATGGAGGGACTGTGTCCTGACCGTTTGGTTTGTTACTCTGAGTTACGTGTCTGTCTCTTGCAATCAGAGGAGCCCTAAGTAATACACAGCTCAATAAATATCTTTTTGAGTCTGAATTCGCCTGTGGCCTCATCCAGACCCAAGCAGCAGGCAGATGACCGACCCGTGCTACCTCCCGTCATGAGCATCTGTGAGGAGTCTCCACTGTCTGGCATCCTGATATCCTTTGGGCCCCGCGTGCAGATAGGGAAGCAAAACAGTGAGAGGAAACAAAAAAACAAAAAAAAAGAGGGAGGGGCTTAGAGTAAAGCTGACTGGGCTCAGATCTCTTTTTTGTCACTTAGTAACGCTGAGACCTTGGGCGAGTGACTTACAACCTGTGATCCTCTGCTTTCTCGCCTACGGAATGGGATAATAATACTACCTTTGACGTTGTAGTGTACGTGGGTCCTAGATTCTAAAGTCAGTGTGAAGGCAAAACTGTCCATGAGTGTCTCTATGCCCCTACACAGGCGAATGCACAGGTCTCCCTCCCCACCCGCCCCCACGACCAACAGTTCTCCGGCTCAGAATGCCAGCAGCGCCGAGGCCGAGCACCCTGCTCTAGAATCACGCTCAGAGCTGCTTGTTTTAGGGAAGGCTCCCAGGACCGGAGCCTGCTGGAAGAGCAGGTCCACACATCCCATTTCCAGACTTCTGTGTGGCAGGTCCACCGAGGGACGTGGCAGGGGCCGTTGTCCACACCCTTCAGTGAACATTTCTTTCTTTCTTTTTTTTTTTTGGCCAACCACATGTAGTTGAACGTGTGTAAGTTAAATGAGGGCAGGATGCGCGCTAGAGTTACTGTGAACATTGGAGAAGACCCTGCGTCGAATGCGCTTTGCATAAGCGAACCCCGAGGCGTTCACACTTTCCACTTTTATTGTTTGCGCATGCGTAGCACAAGCCTCATGCCTGGTAAATGCATAGTGTGTTCTCGGGGCCTTGCGAGGGAAGAGAGAACAGTTCTGAGGAAATCTTGATGCCCAGTTCTTGTCCAACTTCCAGCTCAGACGAGACCTCCCAGCACCACCTGCTTTAGTAGCTGTCCCCCTGCCTGTGCTTTGCACAGCCCTTGGCCCCAATCTCAGGGAGCGCAGGATCAATGTGCTTGGTGAACGCACACTGGCTGCAGCTCCAGCTCCTACACTTGACCCTGATCCTATCACTCTCTGTCTTGGGGCTCGTGCTAACTATAAGCCTCAAGCCAGACTTAGAGATGGCACGAAGGGGCCTCAGATTCAGCCTGTGGGCTTGTTTCGTTTGGCCCACTTTTTTTTTTCTGAAATAGTTGTTACCATTTTCCCAATTTTTTTTAAAGTGAGAGGCAGTGCACAGAAATATAAGCTTTTGAAAATGAACAAGTCAGTGGCATTTAGTACATACATGATCCTGTGCAACCTCCATCTCTATCTAGTTCCAAAACATTCTCATCACCCCCAAAAGGAAGCCCCAGACTCATTCTTCACTCATCCCCGTTCCATCCTCCCCCACTTCCCGGCCTCTGACAACCGCTCATCTGTTTCTATCGCTATGGATTTGCCTATTACGGACATGCCATGTGAATGGCATGCGATTTTTGGTGTCTGGCTCCTTTCTCTTAGCATCGTGTTTCTGAGGTTCATCCACGCTGTAGCGTGTGTCAGTACGTCATTCCTTTCTATGGCTGAATGATATTCCATTGTGTGGACGGGCCACGCTTTGTTTACCCATTTCGCTTGGTTTGTTTCCACCTTTTGGCTCTTTGTGGATAATGCTGCTGTGAACATGTGTGCGGACGTACTTGTTTGAGCACCTGCTCTGAGTTCTTTTGAGTACATACCTAGGCGTGGAGGGGCTGGGTCCTGTGGTAACGCTGTGTTAGCCTTTCAAGGAACCGTCAGATGTCCACAGCAGCTGAGCCATTTTACATCCCCGCCAGCCAGCCATGTGCCAGGGTTCCAATTTCTCCACTTCCTCCCCGACACTTGTTACTTTTGTTTTATTTGTTTTATCATAGCCATCCTAGTGGGTGTAGAGTGCTATCTCATTATGGCTCAGTTAGATGGTAACAGGTAAAATGAAAAGACTTTCCATAAAAATTCAGATTGAGAGCCTTTTAGTGAAAAAGGCAAGATCTGTCGACACTGGTAACGCAGTCGGGAGGAGGCAGGCATTGTCTAGGCTAAGCGGCAGCTGCGCCTCCAGCGGGGCTGCCCGCTCCCTGCCACAGGCCCCACCCCTCCCTATTGTTTCCCCACCTCTGAGTCAGATTCTCATCGCACTCCACCGCTGTTTTTCCTAAAGCACAAACCGGCTCCGGTGTCTCCATTTAAAGTGAGGAAAAGAAAGACATTTGGGGGAGTCCTGTGCTTTTGAAATACGGGAAGAGCCATAATTCTCTGTGGACGTGTCATACACGCCAGGGTCATTTACTCATTTCTGCTGCCTGGTCCTTTTGGGATTTGAATGGGTGACACACCGATGGCCAGCTCTGTCCCCTCTTTTTCCTTCAGAGTGACGGGGAGGGCAGGGATATGGCACAGGGACTGCGTCCTTCTCCCAGGCTGATACACCTGAGCCGGTCTGGGCTTTCCTCGGGCTCATATACATGCGGTCCTCCTGCCTGGAAGTTTCTGTCCTGTGCTTCCCCAGCCCAACTCCAGTTCTCCTCCAGGACTTAGCGGAAGCGCTGTTGTCGCCACGGTCTTCCCTGATGCTCCCTCTGCGTATGCTCGCAGGACGCTGGCCGCCTCCGAGCCCTCAGCACAGTTGTCACTCCTTAATCCCTTCCATGCTTTCTTCACACTTTGTAAAATTTGGACCCCCGATGCAAACACTCGTAGAATCCCACATCTCAATGTGTGTCACGCACTCAGCATTTGTCTGTTCAAAGCTCCTCTTGTGCTTTCTCGTATTATTATTACCTTTTTTTTGCCTTCATCTACTGTTACCACTTCCCACTGCCTCCCACAGGCAGCAACTCCAGTGTATTCAAAATAAATCCTTTCAACCCACTTTCCAATGCTTATGAAACGTATATAATGTTGTTCTCGGGGCGTATATTTTAGATTTATGTCAATGGTATTGTGTCATAAATCTCAGTCTGGTTCCTACTTTTTTCATTTCACACTATACTTTTAAGATCTAGCCACGATGATATATGTAAATACAGTCGATTATTCCTGCCTGCTGCATATTTTTCCATCATCTGCATGTGTCATATTTGGTGTATCCATTTCCCCAATCATGGACAGCTAGGTCCTCTCCGGTGCTGTAACAAACCTGGCCGCCACCAATGTCCTCACACTCATCTCTTTATCATCCTATGCAGGAGTGTCTCTAAGACACACCCCTGGGAGAGGTGTTGCTATTTCGCGGATTGTTATGGGTGGAATTGAGTCTCCCCAAGAGATATATATGTTCAAGTCCTAACCCCCAGAACCTCAGAATATGACCTTGTTTGGCAACAAGGTTGTCGCAGGTGTAATTAGTTAAGATGAGGTCCTGCTGGACTAGGATGGGCCCTCCATCCACGATGACTGGTGTTCTTATAAGAGGGAGCGCACTATGAAGACAGAGACACACAGGGAACATGCCGTGTGACAGTGGAGGTGAGGATTGGTGTGATGGCAGCTGCATGAAGGAACGCCAAGCCTTGACAGCTGCCATTGGAAGCCAGGAAGAGGCAAAGAAGGATTTTACCCAGAGTCTCAGAGAGAGTATGGCCCTGCTGACACATAGCCTAGGCGTGCATGCGCGAGCTTCTCTGAACATTTGGGACTCAGAACTTTCTTAGAACTTTCTCTCCATGATGAATACTGCTAATTTGGATCATTGTCATATATATATATATATATATATATATATATATATATATATATATTCCATCCATCCTTCCATCCATCAATCCATCCATCCATCCATCATCCATCTGTCTTTCTTTCATCCATCCATTCATCCATCCATCTATCCATCCATCCATCTGTCCATCCATTCATCCATCCATCCACTCATTCTACAGATTTTTTTTGGGTGCCTGCTCAATGCTGGGGTCACAGTAATAAACAAGACCAATAGATCTTTGCCCTCGTGGAACTCATCATTAGTGGGGAAGGCAGACATTAAACTAACAGCCATTTAGGTACAAATGTAAGAAGTTCTGTAAAGGATCAATGCAGTGCCTATGAGCGCATAGAATGGGCAGACTTGATAAAGCCTGGGGTCATGGGAGACTTCACTGCAAAGGTGACATTGAAGCTGAGGCCTGAGGGATGCGTAGCGATGGGCCAGAGGAAACGCACAGGAAGGGCCTCCTACGCGGAGAACAGGTGTGCATAGTTTGAGGTTGGAAAGCACTTGGTGCTTATAAAAAAGCAAAAGGCAGCCGGCATAGCTGGAGTTCACGGAGGCTGGGAGAACAGCTATTGGGTTGTCGGAAAAGTCATGACGTAGTTTTTCTATGTTTTTCGTCGCAAAAATACGTCATGACTTTTCTGACAATCCAATAGAATGTGGCTTAGTAATTAATTGTGTTGGAGCCAGTATCCCGAGTGTGCCATGGGGACCTGTGTGTTGGCTGGGACGCACCGTACTAGATTAGGAGTAGGAATTAGCTCCAGCCCGTCCGTGTGGCTCACTTGGGGGCCAGCCTCCCTCAGTTTGCTGAGTAAGAGATGGGCACAGCGGTATTCACTCCATAAAAGAGGTGAGTAATAATACAATACCCTTGAAGCTCCTAGGACAGAAAAAAAAACTAACGGTATAAATCCATCCATTTTTGCCATTATTCAAAAATCCCGCAGGTTAGTAACACATGAGACAGAAACAAACGAAATGGCTATCCTTTGCATTAACCTGGTTCCAGTCTTGCTGGGGGACTAAAGATGTAGCGCCTTGTGTCATTTATCCCAGAGCATGACTAAGATAAAAGGTGGATCATTACCGATGAGGCAGCAAAGAAGCTGAGAGGTTAAGTCACCTCCCAAGGTCACGCTTCGAGCCGGCTAGAGAGGCTGGGGCAGAAGACAAGCTTCCTGCTTCTTGGTCCACTGCCAGCAATATTAAAGCCAGACCAGGGAGGAATCGCTTTTCTCCATAATTGGGAATACCACCGAGAGCTAATTTCTCCCCACCCGGTCCACAGAGCGGGGAAGAGTACTTGACCTCATCTTGTTGGCGGTGGGGTAAGTGGTTGGTCATGCAGATCGTGAAAACAAGCAGCTAGCCATCATATTCCCATCGCTCCCGAGCTGCTCCTATCTACCGCGAGACAGAGAAAGAGCTCCAATCAAGGCTGGGAGAGCCAGCCTGTAAGACATCCACTCAGGGCTGTCAATAATTGAGTTTTACAGACGCCCAGATTCCAAGGCGATAGCTTAGTGCCTCTCCATCGATTTAACTATCATTTCAGGTTCATAGCTCACAGCTAGAAACCAGCCCACATAAAACCCCACATTATGATACTTCCCTTTTTCTTTAGGACACTGCATTCCATTAGGAAGACCAGGCTACTTAGAGCAGGGCTTGATGGATGAGGCTGACATTATTATCTCAGTGAAGAGTTACAGGGCCGTCCTATTAGAGGGGACACCCCAGTACACATGTAGGACTTGGGAGACAAGATCTGCGGGATGTGGGGAAGGGCTGGGAAGACGGGGGGTAGGCCAGCAAGCCCAGGCACCCAACTCCTTATCGGGCATCCAAGTTTACCCTCCGAAGCCCTTCGGGAATTGTGCTCCAGGGAGAGACCTTTTTTCCGACCTAATTTCAGAGTCCAAAAAATGAAAATGAATTACTGACCAAGAATTTATTAAGTGACTCTCCATCTAGATCCTAGATTGGACAATGGGGTGGATGTATGATAGATAGATTATTATTATTATTATTATTATTTTTTTAGCTGAGCCATCCTGCTACCTGTTGGCAGCTCAGCGGCTGCTCAGCTCGGGCTGGACTCGAACAGCTGTTGCTCAGAGCTCAAACTCTTGAGCGAGCTCTTAACCAACTGAGCCACTCGGCCGGCCCCTGGATGTATGATAGATAGATAGATAGATAGATAGATAGATAGATAGATAGATGATAGATAAATGATCGGTAGTCATGGCAGCCTGTGCTCATTTCCAACTAAATGATACCATGAGTAAGTTCTGTAGGGCAGATTTGTCAAGTTGGTGGCTCTTTCCCTTCCCTCGCCCGTGAAAAACATCCCTAATCACTTATGGTATCTGTTATAAGTTGACTTGCATCCCTCAGAAAGATATGCTAAAGCCCTAACCCCGTGCACCTGTGAATATGGTCTTTGCAGAGGTAATCAAGTGAAGAGGCTGTCATTAGGGTGGGTTCTAATTTGAAGACTGGTGTCCTTATAAAGAGAGGGAGATTTGGATACAGACACACACAGAGAGGAGAATGCCATGTGAAGACACAGACACAGGGGACAGACGCCCAAGCGATGATGGAGGCAGAGATGAGAGTGATGCCGCCACGAGCCAAGGGACATTGGGGCCACCAGGAGCTGAAGAGGCAGGAAGGACCCTCCCCTAGGGGTTTCAGAAGGAGCGTGGTACTGTGGTCCCGCCCACACCTTGATTCTGGACTTCTGGCCTCCAGAACTGTGAGAGAATAAATCTGTGCTGTCTCAAGCCATGCAGATTGTGGCTTTGTTCAGGCCCCCTAGCAAACGAGCACAGCATTGGTCTCAGCCCGGATCAGCTCTCAGCATCGTCCTCAACGCGCTGCTCCAGGTGATCCCTGTCGCCTTGATCCGAGTTGGTACCGGAGGGGAAATCGATCTTCTGTCCCTGGTCCAGGAGTTCACCGGGTGGTCAAACGCGGCACCTTGATAGGGTGGGATGGGTGTGGCTTCGAAGGCTGGGAAGACAGTTGATGGAGAAGTTGGGGTGTTTGGTAAGGTGGTATCAGGTATAAGGTGAGACAGGCCAATTTTCATCCACCTCCATCTTCTGTCCATGGACATCTGAGTTGATCCAGGACATTGGTGAGGTCACTTGAGGGCAGCTTTGTAGACATCTGCTTTGCAGACACCCAGTGGAGCACACACATGGAAACACACGCGCACGCACACACAGTATATCTATTCTAGGCAATGCTCATTAGCAGCTAGCTTTAATCATCCTTCACGCTTGCATCTCAAATACCAAATACTTTGGTGTGTGCTTTCTATGAACACACACCCGAAATAGTTCTGGGTAGATAAACACAGAGCCAAGAGGCTGGCTGATTGCAATTTGAGTCGCGCAAAGCCACTGCCTCCACGAGCTCTTCCATGTAGCCGAGGCAGGAATCTTAACACAGGATATCAATAAATAACTACCCTGAACCACCCCCGGCCAGCGAAGCACGCAGCTGACCACTGCCCGTGGGAAAGCTGAGAAGTTCCCAGGATGTGTCTGCCTGAGGGTCTGACGCTCTGGCTGAAACTCGCTGCTGCTTCTACCCCACCCAGCCCCCAGGATGCGGTAGCTCTTGCAGGTAGGTATGCTGTGGCTGCAAGCTTGCATCATTTAAAGAGTTGATGACCTTCAGTGAGAAGGGGAAGTTGACAGTGTCTTTCCGCCCTCTGCCTCTTTCTGCTACTTTCCCAAGTGTATGATGCAGGCTGTTGACTCCATTTATTCGTCATGACAAAGAGAAAAGAAAACAAAAAGAATTACAAGAGCTTTCTGCCCCCTCTCTGCCCACCACCCACAATAGAAAGGACTGAGTATCTTTTTGTGGGTTGAATGGTGCTTCCCCGCCCCCCCTTAAAAAAAGGTATGTTCATAATCTGACCCCTGGAGCCTGTGATTATGACCACATTTAGAAAAAGGGCCTTTGCAGATGTAATTAAGTATCAGCCTGGATTATCAGGGTGGGCCCTAAATCCAATGACAAATGTGTTTATGAGACACACAGGGGAGACCCTGTGAAGACAGAGGCGGGGGTTGGAGTTCTGCAGCCACAAGCCCAGGGATGTTAGCAGCCACCAGGAGCTGGAAGAGGCAAAGAAAAGGAGCCCCCTAGAGACTTTGGGGGTGCACGGCCCCGCCAACACCTTGATTGTGGACTTCTGGCTTCCAGAACTGAGAGAATAAATCCCTGTTGTTTTAAGCCACCTAGTTGGTGACCATTTGTTTTGGCAGCCCTGGGAGAGTAATACACATTTTTTATTGCATTAATGGAAAAGTGGACCACGTAAGAAAAAAATAATAATATTGGAGAAGCCAATGGATTTACATAACAACAAGTCTCATTTATTGAGCACTTATCACGTGCCAGGTACCCACTCACGTGAGAGTGACCGAAGTACATTTGAATCTAGCAGGTTTGACCCCCGGTCATGCTGCCCACCAGCTCCCTTGTGCTTATAGGAAAGCTAGAAGCTGTATTTGGAGAGGGAGATGGGAGGGGAATGAGAAAAGTTAGACCTGAAGGAGAGCTTTGGGGAGTTTGAGAGATTTGGGGGCTAGCTGTCAGGGAGGTGAGATATCCAAGTTCAAAAGATTTGCCTTCCATTATAAGTAGGATTTTTTTTTCTTTGTATTCCACGAGAAATTTGGCAGATTTAAATTGCTCTCCAGTTATTTTATTTTTTGACATGACACTATGCTGACACTTGCACATGTAGTCCCTGTGTCTTCTCCAGGTTACTTGCCCCCTCATTTGACAGTTATCCATTGAACTTCAGTTTATCTGCCCCAGTCTGTGCTCGGTACTAGGCAGATTTGCAGATGAATGAGAACCAGACCTTGTCTTGGGGTCTCAGCTCCTGAGGTGGGCTGGTTCAGCAGAAAAAGGTCCTTGAGTTTGGATGTCATTCTGTGGGCCGTGGGAGTTTTCATGCAGGGGGTGAAGTTGAGAGAGAGTAAGAATTGGCTCTGTATTCCCCACCTCCTGAACCTCTGAGTCTCCCTCACCTCCTCTGACCTTTACTGGCTGTTAGCTAAGTGGATAAGCTGATCCGGACTCTACAAGTGAGAATTAAAGTTACCATTCAGGTAACACAGGCAGATTTTAAAATGTTTTCTCTAAGCTTTTTTCGGGGGACGGTGGGTGGGAACGGTGTGGGAAATGGGGTGTGATGCGATGCTGGCTGGCTTTCTCCAAATCTTATCACCTCGATGGCCTCTACTGAACCCAGTTGTAGGATCAGTCCTGGCTCTCAGAACACATCTGACAATATGGACAAATCCAGATCCTGTTCTGCTCTGAGACGGCAGTGGCGTCACATCTGATGTGGCTGTGCAGCCAGAGGGTTAGAACTCCTGAGGAAGACATGGGCTGTGGTCAGAAATCCCCTCTGAAAATCCTTGGGAAGATTACCTGGGAGGCTATGGTGCTTTCTCCCGGTCAGTTCGGTGCAGCCGGTTTTTCTGTGGGGTTGGAGAAGGTTGTCCATCATCCAGCTGAGCACGAGATGAAGACGTGCTCCATCTTGTCGAGGCCATATCATATGAACAAACAGATATTTAAGCACTGGGCTCATGCTCGCGGCTGAGACCGCTGGATGGACCCGGATTCATAACCGGAGAACGGCAGATGAAGGCTTGCCGGGCACTTACATTTATGTATTCTCTTTCCTATTATTATTATTGTTATTATTACTATCACTATTCTGCTGAGTGGTTGAATTTACGTTAACATAATTACATCCATTACTGGACTACACGACAAGTGTAAATTTTCCTTGAAAGTATTCACCTTTCAATAGGAGAGTTTCACCCTCCTGGCTCCTGAAGCAAGGCTTAGGGAAATCAGAGCAGTTTTAGTCTCTGATCCTCTTTCAGAACAAAATTTGGCCAGCTTCACGGTCCATGTGGCTCTGCCGAGGGATTGCAATCTCCCAGCCAAGTTGGGTCTTGTCCACGGTGATCTGGAAGCCAATTTTCTGAATAAATCCCAAAATTGTTCCAGGGTTGGTGTATTTACTCAAAAACTCATCTTCTATTGGAATGCATACATAGAAGATGTGGCTATACTTTATGTTTTGCAGTGTTTTAGATAGTGTGGCGTTTCCCAAAGTGTGCTCTGGGGAACACCAGGGTGGCGGCGTGCTCTGTGGAAAAAGAGTTTCCTGGGCTGCGTAAGGCTGGCCACCACCTGCTCTTGGATGTGCATCCACACAGCAACTGAGTCTAAAGTAAACGCATCTGGGTAACGGGGTGTCATGCAGCGTTGGTCGGATTTGGTTGCCTGTGCGATCATCCTATGGGGTGCGCTTTGGGGACCAGAGAGGCAGAATAGGAAAAGAGGCGGCCAGCCCCACGCCAGGTTTCCTGGGGAAGGTGGAGGGAAGCAAGGTGGATGTTTTAAACTGACCTGGACTGGACTTGTGAACTTTTTCACCTGCACAGCGTCTAAAATCACCCTGTGTACTATCAGGTGCAGCCGTAAAAAGCCTGGGCACCGGAGGTGGTTGGCCTTGAGTTTGAATCCTGGCTTGGCCACCTGCGTGGCTCTGGGCACATGTCCTGTCTTTCCCCAGCCTCAGTTTCCTCATTTGTAAAACGATGATATTTCAACCTGCTTCCTCCTGCGGTCGTTGTGAGAATTGAAATCACGAGTAAGGCGGTCAGCACTGTGTCGGGCACGTAGTAAGAGCTCCGTATGTGAAAGCTGGGAGGTAGGAACCCAGGTGGTAACCACAGGGACAGCCGCAGTGCCTGTCGCTGACAAAGCAGGGGTTCGCTGTGTGCCGGGAGCTGGGCAAAGCGCCTCACGGGCGTTATCGCGTGCAACCCCCACAGCGTTCTATGAGGCAATTTATTCGCCCCCCCCCCCCCGCCACACACACACACACACACCCTGCCCCAATTTTGTACATCAGGAAACAGGCAAAGAGAGGCTCTTTGTCGCCTCTTCCAGCTCTGGGGCCCCGGGCATTCGTTGGCTGTGGCTGCACCACTCTGACCTCTGGCTCCATCTCCCCAGGGCCCCTCCCCGGTGCCTCTGTGTGTCCTTTTCCATCTCTATGAGGACACTTGTCATTGGGTTTAAGAACCCCCGAATCCAGTATGGCCATCTTGATCCTTACCTTGATTACCTCTGCGAAGACCCTGCCTCCTAGGTCACATTCGGAGACTCCAAGTGGACATGAATATTTAGGGGACACTATTCACCCCACTACAGAGGTCTTCAAATAGACGAGGTGCCCGATATTTTCTGTAACAAGTTTATTGTATATTTGAGCCCAGTGGGTACAAACATCCAAGGGCTTAATTTTCCTCCAAACTCCAGAAGTTCTCCTGCAGAAGTTATATTCTGACAAATCTCTCTTTCCCGGCCCTTCGGTGCACCATGGGCAGATCCTGTCGCTTTCTGGCCAGTTTCACCTCCTAGAACGCTGTGGGGGTTGCACGCGATAACGCCCGTGAGGCGCCTCGCCCAGCTCCGGCACACAGCGAACCCCTGCTTTGTCGGCGACGGGCACTGCGGCTGTCCCTGCGGTTACCACCTGGGCTCCTACCTCCCAACTTTCACATACGGAGCCCTTACTACGTGCCTGACACAGTGCTGACCGCCTTACTCGTGATTTCAATTCTCACAACGACCGCAGGAGGAAGCAGGTTGAAATATCATCATTTTACAAATGAGGAAACTGAGGCTGGGGAAAGACAGGACATGTGCCCAGAGCCACGCAGGTGGCCAAGCCAGGATTCAAACTCAAGGCCAACCACCTCCGGTGCCCAGGCTTTTTACGGCTGCACCTGATAGTACGCAGGGTGATTTTAGGCGCTGCGCAGCTGAAATATTTACTCCTAATAGTTATTATTAAGTATCTATTAGAAAAGTACAGGTTTCACGTTTGCAATAGTGATATTCATTTTTCTTTTAAAATAAAACTTACTTAGTGCTTGTTCCAGCAGCGCAGATACAAAAATTGGAACAAAACAGAAAAGATTAAATGGCCCCCGTGCAAGGATGACACGCAAATTCCTGAAACATTCCATATTTTCACATTATATGTCAATTGTATCTTAATTAATTAATTAAAATAAGCTTAGTTTTGTAGCACTATTTACCATAGCCAAAAGGTAGAAACAGCTCAGATGTTCGTCATCTGATGAATGGATAAACAAAATGTGGTTTATTCATAAAGTGGAATATTATTCAGCCATAAAAAGGAAGTTAACAGTGACACTAGGGCTGACCACACAGAAGTCACTGGAGAAGACTAGGAGGGCAGGAATTCAAAGCATTTGTTCAGTTACGTAGTAACTGCATAGTTACGTAGGATCCTGTCTGTAACGCTGTCATAACTATCCTGTAGGTTTGTTTCCCCACTGCCCTCACTTGGAATCATGAAACTTTTTATTGGATTCAGTCTTGTCTTTTGTCTAGAAAGAATGTTACCTTGTTGATGCATGAGCTGTTTGAAAATGATTCTATTAAATGTTGGTTCACAGTTGTGCAGTTTTCGTTTTCAGAAGAAAAGGCAATTCAGACATTGCCTTTCTTTTTCCTGTCCCCTTCCCATCCCTCAGCGCTTTTAGTCAGATACCGATTCATCCGTGCCTACAACACCCTTTGTAATCTAAAATTTAAAAACAGATGAAAAGAAAACAAAGGAATGAAGTTCTAATACATGTTACCATGTTGATGAAGTTCCAAAACATGACGCTCAGTGAAAGAAGCCAGACACAAAAGGCCACATATTGTGTGACTCCGTTCATGTGACATATCCAGCATAGGCAATTCCAGAGAAACAGAAAGCAGATTGGGGGTGGTGAGGGGTGAAGGGGAGGTGGGAACGGGGAGAAACTTCTTCGTGGGTGTGGGGTTTTATATTGGAGTGATGGAAATGTTTTGGAACCAGGCAGAAGTCATGGTCACAGGACACGGTGAATGTAATAAATGCCGCTGAATTAGTCACTTTAAAGCGCTTGATTTTTATCTTACATGATTTTCACCTCAAGAATAAAAAATTAACTCAAGTGTTCAAAAGGAAATTCATGTACTTTGAGAAAAAATGATTTATTTAAGGGAAAATATGAAGTCAGTCATAGCACAGAGGGGAGTGCAGACGTGGAAACCTGTGACAGTGGTACCTAGAAAACACGGCACCGTGTTATCCTGTAAGAGCGCAAGGCATCTCCTTAAAGGGCTGAGTCTGGCAAAGTCTGTGGCTCGCCCTCTTGGTTTTTTTTCCCCTGCAGCCAGCTCAGTGCTTAAGAAATACTTGTTGAGTTCAGCTCAGCCCGGCTCAACCCAGCTTAGTTAATTGAGTTAAGGCGAGCTGAGTCGGACTGAGAGCTCCAGCTGGCGGGCCTGGAGGAGATCCAACTTGAAGATGTTAAAAATCACACGCATTCAGTAAGCTCCTGCAAGGTAGCCTAAGTCATGGGACTGTGCGCCGCTCTTGACCTGACTTCCCCGCATTCTGCTGGCACCTCATGAGCCGTGCCCATTGTGTCCTACAGTACTTCTCTCCTTGGAATCCCGTGTGTGTGTGTGTGTGTGTGTGTGTGTGTGTGTGTGTGTGTGTGTGTGTGTGTTTTTGCTGAAGCCACCAGGCAAGACAGTGTGGGAGAGAAAAAAGAAAACACAGCAGCCTCAGGCTCGGCTGGGAGCCCCTGGGTGGTGGAAGGAAAGGCCCGAAGGAAGCAGAGAACTTTCTGTCTGTCCGTGTGCGGGTGCGGTGAGCACCGACGCCTTCTTTGTCCAAAGCAGCATCATGCGTCTAGCGTAGCGATATAACTCAGAGCTCTTCCTCTAGACACTGATTGCCTGAGTTTGAGGCTGGCTGAGGATCTTGGAGAAATGCATCCATCTCTTGTGCATCTTTGTATCCTCACCTGTAAAACAAGGACAATAATAATACCTGTTGTATTGGGTTATTGGAATGGTTCAGTAAAACAGAATCTATCAAGCACTTAGCACGCCGTTCAGGGAAAACAATGTAAGCACTCAAAAAAGGTTAGCTAGGACGATTGGCAGTGACCGGCGCTGCAGACAGGTGTGTTTGAAGGCCTGGCAGGGCTGGTGCCGCTTTGCAGACTCGGGAGGACAGAGCAGAGCAGTTGTTTGTAAACATCCTGAACAGGAGCACGTGGCTGACTCATGTAAGTTTCCCTGGAGTGGTGATGTCAGCGCCTACTACGAAGAGGGAGTCGCAGGAATCTGGCTGTTTTCCTCCATTCTGGCAGGATCCTGCCTACAGAGAGTCCCCAGCAGCTGCCTGCCCGGGTGCAAGAAACCCCAAGACTTGAAAATTCAAGCTGCTTGAATGTTTCCTCTTTCTGCTCTGCTCTGGGAAGCGGCTCCATGAGTGTTAAGGCCTGCATCCTTGGCTAAGGCGTCAGGGATGAAAGGCAGGGTCTGTGCCCGCAGATCTCAACCCACCTGCCAGGCTGCAAATGGGAAGGGCAGGACATGGGCACCCAGTGGTGTGGTTTCTCAGACTCGCTCTGCCCTATGTGGCTGCGTAGGTGGCCCTGGTCAAGTTCCTGCGTCTTCCTGAGCTATTGTTCTTCATTTATGAATGGGTGAGAGGGCAAGGGTTGCAGATTTTTTAAGCTTTAAAAATACGAGCTGTTTGTTTTTAAAAAAAAGTGTATAAGGGAAGTGAATATACAAACAGACACAAGAATTGCTGCATGGTTAAAATAGGGGCGGGCGGGGGTGGGGGGAGTCCTATAGCCACAGCCTCTGAGTTTCTGTCACCTACCCTTCTTGCTTCTCAGCACTGTCTTCCTCCCTCCAGCAGCTCCAAAGATGCTTATTTTGAAAACTTCCAACTAGAAGAAATTCATGGGGCAAGGGTGTGGCTAGAGTCCCAGGATGGGATGGAGCATGAGGGGGTCCCCAGGGTGGTCTCCAACTGCATGGAGAAGGTGGAGGGCGGATCTGTGTGCAGACCTGCCTGCCCCTGACTGGCAGTGTGACATGGAAGTAAGGACATCAGGCCTTTCTGCCCGCCCAGCATCCATTCCGCCTCCTTCTGCAAACAGGACCCTAATATTTTGGGGGGAACTACTTACTCTCACTCGGTGCATGTGGTTTGGCGAGGCTCCAGCAGTGAGCATGTGACTGGGGCCTGCACAGTAAGATCAACCCACCCTCCTTGCCATAGTCATCGGTGTAGCTGAACCTATCAGAGCCCATCAGACCTACCCCCGGGACCTTCAACCAGGAGAGATTTGACTCTAGGAAGATGTGGAAACATCTGGAAAACAGGTGGAGAGAGCCCATTTAAAAACGAAACCAGTGCAGAGAAAGCAGAGCCAAAGAGGTAGAGAGAGGCAGATTCCTGAAGAGCTACCTGGGGGCCTGGATCCAGCCATGCCTGAAGCTGACGCAGCCTTTGCTTTTCAGTTGAACACTCCAGTCCATTTTGGACCTGGCTCCAGTCCATGTAGGTTAGGAGGTTGTCACTTTGCAACTGAAACCTCATGACTAATCCACAAGGGCAAGTTATTTAACCCCTTTAAGTTTCGGTTTTCTCATCTGCTAAGTGTCCCTAAAAAATCTATAAACCTTACCTTTAAGTGGATCTATAAACACATATATTCTATCGCAGCAGCAGCAGCAGCAGCAGCAGCAAGGCATTAGCAAGAGTGGTTAAGTATTTTGAATATTTATTAGTTCTAGGAAAGCAAAACAAGGGTTGGTTAATAAAGTCCACTTTGTTCTCCAAATGAGGGTGGGGGGAGCAGCAGACAAATACATAAATGTTCGTTACAAATGGGAATGGAGAACGCAGGAGGAGCCATTGCTAACAGGGAAACGCCATGGGGACTGCAGTGAGGCCTCGATTTGGGGTTTTTCAGTGAAACGGGAGACGATGTCTGCAGGGGGCTGAGGTCCCCCCAATTCTACAGGTGAGGCTGAGCCCCAGGGAGATCCCCTCAATCATTTAAGCCCCCAGCCTCTTGAGGTCAGGGAAACTCGAGGGGAATAGTTGAGAGGGATTTGTCTTAGAGCAGAAGGTTCGGAGGCCCAAGCTCTACAGCTGTAGGTGAGCTCCCGACAAGCCATAGCAGCTCGCCTTCATTTTCGGGGCCACATCCTTCCTGGACAGACAGACTGACCCCTCTCTTGTGGCCCCGGGGGGAAGTTCTTGTGGCCTGCTCAGAAACCCTTGAAATTGAAAGCCCCCAACTCCCCTTGTCACAGCCATCGCCCATAAATACCACCAGGGGGGATTTCCCACGGAATTTTTTGCAACCGCTCAAATGTTTCATTTCCCATTGTTTGCCAGCCCCTCTCGGAGCCTCAACTGTCAAAGCAGCAGCAATCACAGGCTGCTTTCCACCCCCCCAGGATCCCACAGCACTTGCTCTCACTTCCCCTCCATGTTGGGAAGCCGGAGTTGGCAGGATATGATCCGCTCGGCCAGGGAATAAGGTCTGTTAGTCGGCTAGTGAAGCAAGTCAGCGGAGGGAATACCCGCTTCACCCAGCCCGCTCTGCTGGGGAGGCACGGCTGCGTGCCATCCCCCCGGTTATCGTTATAATCATGGCAACTAATAATTATATTTCTAGAAAGAAATCCCTCCCACAAATCCAAGGCACTTGACCGAAATATACGACACAGCTGTTAATTATTTTGCTTTTTAAAATATGAGCTCGGATCTTTTTTTTTTTCCCCTGACCCAGCATGTTTTAATGGAGTTCTAAGTTGTATCCCATTCATGCGTGTTTAGAAAAGATCATCTTTATGGATCGATTGAAAACTTCTGTTTTAGGCAGGTATGGCAACTGGGCATTTGGGGAACCCAAATACATATAAAGGTGTAGCTGCCTGTCCACAAGGAACCCGTGGTTTAGGGAAGCGGGGAGATTTCAAGGCAACATGAGGTGCAAGAGTGACTGGGAGTTCTTCAGGGGAATGTAGGTTTGAGGGGTCAGTAGGAGTAGCCAGGCGGACTCACCTGTGATCTGTCACCAGCTGGCACCGTCTGAATATAGGCAGTACGCATAACCCCAGGTACCCAGACAAGGCTGGGCCCATGTCAAATAACCTGATTCTGTGAAGATAAGAAATAGTGAAGATACCGGGAAACATCCCTTCACCAGGACCTACCCTCTGCATGACAGAGATTGCCCTAGTAATGCATTCATTCATATAGCCAATCATCCATTCATCCATTAAAGCCACAAATATTTACTGATTTCTTTAGGAAATGCCAAGTAGAGGCTATGTGCTGGGGCTCCAGAGCTAATCAAAATCAGCCTGGGGCCTTTCCTCCTAGAGTTTCCATCCCAGAGGGGCAGACAGCCTTCAAACAAACACGTACGTCAAATAATAAATATATGAAACGATAAAGAACCATCAAATATACACATGAGAATCTGTCGGCCCCTCATTTACTGGTCTCCCACTTTATGCCAAGGGCTGTGGGGCTACAAATTTGGGTCAATGCCTTGTGCCGCAAAACCCTGAGAACCTCCCGGAACTCCTGACAGAAAGAGGTTGGAGAGCGGTGACCGCTGCACTTTTGTGGCACTTTTTACACCCATGGGCACTCTAGATCCCGCCGGCAGGGCAGAGGCAGGCAGTTTAGGAATTACGTTCTACACTTCTCACGGGAGGCATCTAAGGTTGGAGAGGTGAGGGGACAGGCCTGCCTGAGGTCACACAGCTAGAAAGGCGAGGATGGCTCTGCCTAATTTTACAAGGACAGAAACGGAGGCAGAGCGAGGTAGCCATTTTCCTTTCCCAGAGTCCCACTATGTGTCAGTGTAAAGGAAACAAAAATGCAAAATTCCACCCAGAAGAGAAACGAGATCTCGAGACAGCCAAGTCTCAGCGGAGACTGGGGAGATTTTAACATGGCATGAATCCCAACTCACATCTCTTCTGATGGAGCCTTTCCTCTCTGCCTCCGAATGAGTGGGCCGTCGTCTGTCTGGCCAGAGCGAGATGTGAAGTCGCCAGAACTAACATTTGACAACACAGGTAACCCAGACCTCACAATATTCCTACAAGGGGGTTATTAAAACTCCCATTTTCCAGATGAGGAGGTTGAATCCCTGGCCACACACAAGTAGAGAGCAGCAGAACTAGAATTCTAATGGTCTTTCTGATTCCCGGACCTGTGGAGCTTCTGATACCCAGAGCTGCCTCCCGGTGGGGGCGCGCCTAGGAGTCCTGGCAGCAGGATGCTTGGGGAGGTGGCCTGGGGAGACAGGGCCCAGGGGCTGAGGCTGCAGCCCTGCCCAGGAAGACGCCCCGCCCGCCCAGTTTTTAATAAGGTGGCATCCCTGACAGACACTCTTGTCCTTTTCCTGTGCTGGCCATCGTAGCACAATAAATAAAGCCTTAGAGTAACGTGACCTGAGCCCGGCAGTAAATGATGGCACTGTCAGTTGTACACGACTGTTGAAACAAACACAGACTGTAATCATCGTGCTGTACGGGGAGAAAGACATTTGGCAAATGAGATTCCATTTTCACATTGGTTTGTGCTGAGCATATAAATTTCCTGCGGGCCGGCCAGCGCTCGGGATGTGTAATTGATTGCCTGCATTATAATAAACAAGCCGTGACAGGTGATCATTCATCATATTCCGCTGAACGTTCCAGCACACCAGAAAACGGAGGAAGAGAGGGAACGCGGGAGCGAGGGGAGAGGAGTGGAGTCGCCGGGGGGAGGGGAGGGAGTCGGAAAGACCGAGTATTCCCGACAGACAGAAAGCCGGGGAAGGGGCGGGGGAGAGGAATCCGCAGAGCGGGCTCGGGAAAAGTGAAAGCAATTACTATAATTCTTTTGATTATCTAATTTGTTCTCTCTGGCCTTCGTTAGAAGACCCTACCCCCACCCCACTCCAGCATAGGAGGTCCCCCTCGGGGACTTGGGAAGGCACGGAGAATGCTCCTCCCAAGACTGAGGGAAGGAAGGGGTGAGGCGAGGTGGGGGAGGGGCTGCGTCTAGTTGTAACTGGAGAAGCTACATTCGGGAAAACCTAGGGTGGAGGGTGTGTGTGTGTGTGTGTGTGTGTGTGTGTGTGTGTGTGTGTGTAGAACTCAGCTTCTCTTTTGCACTGATGCCTCTAATCAGATGGATAGAAACCAGTGTCTTTAAATACCAAATATTTAAAGGGTGTTTAAAAAAAAAAGTGAAAAGTTCCTTTTATTGGAGAAAAGGACGGAATCCAAGTTGGCATGGGATCTGGTTCCAGCAGCCTGTCATATGTCGCTCCCCTTCGTCCCGCCGGTCCCCTCCCCAGCCTCTTTCTGCCCTTGGCCCGGGGCTGGGGTCGAACGGGAGCGTCTGGGAAGCACCCTCCTCTCCGGGCGCTTCAGCCTAGACTGACACGAGGCGGAAGCACATTGGCATATGAAGGACAGAAAGACAAATGAAGAGCTCTTCAGCCAGCACACGCATTAAATAAGTACTTACATTATGCAAAAGCCAAGGCCCTCAACAAGGGGGCGGGTGAAGAGCAGGAACAGGGAGGGATTCAACTCAGACGAGTCTCCCCAGTTCTCACCCTGCCAATTTCCAGCCCTCCCATCCCCACTCATCAAATGCCCTCTCATCCCTTCGTGGGTACCAAGTGCTTCGCGCGGATGGGAGCCTCCGACTCGGGGAGCTGGGCGTTGAGGGCGTGGCCCGCGCTAACATCGGGGGCAGGGCCTGGGTGGGGCTTAGCCGGGGGGCGGGGCCCGCGCTGGAGTGGGCGGGGCAAGTACCCACGAAAGACAGTAACGTTACGGGTGACTTTGCTTCTCATCTCACACTGCTCCCTAGAGTCCTCCGCCTTCTTATCATCGCCTTAACAATTGTAATCTATTACCTTCGAGATTATTGTACAGTCACCGCTTTTAGAGAATCTGTTCCAAGGTCCCTTCTAAAATATGTGACCTCAGTCCCAGCGGCATGGGCTGCTTCCTTGGGTGATCTGTGTTGTCTTTGAAAGATTAATAAGTCATTTGGGTCCCTCCATCCCAGGAGATAGCTAGGACAGGTGTTGTTGTCCTCATACGCTTAGTTCTTCCCATCTGCACACAAAAACCATCTCCACACAACAACGTATGAAGTAGGTCTTAGGGTCCCGATTTTACAGGGGAAGAAACTGAGGCACAAAGAAATGAAGCTACTTGCTCAAGGTCTGGTAGTGAAAAGAATCTAAAAATATTGAATCCAAGAGTCTTCTTCCGGTATCCTTCCCAGCATCCTTATGAGGAGGCACTTTCTGTCTCCAAGCACAGTGAATAACAAGTGCACAAACGTAGGAGGTGTGATCGAAAAATATGGTGAATGTTTAAATTTAAAAAAAATTATTACAGTAAAAGGCACGTTGCCATTAATCATCCTCAAAATTCGCCCCCTCACTTCAAACACACTTATCCCACCATTCTTGCCACTTTCCGAAGCAGTTCTGGAAGTCCTCTTTTGTGAGTGTCTTTACTTCATCCTCTATCATGACAACGCTCCATGTCACGCATTGCGTCTGGTAAGTCAATTACTGTCAAATAAAAACATTATGGTGTGTCCTCATCCACCTTATTCACCGGATCTGGCACTGTACGACTTCTGGCTCTTCCCCAAAGTCAAAATGGCTGTGAAAGGAAATGACCTGAGACCTCGATTCAGGACATCGAGGCAGCCACGACAGCGCAATTAAAGACACTCACGAAAGAGGACTTCCAGAACTGCTGCAGAAAGTGGCAAGAACGATGAGATAAGTGTCTTTGAAGTGAGAGGGGTTATTTTGGGGGGGGATTAATGGCCACGTGTCTTTTACTATAATAAATTTTGTTTTATTCAAACATTTTCTGTATATTTTGGTTATACCTCGTATATGGGGGAGCAGAGTTGAGTCACTTTGGAATGATGGTGTAGCCAATCCCTCACCAATATATGTATGTCTTCTTGCTTTTACCTGCTACATATCGCTCAAACCTGCCTACTTCTCTCCACCACCCCTGTGCCCACTGGTCTGAACCATCTCTCTCCTGGGTCATGGCTCCCACCTCCTCACTGGTCTCCATCCTGACACCGCCGCCCACTGTCATCCATTCCCCACCAGGAGCCCCGATGATGTGTTCACTCTTCTCAGCATGAAAACAGTGTCCAGACCTTTCACCTCCCTCCATGGAGTTTGGCCTGCCTCCCTAGCTCCATCTTTTAAAAAGTCATTATCGTTATTATCATTATAGTAACATAACAAAATTTACCATTTGAACCATTTTAAAGTGTAGACACACATTGCTGTGCAAGTATCACTACTGTCTAGTCCAGAACTTTTTTATCACCCCAAACAGAAACCCTTTACCCGTTAGGGGTCACTTTCCATTCCACCCTCCCCCAGCCCCTGGAAGCCACCAACCTACTTTCTGTCTCTACAGACGTGCCTTTTCTGGGTATTTCATGTGAATGGAATCCTGCAATATGTAGTCTTTTATGACTTCTTTCACTCAGCATAATGTTTTGAATGTTCATCCATGTCGTAGCCTGTGTCAGTACTTCGTTCCTTTTTATGACTGAATAATATTCCATTGTAGGGATGGGCCACACTTTGTTTCTCCATTGATGAATATTTGGGTTGTTTCCAACTTTTGGATGTTGTGAATAGTGGCTCTGTGAACATGTGTGTACAGTAAGTCCCCAACTTACAAACATTCGGGTTGCAAACTTGCACAGATAGGAATGGACCTCGCATTACGAACATTCGTAGATGTGAACAAATCGCGGAAGTAGCTCACGCGTCTGCTCTTGTCAGTTCACTCCACGCAATCCCCGGTATGCCAGTTGTTGTACTGTACCACTACCTTATGGTAACTGTAAAAGTAAAACTAGTTCATTTACAGAATTTGTATGTGTGTGTTTAGTTTTTTTATTCTTTATATTGTATATTTGTGTCCAAGGTGTATAAGACTCACTTTGTCGTACTTACGAACAAATCTGACTTACGAATGTTCTCCCAGAACGGAACTTCTTTGGAAGTCGGAGACTTACTGTACATGTTTTTGGGTGAACATCTGTTTTCAGTTCTTTTGGTATATACTTAGGAGTACAATTTCTGGGTCATATCGTCATTCTTTGTTCAACTTGTTGAGGAATTGCCAAACTGTGTTTCATGGTGACTGCGCCATTTTACATTCTCATTTTTTCCCACATCTTTACCAACATTTGTTATTTTCCCTTTTTTAAAAAAATATGGCCATCCCAGTGGGTGTGCCTAGCTCCATCTTTTAGGTCTCTTCCCTTCGTTCTTAATACTCTGGCCTTTCACATCCCCAAATATACTACTTTCTCTTAAAAGGGGCCTTTCAAAATATAGTGACTCTGCCTTGCCTCATCTCCAAACTAGATCGGATCCCCCAGGACAACGCATATCAGTCCCATAGCCTTCCTTTCATCTCTCCCAACTGGGTGGTAAATTTACATTTCTTTGTGCAATTACTGATTAATGTCCATCTTCTTGACTTGACGACAACCTCCCCCAGAAAAGGGAGGATTCTGCTGCTGTGGTCGACTGTCTCCTCCGGCATTTAGCGCAGTCCCAGATAAATTCTAGGTGCTCAATAAATATTTGGTGAAAGACGGATGAACAGTGAACGAGACCCAAGCTTGGGTCCTACGTCCTTATGAAGTCCCCTTTTCCTTTGTTCACGGCTCAGTGAAGTTAGGAGACCTCGGTAAATTAGGACCTGAAAACCCCGCTTTGTCCATAAGGAATTTGGAGGCTGGCCGGGCTCTGGTTGCAGATTAATACTCACTAAAGTCTCTCTTCGGAGCCATGGTGATTCTGGCACGGGATCCTGGGTCTTGAGTGGGAATTGTCCATTCTGCCCTGCAGTGCTGCTGAAGGTTTAGGAACTTGAAATATATTTGCTTGGTGTAAACATGACCTCAGCATGACAGGGTGAGCCCGGTGTTTGCTGAGCCATGACTTTTTATGTAAGAACATCCCCCCCCCCATTCCGAGTCGTTCTTAAGGCTTAAGGTCAGATCTGTGGGATTGTGTGAGACAAAAACCTTATAAACTAGAAAGCAGTGGTGAGTTTTCTGTGCTTACTGCTCTGCTCCTGCACTCAGGAGCTGAAAATAGAGGATTAAAAATTCATGCAGCTACTTTCTTCCAAGGAACTCCAAAAGCTTCTGACGATCTTTATCCTCCTTGAAGTCATTAGCGGTTGGATAGCACCATGCCCATCTCGAAGACAGGGAAACAGAGGCCCAGAGACAGGAGGCAGCTTGGCCAGGGCCCCCACCCCCACCCCAAATAAGGGAGCAGCAGGCTCAAGCAAAGAGCCCCTTCCTGCCTATCTTTCTGGCCCATGCCCTCTCCATTAGCTTGATCAGAACAATTGATTTATTCATTCTTAGTGGTTGGGGGGGGGGAACCAACATGCCATTTGTGTGATATAAATATCTCTGGAAAAAGCTAAAAAACATTGTGTCATACATATTTTCTTAATACCACAGTTAATCACACATGTCCAAATACACAGTTCCATCAACCGAGAATGGGGTGGAGGGAGGGAGGGCAACTCAGGAGAGATTTAGTTTCAGAATCCTCAGTCCCAGCGAAAGCCACACTAGTGGGTTTTTGTTGGTATAGCAAACTGCCTTTAGAGAACCTCCTAGAGGTCTCAGAAGCTTGCTGTTGGGCTGGAACGTCAGGAGAGAGAGAAGCAAAGGTGCCTGGGTGCCTATTGAACTGGTCAGTTCCCAAAGAAAAAGAAGGGACTTGTCATTTTCTCACTCAACATGCTCCCTGGATTCATGGAAGTATTTGGATTTCAACGTGGTTTCTTCCCCCCCCCCCCCCCCCCCCATCATCAAAAGGCCTCTAATCCCAGTGATTCTACAGTTAGGAATTTAGCCCAAGGAAATAATTAAAGATGTGTAAAGAGGTTTAGCGACAGGGTGTTCCTCACAACGTGTAGACTATGGAGAAAGATGAGAAACACCCTCCAGAGCCAACCATCCAGGGGCAACTGATGAGTAAATTACGTGGCTCATCCCCTAAAACCCTGCTCAGATTTTAAACGAAAAAAAGCCTGGAAGGATAGACACCAACACGGTCACTGAGTTTGTCTTTGGGTGTGGCGATACGGGTAATTTTTTTCTTTCCTGTAGAAAGTTCTTTTTTGGGGACGATCTGTTGAAAACCAACTTAACATTTGCTGGACTCTAACAGACATGTAATGAAGTCACTAAGATTTAGAGGTCAGCAATGGAACAGGAAGGTCACGCAGGTAAAAGCTGGAGGTGAATCAGGGTCTGGGAGGAAGGCAGTCTGACTGGAATGGGCGGTTCCAGATGCCGGTTGCTAAGAAATATGGTGGATTTGTGGGCTGTGGACACACTGTGTATGCTTAGAAAGCCAAAGCGGGGAGAGTACCCTGGATGTGACAGGCAATTGTAGATTCTTGAAAAAGAAAACACAGGCAGTGTCAAGTCTGACCAAGAAGAGAGAGTCCAAGAAGTGAATGAGCTGGGAGTGAATCTGGTGGTGTCATAATTCTCGTATGGAAGGATCTCATTTCATTGGCTTTGTGGGTAGAGGATTTTAGAGAATCATAGAACTCTAAAGAAGTCTTGAGATTGCTATCATTTAATAGATAGGACAACTGCCGCTCAAAGAGTTAAACACATTGTACCTAGATGCACAGCAAGATGGTGGCCAAGTTGGGACTGACCACTAGGGGTCCTTATTCCTAGCTCTAGTCCTAGCCCACCTCTCTGCTGCTTGATCCAGTTTTGACATGCTAACCATGTGTACAACCTCCAAGGAGAACTGAAGACGCTGGTGTACTTCCTGGAGTTCTGCCTCAAACCTCATCCATCCATCCACCCACCCATCCATCCATCCATCCATCCATCCAACTACCTAGCCAGCCAGCCAGTCATCCATCCATCCATCCAAATATCCATCTATCCATCCATCCATCTAGCCATCCATCCAACACTTACTAAATACCTATTAGGAGACAGACATACTAAGTGTTAAAGTAGGGGTGGAGTAGAGATGACAATGGCACATAATAGGTGTTCAGTAAATATTTGTGGAAGTGAAGGAGGGAGGGAGAGAAGGAGGGAAAAATAGTTCTTGTCCTCATATCGCTCAAGATCTAATTTGGGAGAGATACAACCTTATATGGGGGATGAGGGCCATGCTTTTGCAGAGCTAGGAACTCATGTTCTGCAGGCCCAGGCAAGACGCATAACAGAACCAAACCAAAAAAAGCCGACTTCCAACTTCTTTTTTAAAAAGTACTTAATTCAGCTAACATTTACAGAGCCCATACAATGGGCCAGGTCAGGAGATTAAAATTTCCACAATTCCCCCACGGGTCACACATGAAACACAAAATGGACAGGAGGAGGGATTGGGGAAGGAAAAACCCCAAGGAGTCATTAAGCACCCAGAAAAGACCGATGTTGTTAGTTTCTTTGAGCAACTTTGACTTTTTTTTCAAACTGCAGTCCCTTCCGTTGATTTTCCTTTGGCACACAGGTTCTGGGGTCCGTGGCTCTGGCCCCGTGAGGGGTAGGCAGAGCATAAGCCACAGTCAGGCCCTCCCACCAGCCCCGCCCTTCTCCATTTCTCTTTTCCAGTTATTCAGGCTTCTTGGGCCACTTCAACCTCAGGTTGCCAAGTGCACATAAAGCCAGAGGCCACAGCTCCGGGCTCTTTGAGAAACACCTAGGGGCTTTGCAGAGCCTTTCCAGGGGGTGCGTGGAGAAGGAAGGGGTAAGAGGCATACGAGAAAGTTGCATGTGGTTCCTTTAATCACCGAGTGTAAGGAGAGAGGAGAAAGTTCAAACAGAGCCCGTCAGCCAGGCCAGAGAAGCCAGCTCTGAGCTCCACTGTTTAAGCAACTGCTGTTGGCATCACCAGGGTTTGTCTTGGCCCAAACCTGTCCTGGGAAACAAGAGAAGCTCACGCTCTTGGAATTCGCTCCCTTAACGATTCACTCAGCAACTTGGCTTCAATGGACAATTTAAAAACAAGAAAGAAGGGGGAAAAAAGGAAAGAGAAGGGGAGGGGAGAGGAGAGGCGCGGAGGAGAGAGGAAGAAAGCCATCTAGCCTTTGGCTAAGAGCACATCCCCCAAACTCATCAGCTTGGGCTGGCCCAGGTGGTTGCGAGGAAGAGAGAAGCTTTCTGAGGCTCCCTTGGGGGAGACATTCTGTGAACAGTCGCTTCCTAGAGTGGGAATTCTCCATGCCATGGAGAAGCAGCGATCTGGAAAGTTCTGATTGGAATGCTGTCTGCTGTGCTCCGCAGGCTTTGGAGAGAGGCACAAGAGAACAATGAAAGGCGCTCAAACAATTGTCTTTCCTGGAATGCTTTCCACGTGCTGGTATTGTACCACTGGGTCCTCACAGATCTGCCAGGCCCCATTGTACAAGTGGGAGAGCTAAGCCCCTCCCCCGTGACTGACCCACCACCCAAGGACAGCTAATGAGTGAGGGGCATCTGAATGTGAACCTGATTTCCTGGGATCCCCCCCTCCCCACCAGGGCCGTGCTGCTGACTGCTCTATCCTCCTGCTTTTATTTATTGCCTGGTCTCCATGGGTCATGACCGTACCCTCCCTGATAACATGAAAGAACTGCACATTCACTCAATCACAGAGCAAGATAGGACAGTGACCTGGGAGGCAACCTTCCCACTGGGTTACCAAGGTCTCAGCAGCCGTGGGTGCTTGTGGATACACTGTGGGCAGAAATGCCACTTGGTTAATAGGAGACCTTCAACCCGGTGTCCTCAGACCCCTTGCCAGTGCATAGGTAGAATTCAGGAGTTTGTGAGTTTAGCAGGGGAAAAAAATCTTTCCTTTCACTAACCTCTACTAGAAAGACAGCATTTTCTTCTGTTAAAAGTGCAAGTGACAAACCACTGAAGCATCAGCAGTTCCTGCGACTTCAGCACTCATGCAAGTCACCGAGACTTTTGTATCACTAACAGTTGTCACAGATGCACCAAAATATTGTTCGTGCTCCTCAAAACTTGGAAATTACAGTAGTAAATAGACCAGTGGCTAGATCTTGTTATTTAAGGCATAATAAAGAAGCTCGTGTGTCGCTACAAGTATTTCGCAAACTTGGTTTCTATATTTTGATATCTGTATTACAGTATAATCGGTTTCCTTTGCAATTCTGTGTGCTGTATTTTATTCATTGAAAAGCAGCGCATGGTTCTGAAAAGGGGTCCGGGGTCTTCACCAGACTGCCCAAGGGGTCCATGACCCATGTCCTGGAAGATGAAGTGAGGCCTTTGCTCTTGAAAAATTTGCAGCTTGGGGCAGCCAATTGGCTCAGTGGGTTAGAGCGCAGTGCTCATAACACCAGGGTTGCCGGTTCAATCCCCACATGGGCCACTGAGCTGCGCCCTCCACAACTAGATTGAAGCAACTACTTGACTTGGAGCTGATGGGTCCTGGAAAAAACACACTGTTCTCCAATAAAATAAAAAAACAAACATTTGCAGCCTAATAGGGGCATGAGACGCATACACTCATGAATATGGAAGGTGCAACCTCAAGTGTGAAAGAGTAAACCCTTTATGGGCAAGGACTGCAGTTTATTTTTTTATTCTTATATCCACAGCACCCCAACCAGTGCCTGATAAGCAATAGTAATAGGTCCTCAAGAAATGGGGCCAGATGCATGAGCTCAGCCATTTCAGCTTATACCTCTAGCCACTTACAAGCTGAGTGACCTTCAGCCAGTGATGATGACCGCTCTGTGCCTCGATTTCCTTCCAGAGATGGGCTTAACAAAACGTTTTTCTCAACGTGGTCAACACAGTCCAATGCGATGAAAGGTGTGCATATACCTCGCCTAGTTCAGGGCTTATCATAAGGCGTGGCGAAGGTCAGTTCACTCTGACAGCAGCCCCTGTGGACCCCAAACCTCTCTTCTTTGGGAGATCAACTTCGAGAAACCAGTTCGGTGTGCTCCGCCCCTGGGGTGGAGGTGAGTCACCCTGGGAGGGCCTGAGTCGGAGCTCACAGCTAAGAAATCAGTTGACGTGGGTCTGCCTGCCCTTTCGGTGTCTCGGGGACAGCCCCGATGCCCACGCCACCTGCGTGGAGAAAGCGCTGTCTTGCCTCCGTTGTCCCTTGTGGAGGCAGGGCCGCTGGGTAGGGGAAGGCCTGGACACTCGGGTCCCTCGGACCCCTGGCCCACCGCAGCGCGGGTGGCGTGGTCCGCGAGTGGAGCGTGCCTGCCTTATCTTGCCAGGGATTGCTTCGCCGCCATTCTCCTGTTCACACATTGGCTTGGAAGACGCCGGTATCTGCGAGGGCTGGTAGGGACCTGGAACAGCCTTTGAAGGTATCCCGCCAACTGAATTTAATTAAACCACAGTTGCAGAAGCCAGCAGCATTTTCCTAAGAAAGCAATACAACTTCTAAAAGTCCCCTGGCACTCCTGGTGCAGCCCACTTCCTGTGCTTCAGACTGTGTCATAAAACTGTCCGTAGGGCAGTTTCCTTTCAAGATAGATCCGGTTGGCAAGATACTTATTTATTTATTTATGTATTTATTTGTTTATTTGTTTATTTTGAAAGCCAGCATCACTGTCTCATCGTTCTTAGGTTAGAAGCATCATGACCCCCCCTCCCTTCCCCCCCACACACCGTTTACACTGCATTGGTTCTTGGTTCCCAAAGCTGGACCTGTTCAACTTGGTTTCTTGGCTGGCCCCAGAGGCTGCCATCTTGGAGAGCCATGCTCCCAGCAGCTCAACGTTAGGACAGTGTCACCCTCTGGAGCCAAGTATTGATGGTATTACTGCACTAACTGGGGTAACGTAGTGGCTGAGGAGTGCTCCTGCTTCCAAACACGCTTTTCAGCCATCCATTCTTTACCAATTGAGCTTTTATTATGTACTGGGGGCTGGGGATATACTGGTGAACAAGGCGGAGAGCGCCACCTTTGCGGAGCTTTATATGGCCGAGGGAGAGATAGATAATAAGTACATAAGCAAATAAAGACATAAAACAGTTACAGATTGTTCAAAGTGCTAAGAAAAAAGAAACAGATGGCTGGAGAATAGGGGAGGGATATTCTTAGATGATGTCGGAGAAAAATCTCTCTGAGAAAGGGACATTCAAGCTGAGACCTGAAGGATGAGACTGATCCAGGGCAAAACTATTCCAAGGCAACAGGCGCATCAAGTGCAAAGGCCCTGGGGTGGGAAAAGCTTGGCAAGCGTTAGGAACTGACAGTAGGTCGGGGTCGCTGGAGTGTAATGAATCAGGAAGAAAGTGGCAAGAGATGGGAAGGAACAAAGGCAAGGCACAGGCCCAGCTGGGGCACAGAGACCATTTTAAAGAGTTTGGGTTTTACTCAGGGGGGCTGGGGGCCTGAAATGTGCATGGGAGGTGTTCCACATGTGAGTTTGTTGGATGAATGGGTGATTTAGAACTATCCTTCCCTTTGGAACCCTAGGCATCAAGTCTTCAGCAATTACATCCCTGTCCGAATTCCCCCCAGACTCATCAGCTCTATCACTCGGTAGGCCCTTTTGCATATAAGCCTGTAAGTGAACTCTAAAGAAATGGTATCAGAAGACCCAGGCCTGGGTCTGCCAGGGCCTGCACCGCCTAATGCCAAGGGGGTACCATTCGCATTGTGTTCTCCCCGTAAAGGGAGTCGGATGAGATGCGGTGACCAGAGTTGTGCAGCGGGGGTCCTGGTCCCAGCTGGGACACCCACCAGCTGCATGACCTGAGCCAAGTGGCATGCTCCTTCTGAGTCTCCGTTTCATGATGTGAGGACACGGGCGATGCCACACCTACCTCCCAGGATTGTTGAGAACTTTCTAACTGAGGACGTGAAAGCACAGTGTTTGAACTTGGTAAAGAAGGGCCCCTCACCGGGGCCTTAGGATGGGCTTCAGGGATCAGTGGTCCCCCTGAAACTGCATACAAAATGTGGAGTGTGTGTGTGTGTGTGTGTGTGTGTGTGTCTGCATACGCCCGTAAGTGCATTTTTCAAAGGAGAGGATCCAAAACTCTCTCCTACGTTTCTCAGAGACCCGTGATCCACCAAAAGGTAAAAGGTATCACCCGCCTGCCAGTTGGAGCTGCTGTTGGCCCTTGAAGTTGCTTTCTTGCTCTGAGATCTAGCTGCACACTTGCTTGTTGGTGCCTTGTTTCTTCCCCCGGGTGTGTAAGCCTATTGGTGGCAGGAGGCTGTCTGCATGGACCCTTCCCTCCCGCCTTCCGCTTGTGCTGACCCCTGCCTTCCCATGGACCCGGACTGCCCAGCAGCCATCCATCAGCCCAGGGCCATGTCCTCCCCACTGTGTACACAGGAGGCCCCCAGGCCCCTGCTGCACCGGTGGCTAAGAGTGGGAGAAATGAGCTAAATCAATGCGTGCTGTGCATGAGCCAGCAATTGCCTGCCCGTCCCAGGTAATAAGATGCCGTAACCCAGATCTACAGCTTCTTCAGGCTGCCCCCAAGGAGCGATAGCTAATGGGGGGCGGGGGGAAAGGGAGGTTTCTGGCACCATGTTAGGCCCGTGAGGAAGATGTTCTTGTTTGCGGGAAGAGCAGATGCAAGAGCTTTTAACTTCCACCCACCCACAAGAGGTTGACCCTGGATGGTTTATATATGCCTGCGTTCCACACACATCCAGCATAGCACCCAGCACATTACAGACACTTAACAAAAGCAATAAATAAATAATGGTCATTTCCAGCCCATCCACCCACCATGCCCTCCGGGGACCTTAACACAGTACACTCATCCCTAACTGGTTCCCCCACTTCTTCCTGGCAAGTAATAAAGTTAATGATACCTTGTGTTGATGTTGCATCTTTCTTCTCAAGGGCTCCAAACACTTGGCTATAAGTATCTCTTCATCCTCATTTCTGAGTTAGATTAAAAAGGTGCGGGTGGGGCGTGCTACACTGCCCACCAAATCCATGTTAGTTCAAGGAAACTGAGGCCCAGGACAGATGGGATTGGAAGTGGGACCTGCCCCCCAAGGCCCCTATTCTTAAATTTGATCTGTCCAAAAACTCTTGAAATCTTTTTTGCCTGGAGGCAAAGCCCATCTGATTCTGTTACTTCATGTCCCTCATAGGCCCTCAGCTCCTGAGGTTTGAGAAAATCCCCTTGCTTAGGAAGATACCCACAGGGAAGTTCTCCAATGGTGCGCGCTTGCAGCCAGACGCCGGAACATGCTGCCACCTGGGCCACCATGAATTCAAATGCATTCCCTCCATCACTACACCTATCAATGGGTGTGCGTTAGGGATTCTGGGTGGGCTTGGATCTGCACGGCAGGCTTCGATGTGGCCACCTCTCATGGCTTCCAGAACAAAGCCCATGGTGGTGAGAAGCTATACAATGGGAAGAAGCGTGGTCCAGGGAAGCCCAGAGACCTGCCCCTGGCTCTAATGAGCTGAAGACGCGGAACCCAAAGAGAGAGTGAGCTGGAACTTTCCAGGGGCCTCGGTTGCTTCACCAATTAAATGGTTTTAATGTTAGCCACACTGCGTGCCTCATTAGGAGGTCGGCAGCACAAAGCAAAGTAACAGATGTGGAAAGTGCTTTGAAAAAATTAGATGCTCTGTTGAGACGCTGGTGCTGTGAACTTGGCGCTTCCGGATAGATGGTGTCTGCTCTCAGGATCAGCCGCAGAATTTCAGAGCCAGAGGGGAACTCAGGCTCATCAGCCTGCCATTTTCCCAGAAAAGACCAGAAGAAAGCAAGTGAGTGTGGCAGGCTGAACAATGTCCCCCAAAGACAGCGCCTTCACATCCCTGGCACCTGGAAATGTGATCTTACTTGGGAAAAGGGTCTTTGCTGATGTGATGAAGTTAAGGACCTTGAGATGAAGAGAGAATCCTGGATAAATAACCCAGGGAGGTCCTAAATGTGATCTTTCTAAATTAGACACACAGAGAACAGACACACACAGAAGAGGAGAAGGCATGTGACCACCGAGGCAGGGACTGGAGTGATGCAGCTACAAGCCAAGGAATTCCTGGAGCCACCAGGAGCTGAAAGAGGCAGGAAGAATCCTCTCCTAGAGCCTTTGGCGGGAGCGTGCCCCTGCCAGCCACATTAACGTTGGACTTCTGGCCTCCTGAACTGTGAGAGAATCAACTTCTGTTGCTTTAAGCCACCCAAGTTTGTGGGACCTTGCTACAACATCTCTAGGACACAAATGCATGAGGTGTGCAAACACCCGTCCTGTCTTGATGGTGCAGCCAGGACACCAGGCTCTGCATCCAGTGTGTGTCATGTCACATCTACCTGCCTCTTCGAGAGGTGAGATAACGGAGCCATATGCTACCCAAAGAGCCATCTCTGAAGCTCAGGGACAAGAGAAGGCCACAGCAGCCACTGAAACCAGCTCCTTTTGGTCCCAGGGAAGGGAGGGGCTATTTACATGCAGAAAATGCATCTCATGAACCGGCTGAGGCTGGAAGTCACAAACTATCTTGCAGACCAAGCTGGCCAGCCAGCAGTGTCCCCTGCCAAAGAGGAATAGATCTCAGCCACAGCTGGATGCCGGGAGATGTAGCCCGGTTTCCTCCTGCTGCAAGCTGCTTCCCAGGCTCGGGCCTCCGGCAGAACGGATCTCCACTGCGCAGGCTGCTCAGACTGGGTGGTGGACAATGGCTCCTTGGAGATGATCTTTGGGGTCGCAGGGACAATGGTTTGCTCTCAGCGCCCCCGCCCCCTCCAGCCGACGAGAAGGCCCACACCACTGAGGGATTGTCCTCCAAAGGGTCCAGGAGACTAGTTGCTTGTTTGGGGAACTCCAAAGATTGATTTCTGACCCAGAGCAGATTTCTTCTGCACTGTCAGAAAGGAGGCCTCCTGACTTCTAGTTCCCCGGTTAGTCGGTCGCTGAGGAGGGAAATTCCTGCTGGAGTTCTGGCATCTTCTGGTTCCAGCTCCCAGAGTTTCAGAGAGGAGCGGCGTGGGGTGGGGGTGGGGGTGGGGTGAGGGAGCAGCTACACTGAGGCGCAGTGGGACCAGGGAGCACAGCAGGCTTTGCGGGGAGTCTGTCTCCTTCCAGGAATCTTAACCGAGTGCTGACACCTCACATTGTTGGGCTTACCCCAGGCGCTTCCTTCTGCTGACGAAATACCCGTCAGTCCTGGGCTCTGCAGGGTGTGTCCATCCTGGGTACACACAGAAGCACGAGGCATCTGTCTACCCCACGGGTTCTCAACCTAGGCATGACCTACCTCTGGGGCTGGGTCATTCTTTGTTCTGGGGGTCTGTCTGTGCATTCTTGGGTGTTCAGCAGTATCCTTGGCCCATGACACCCTCCACCCCGTTGTGCAAACCAAAAATGACTCCAGACATTGCTTGCATGTCTCCGGAAAGGCAAAGTTGCCCTCAATTGGGATGCACTGGCCTCCACACACCTGGTTTTCCCTTTCGCCAGGTGATAGAAGCTTTCTCTGTGCACAGTCGCCCCATGATACCTCAGAGGTCACTGTCATGTAACATCAGTACTGTTTCCCCACTGTTGGATGGGAGGTAAAAATAATCGTCATGGCGACAATGTATTACGTGCTTATTTTAAATCAGTCACCTCACTTAAATCCTTGTTAGCAACTCTATAAAATTATCCCATTATAATGTGCTATGAGTAATCAGGAGCATGTGTTACAGGATGAGGAGACAGAGGCAGAGAAAGTCAGGTCAAGGTCACAGAGCTTTCAAGGAGCGGAGTCAGGATGCAAACTCAGGCAGCCTAACTCTGAAGTTCCATCCTATGCTACAACTTCAGTAATACGTAATCTTTGAAATGTGCTTTGAAATTTTATTACATTAAAATTTTTATTAACACCATTGATCCTGAGATGGTAGGTAATATTATATTAATAACATGATAGCTTTTAAATTAAAAAGTTATTTATTTTTCAGTGACAGTTGACATTCAATATTATATTAGTTTCGGGTATGCAGCATTGTGGTTAGACATTGATAGAACTTAATGTGATATTACCATCATCCCATTTTTCAGATGAGGAAACTGAGGCTTGGCACGTGGTTCCTAAAAGACATTCCTAGCACTTGAATCCTGGCCTCCTGCCATAGAATTTCACGTTTTCCTACTATGTCAGGCTGCGTCTCAGCCTTGAGAGGGAGGGGACCGAGGATACTAATGTCCTTTCAGGTATTGTCACTGCAACGGTCAGGCCTGGGAATTTAAAACGAGAGGCTCTGCCGGAACCTCTTCATAGCAGTCCTCCTGGAGCCAGAAATGAGTACCCCATGTGTGTTGTGGGGCGCCTGTGTGCGTCCTGCATGTTTAATGTGGGGTGCAGTGGGTGAACTTGTCCTGTGCCACCCAGATCTTTCTGGAGACAGCTGCTCCTTCCGAGGGCTGCTAGGAGGTGACAGTGGCCATCGCTGGTCAAGCGCAGGTGCTTCCTGGACAGAAAGGGCAGTGTTGTTGGTGTCAGCCCCTCCCACACTCCACTCCGTGCCGTATCTGACACCTCACTGTAGCGGCTGCTCTGGTGTTAACATCACTTCACTTGAATGGCAGTCCTGTGGGGTTGTTACTATCACTCATGTTTCACTGCTGAGAAGGCGGAGGCTTGGAGAGTTGCAGCGGCTCAGTCAAGCTCATACACCTGGTATACGTGGTAGGGCCAAGGCTAGCTAGCTGTCGGTCCTCTGACTGGGTTTCAGCACGCTGCTCCCTCTAGGGCCCAGTCCTTCCGTCTCGTTGGGATCTGAACGCCGTGTGCTGGAGTGGAAATGTGGAGTGCTGAGGTCCAGGCCTGGATCCTCACGATGACCTGTCTCCTTTCTCTGGGAATCTTGTCATTCAGTATATTCACCGAGTGCCTACGGTGGGCCCGGCACTGCTCGTGTGGGGGATAGAGGTGAACAAGGAAATGAGGGTCCTGTGTAGTGGGTTGAATGGTGACCCAACCCCCCCCCCCGCAAAGCTGTATCCACATCCAAATCCCCAGAACATATGAATGTGACCTTTCTAAGAAATAAGGTCTTTGCAGATGTAATCAAGGATCTCAAGATCACCCTATGTCCCTAAATCCAACGACATGTGACCTTGTAAGAGAAAGGCAGAGAGAGATTTGAGGTTGGAGGGATGCAGCCACAAGCCAAGGAATACGTGGACCGGGAGAAGCCAGGAGAGGCAGGAGGGATTCTCCCTGGGAGCCTTGGAGGGACTTTGGCCTCCAAAACTGTGAGAGCATCAATTTCTGTTGTAAGCCACCAAGTTTGCAGTGCTTTGTTACAGCAGCCACAGGAAACTAATATAAACTGTAACGGGATCATTATGAGAATGAAGAAGTATTGGTTGCGAGATGACCCAGGTAGCCCGTATGAAAATTCATTGGAACAGACCCTCTTGTGCCCTCTCAGAATGACACACGCAAGTTCCTTATGGAAGACGCTGACACGAATGCAGTGGAACCCTCCAACCCCAAACTCCCAGCTGTTACAAAAAGGCAGCTGACAAGTCAGCAGGGTAATTAGACGGAGACAGGCAGTCAAGTTGTTCCTGGCACTTTCGCGGGAAGGGTGTCGTCAGCCCCAGGCGGAGTTATTAATGTCCAGGAACTCCTTGATCCTTCCCTCCTCCACAGATGTGGACCGTGTGCGTGCTCCCAGGGAGGCCCTGTGCTGGGCTCCGAAGAGGCTACGACAGTCCCTGAAGGGAGCAATAATGTCAGCGCCTGTGCTTGGAGGCAGCGCTGCCATTCACTGGATATAATGATACAGGGACACTTCTGTCTGCAGCATTTGGTAAATAGCTGCTGACCTGAGCCCCTAAGTGCCACCTGCCACCTTAGCTATGCTAGCCCCTCCCCTCCCAGGACTTCACAGACCTGTCCATGATTCAGTCACTGAAGGGATAATGGTACCCTGGTACAACAGAGGGTACCCCAGGATCCTGTTTCTGTGCTACAGCCAGAGTATCATCACTGATGGGCGCTCGACGCCAAGAGAGTGAGAGGCTGGCTTTGAACCTGTGTGTCTCGCTATTTCACCCCGTTAGTCATCTTGAAGATGACGGAGGGTGGACCGGTTCTGCCCATGTCACTCCTCCATGCCTTGAAAGTTGCCTCCAAGATATCACCAATTCCTCCATTGGCCTGCAAAGGATCTAGAGAGAGCTCTGGGACCCAGACCAGCAAACGGAACGGGCAGGTTCACCCTTGCAGGTTGCCAGTTCCAAGGAAAGTGAAAGCCAAGACGAGGCTGTGAACCCCACTGTATGTGCGCCCTGCTGAAAGTCTGGAGCTGGCAGGCGAGAAGGCGGGGCCAGACCCAGGAGTCCAGGGGAAGGAGGCTCCGAGTGGACCAGAGGTGCCAACTCCAATACCCGCAGAAACTAGGCAGCTAAATCAATGAGGGAAACAGCCGGCCCAAGCCTAACACTGGGACAGCCTTCACTCACTTCCAAAAGCCACTTCTGTAATTCTTGCAGCACAAAGCATTTTCCTGGTGGGAGGGCTTCCATAGAAGGAGTAAGTTTCTACCCTCTTCCTTCAGCGTTCTCTACGAGGCCAAGGGGCCAACCATGAGAGCTTCTGGAGCCATTCCATGGGTTTTTTTGTGAATCGAAGCTCGACAAACCCCTTCCAGAGGGGTTACGCAGGAGGCCTCAGCATTGTTGCTATTACGTAGGTGAGGATGTCGGGTCCACGGAAGGACAGTGTTTTCCGGAAACCAAAGATGGAATGGACTGTCTGGTCTCACTTAACCACTGATTCATTTATTGAATATTTTTGCAGACCCACTATGCGTAGCCTTTAGGGGCTGTGGCGGAGAACAAATTGGAAGTAGTCCCTGCCCTTCCGGTACTTTCAGTCCACTGAGCACCTACTATGTGCCAGGTGACTTACAAACATGATGTCAAGTAAGAAACCTGAGGTTCTGAGAGGTTTTATATTGTGACTGCTGCTGGAGGCCAGGGCTAGTGGCTGCAAAAGTTAATGGAGCCCCCCCTCCCCAAAATTCACTGGTCACTATTTTTTTAAACTCAAAATTAATGCCCCGAAGTCCACAATGCACGTGAAACATCAAAAATTTAAAGACAGGCTTCCACCTTGTGCTTGCAAGACCTCCCTCGCTGCCTCATAATCCCAGTCCTGTCTTCATTTAAATGTTTCCTAATTTGTTCATCAGTGGTTTTTTGGCATTACTTTTCAGTTCTGAGAAACATTGTATTAAAATATTATTTATCCTGATTACTGAGCTTTGGGGCTCGCCCTTTGTATGGTGGCGAGTGCCTGGCTCTCCTCGCCCCACCTGGGGCTGTGCTGCTTTTCACAGCTGGCTTTTATTGAGCCTCTCTGCCAGGCGCTCTTCTGCATCGCGTTTCATCCTCCCACTAGTCCGAGGAGGCAAGCCTTATCACAGCCCATTTTACAAATGAGACACTGCCATCAGAGAGGTCAAGAGCTTTGTTTAAGGTCACACAGCTTAGGGGCAGGAACTTGAACCCAGCTATGCTTCTTCAAAGGCGGGGGACGTGAGCTCCCCGTGCTGGGAAGAGGCCAGGCACCAGCGAGGGACTGATGATCGCTGGTCTTTCACGGAATTCCTGCGTGGTGTGGGAGGCGGGACTTGATGACCTCCGATCTCCCAGCGACGCCCCGATTCCAGCTTTCTACGATCCTATTGTTTCCTGAGAAATGGTCCCGTGACTCGGAGGGGTAACTGAGCCTGGGCCCCGGACCTGGACCCGGGGAACCCGGGGCGGGAGCCGCAGGGACACTGCGAGTCCGAGAAACGGTCCCCACAGGCCCGGCGCGGGGAGCCCCGCTCTTGACCGCGCCAGAGTGTCCCCGGGAGGGACAAGCGTCGTGTGGCAAGAAAGCTGTTGGTAATGAGCAGAATTGGGTTTTAATGGGGTTCGCACAGATAGAACACAAATCAAATTAGGGCCTAATTGGCATGCACGAGGCAGCGAGAGCGGCGGCGGGCCCGCAGGGGCCGAGAGCTGCGCAGCCTCTCCGGGGATGTCGCGTCCGGCCGGCGGGGCACCCGGGCGCGCAGGTACCCGCCTTCGCTGGCGACGCCTTCTCTCCGGTCCCGGCGCCAGCCCCGCCCTCCAGAGAACCTGGGCGCGGCCTGGGAACGCGTATCTCACAGCGCCCCGCCGGGCGGCGCGGGGCGGAGGGGGGACCCCGCGCAGCCCCAGAGGCTGACGCTGACCCCACTCCTTGAAAATCCTTGAGTAGCATGAACGGCTTTTTTGTTTTGTATTGATGGAAAAGACAAAAGGGGAGGAGGTGACCAAGGGAAAGAGCAGCAAAGGAGCCGAGAACGCAGTGAGTGCGTAATAATTAATAGCAGTCATAGTAATCGTAATACTGCGCGCTGACCCTGAGCCGGGTCTGCTGCCGGCATATTGCACGGATTTGCATCACGATTCCTAGGAGGCTTGGTGCTCCTCTTTCTCTGCATTTTACACGTGAGGCATCGGAAGCACAGAGAGGTTGAGTTGCTTGCCCAGAGTTGCTCAGCCAGGACACCAAGGAGCTGTCACTCAACCCAGAGCTGGGCGACTCCTGAGGTTATGCTTGTATCTGCGTCTGCCACAAACAGTGCAAGTACTTAAAAAATGTTTTTCTTATTTATTTTTATAAGCATAAGATTCTCCTCAGAGACCGATGATATGTTGGTTTTAGTGTAACAATGCAAAGTGATAAGATGACTTTCCAAGGTGTTCCTATTTGGATTTTCACTATAGCCAACAAATCTTACATCTGCCATATTTGCCGGTGGTGTCTTTGGAAGTCTTTTCAGTCTGCAGGCCACGTATGCCCCATGCCAAAGAGCACTCCCAGTGTTGGCCAGATAGAAACTGAGAGAAGCAGAGCGGTCCCCGCAGTTCCGCAGATGAACAGAGCCACGGTGGAACCGACTCACTTTGAGGGAACACCAATAGCAGCCCCTGGGTAGCATGTCTGCTCTTCACAATTCTTCAAAAGAGGCATTCTTAATCCCATTTTAAAATGTGGAAACTGGCTCAGAGAGGCACAGTGACGTACCCAAGGCCACACAGCGATTCCAGGGTAGATCTGGTATTCACACCCAGGTCTGTCTGATCCCAGATCTCACGATCCTTTCCTGGTGCTCTGCGCATGGTGCTAAATAGTGATCACATCATCTGTTCTAGAAAGCACCAAGAAACCGCCCGGTGTGCCCTCTTAGCAGTTGGGAGGCAGTATGGCTTGCTTCCATCCATGCAACAAAGCCTTTGCCATCTTTGGGGCATGACCAGATGGCAGGAACTATGGAGCACCCAGCACTGACCATTTCAAGCCTGGGGTGGTGGGTGCCCTAACCTGCCTCCAACTGGGATCAGACATCTCTTGGTGGCAACGGATTGAGAACATTCTAGAGCAGCGTTTTCCAAAGTGTATTACATGAGACACATCCAGAAGTGTACAGGAAACGACAGACTCCATGATCAAATGATTTGGGGAAATTGGGGGTTGAACAAACGTGCTTCTTCACTGCAGGACTTTTCAGAGCCTTTAATGTGCTCAGAGGCATGTGAATCTCCAAGAGGGTCGGTAGTGGGAAGCTTTTTCCAAATCACAGGACTCGTTTTTTCACAGAGCATTGTGCAGGACCCCCACTGGGGAATATGACCTTGTGTGTTGGGGAACTCACGCCTTTAGAATTCTGGCCTGGATTGAGGTAGAGCTTGTCCTCTACCTTGCTACCTACTGTCTCCTTCTATTAGAAGAGGCATTTTAAAGTCCCGCTCACATAGAAAAGTGTTCTTACAGTTGAACACGGGAGCCCCAATTATGCATTTCCCCAAAGCATTGTCAACCACGCTCTTCAATCAAAAATATTTATTGAGCCCTTATGCCTGCCTAGACCATTATGGGGGATTTGAAGACTTACAAGGAAATGAAATTAATTAGACGATGTTTGTAGCACATTTAGCATTCAGCAAACGGTGGGGTTAGTGTTGGCGTTTCTGTAACCCGTACTGTTACTACATCCAGTCCCTGCCTTCTCAGTCTGGTTGTTGAAATGAAATACACCCGCCCACATGATGACTAACAGCTCTGTACACCTGTGACAAAGGCCAATTGCAGATATTTTGGAAGAAGAGCAATTCTATCCCCAAGCATATTTTAAAATCTTTATTAGATTTTTAATAATAAAATTAATACAAATCCCATTAGAAAAAATAAGCACTTTAGAAAGTGGAAAATAAAAAGCAAAAAGTTCCTGTTCATATTCTCTATCCCACCACGCCTGACTCCCTAGAAATAATCACTTTGAATGCACTATATACCCTTCCAGACTCTTCTATGCTTAAACAAATATGTAAATATGGAATTTTCTTTTTACAAAAAAATTGGGTCACAAGACACACTGCTTGTAACCTACTTTTTTTTCATGTAATGATTCGCTGTAGACGTCTTCTTTCTACTACACAAAGATCTAATTCCCTTCACTCCCAGCTGCCCCCACCTCCCTCAGGCTCAGGTTCACTGTCTCACTTTGTGAACCCCTGAGGAGGGAAAAGCGGTCAGCGCTGGCTCTGGCTCGTCTGTTGGACAGCTACAATATCCCAAACACAGGTGTGCTGCGGACTGGAAAAGATGGAAAAGCACTTAGATGCAGGGAACAGCATATGCAAAGGTGTGCAGGTGAGGAAGTCAGGTGAGCAGTGCCAGGTATGGGCACTCCCTTTTCAATGCCTGGGGGCCATTCCATTTTACACAGGTGCCCCAATTTATTTGCCCAGTGCTGTTCGTTTTGAGAGGCTTTTTGTGTAAGAGGCTGGAACGTTGCTGGTCTGGTGTGGCCAAAGACTAAGCACCTTAAGGGCCTTTAAAAGGTCAGGTCTCTATAGGGTTTTATCCAGCATCCTCCCCCTGTGTATGCGGTGACTATTATTACATCTATTAGCCAATTTCGTGATCGTTTCCAAAGGCATGTGGAATCACCTGGTGTGAAATTCTTTTACTTAGAAGCACACAAATCGTAAACCCCACGACACAAATGAGTGACTTGAGCACGTCACCAACCACTTGTCATATTCATTCACACACTCAAGGGGTCAGTTGTCGCTGCAGTTAGCTGGTTAAGTAGCATTTGTTGGGCTCTCAGGAGTTGCTAAAATACAGTAATGGTAGCAGCAGGAGGGGTTCCAAAGGCAAGGGCAAAACGCTGGGAATAGGGGAGGGGAGGTCCCTTTAAGAGTTTCCCTGGGAGGCAGCGAGGAATTAGAAAGCACTCATAATTAGTCTTCAGAATCAAATGCAAGTGGCAGACGCTCATCCTGTCTCGATGCTGCAGACGCCACCAGACAGGTCCTCCTTGCGTTCTGCACGCCGGCCCCTGCAAGGAGGCCCCGCGACTCGATTAAAAAGCCCCAGTAGCTGAGATTCTCCAGGATCAGCAAATCCACACAGAAGACCTGAAATCAGCAGAATCTGCGGGCTTTCGGCGTCGGTGGCTGGTGTGCGGCGCGTTTCAATTGTCTCCATTCAGTTCCTCAAGTGCAGCTCATAGGCTGAATGAGATCTTTATCATTTGTCACAGGGGTAATGCACGCTGGGCCTGCCACTGCAGAGTCAATCCCTGCCACATAAAGACATCAGCTGCTCGACAGGGCCCCGGCCCCTGCCCTGTGGTCACATAGGGGATGGTGCAGCCGAGGATGCCACACACCCCTGGCCTCACTCACCCGCCCCAGAGTGGCGCCACCTCTTTTTCCATTCAGACGTAGCCCTCCCTGGGCCAACGTCCAAACCTTAGAGAGGCAATTGGAGTGGCTTGTTAGATGGGTCGCCATAACTCATCAGGCGCTGTAGATAGGTAGTGGGGAAGCACCAGGATCTGGGGGCTTCCCTAGCTGTCCCCTTGGGCGCTTCATTAGGATACTGGGAGCCTCTAGTGTGAATGGCTCCCATGAAAAACCTCCCCGCGTTCTTGAGATGGTGAAACGATTTAGGTAAAGCAGAGACTTAGACTGAACCATGACTGGTTCAGAATAAATAGCATGTCCTGTCTCTAGGAAAATCTCACCGTTCAGGCTTCCGACATAATAATAATAGTAGTAATAAAAACACTTGTTGACACAATAATGTGAAGGCACTTAATTGCACCTAACGGTACACTTAAAAGTGGTTAAAAGGATCCGTTTTATGTTATGTATATTATCCCACCATTTAAAACACTTCCGGAGCAACTGCTCTGTGCTGTTTTACCTGCCCTTAATTCACACACCAACTCCGGCAGGTGCCCCCATTTAAAGATGAGGAAACGGTCCCCGAGCCACCACCCAGCTAGCAAGTAGCGGAATCCGGATTCGAACTGAGTCCATCCGAGTCCAAAGCCTGTTCTCTTAACTTGGACATTTTGGTGTCTTGTTTGGCAAAGGGTGGTACTATCAGATGCCCATTCGGTATATCACAGTGGGTCACAGCTCATACATTCAGTCACTGGACTTGGATGAGTACCCGATGGGTGCCAGGGGTCATGTCAGATGCCAGGGAGGAAAGATGAATGAGGCCCCACGGGCACTCCCATCACAGGCCAAGGCGGGAACCAGGCAGAGGAATGAACAAAATAATGATCCCTTTCGGAGCCAAGAGAGTTGTAGATACAGGACCAGGAAGCAGGGGAGTCTTCGCAAAGGAAGGAACATCCGAGCTGAAGTTTGCAGAACGTGGTGACTTTTTCCAGGAAGTGGAAGAGGGGAAGGGGTTGGCCAAGGCCTGTGGCCAAAGGAGCATGGCTAGGATGGGGAACAGACTGCAGAAGGGCTCAGAGGACAGAGTAAGAGTGTGCCGCTGGCTGACGGTGCAAGCAGAGGAGGCTGAACCGTATCTGTAAGCGTGGAGGGGGGGGCCTCCAGGATTTTGCAACAGGGAAAATGACAAGATACTGTAGAGCAGCGGTTCTCAACCTTCCTAATGCCGCGACCCCTTAATACAGTTCCTCATGTTGTGGTGACCCCCAACCATAAAATTATTTTCCGGCCGGCCGAGTGGCGCGTTGATTAAGAACTGGCTTGGGACGCCAGAGAGCCCCGGTTTGGATCCCACATATGAGGGCCAGTGACACTGCCCTCTACAGCTAAGATGCTGAACAACAGCTCAACCTGGAGCTGGGCTGCCATGAGTCGCCGGCAACGGTGTAGGCTGCAGTAGGCTGCTGCAGTGGGTTGCCATGGGCTACCGTGTGTAGCCAGCAGCCAGCGTGAGCGGCCAGCAGCCACAGTGAGCGGCCGTCCAGAAGCCAGCGACTGATCTGCCTCACCCGGGAAGAGCGCAGTGATGGTGCCAACTTGGGCCAGTGAAGCAACATCCTCCACAACTAGACTGAAGAACAAAACGACAGCAACTTGTCTGTTCCCCTTCCCCCAATTCCCCAGCACTGTTCCCATCCCCCCAATTCCCCAATAAAAATCTTTAAAAAAAAATTATTTTCGTTGCTACTCTATAACTGTAATTTTGCTACTGTTATGAATCGTAATGTAAATATCTTTTTGTTTTCCGATGGTCTTAGGCGACCCCTGTGAAAGGGTCGTTCGATCCCCAAAGGGGCCGCGCCCCACAGGTTGAGAACCGCTGCTGTAGAGCTACAGGGAGAAGGTCCCATTCACCATTGGGTGGATAGAGGCGTGGTGGTCATGGTAAAAACAATATGATGGAAACAACCCAAATGTCTACTGACTGAAGAATAAGCAAAATGTGGTCTATCCACATAGGATGTTCCCCAGTGGACTATTATTCAGCCATAAAAAGGAATGGAGTACTGACACCTGCTACAGCATGGACGAGCCTTGAAAACAATATGCTAAGTGAAGGAAGATAGACACAAAAAACCACGTATTATATCATTTCATGGATAAGAAATGCCCAGAGTAGGCAAATCCATAGAGACAGAAAACAGATTACTGGGGATGGGAGGACATGGAACTGACTGCTGATGGATATAAAGTCTCTTTTTGGGGTGACAAAAAAGCTCTGGAATTAAATCTATGCACAGCTTTGAGAATATACTAAAAGCTACCCCTTTCAAATGGTGAACTTTATAGTGTAGGAACTGTATCTTAATAAAGCTCTTATTAAAAACCAATAATAACAACGGCGCTAAATAAAAGTTGAAAAAATAGAAACCGCCTATAGCCCCACGCCCTCAGCGCATTGCTGTTTTTCATTTGTGCATTCCCTTCTTTGTCCCTGCTCTTACATATTTTATATGTGCCGTATCAGAGAGTATCATTTTCTGTTCCTTTTTTAACATAGCATTTCATCACAAGCATTTGTCCTCGTTCCTATGAGGTCACCAGAATTGTTTTCAGGTCTGAGTTTTAGGAACATGAATGAATTAATTCAACAAATATTTCTTGAACACCTATCATGTGCCAGGAACTGCTCTCGGCATGGGATCAGGTCCCTGTTCTCGTGGAGCTGATTTCCTGGTTGGAGAGACAGACAACAAACAAAGCAATAAAATGAGCAAGATAGTTTCTGAGAGTGAGGCGTATGCTGTAAACAGAGATCCAATAGGGAAACGAGGCAGAGAGTCACTCTAAAGAGATGGGGTGTGGAGGTAACTTTAGAAAGGTTGGTCAGGGACAGAGGTGACCTTTGAGCTTAGGGAGGCCTCAAGGAGGGATGACGCCAACTATGTCAATATCTGAGAGGAGGTGTTCTAGAAGAGGATACAGCAAGTGCAAAGGTCCTGAGGCAGCAACGTGCGTGGCATGTTTTAGGAACAGTAAGAATTTGGTTGACGATTCAAAGGACAGATTTGGGGAAGGGAAGCTATGGCAAGGGTGCCAGGTAGGTGGCAATGGAATTTGAATCATCCAAAGCTACCATGGACCAACACACTGGCCAGGAGCAGGGAACAACAAGTCCAAGTCCAATCCTAGTGTCATTGTCAAAGTTACCTTCTGGCCTATGCTTGGGAGGGAGCTCAGGGTGGGCCCTGGGCCAGGGCCGGAGCCAGCCTCGAGATCAGAGATCCGGCTTTCTGGGGAGCCCAGGTACTTTCCAGCATGGCCACGTGAAGCCCCACCCAGAGAGCCCTGCAGGCCTCCAGAGCCCAGCTAGCATTTGGGCAGAGCCGGCAAGTGCCAACCTGACAGCTGATGGCAGCCCGGCCCCTCCCTGCCGCCTCATCACCTGCACATCAAAGTGGCAGTGCTCCTGGCACATCCGCTTCCTCTGGCCCCAAACCCAAGAAGCTGGCATCGCGCCCCCAGCACAGAGCCTCTCCCCCCCTCCTCGCTGCTCCCAGCATGAGCTTTAGCACAGTCTCCTTCCCTCTCAAAGCGCAGGCTTGCCTTGGAGACAGACCCATCTGGGTCAGGTCCCCCGTGAAACTTGCACAGCTCCCTGATTCTGCTTTTGTAATACTCATTATTCTTTGGATTAATTACTTAATATCTTCTTCCCCTTTTGACTATATGCTCCAGGAAGGTAGGAACCATGAACCCGTATCGTTTCGTAAGTCATACTGTGCTGTCAATAGAAATATAACGTGAGCACGTGGGTGATTTAAACTTTCCTAACAGCCACATTCAAAAAGTAAAAAGAAACAGATAAAACGAATTTTATTAATGTATTTTGTTTAATCCAATATATCCACGATGTTATCATTCCTACGTGTGATCAATACAAAAAAAATGTTAATAGGATATTTTACATTCTTTTTTTCTCATACTAAGTCTTCAAAATGCAGTGTGTATTTTATATTACAGCACATCTTAATTGGGATGCTAGATTTTCATTGGAAATACTTGATCTTACTTATATTTCATAAAATTTATGGGGAGAGTAAATTCATTTACCCAAGTTGTTCCAAACATAGTTTTCCAATAGTGGAATGAGTAGCTTTTAACTTTAACTTCAAATTAAATTAAAAATAGGGTTCCTCAAGCACACGAGCCATATTTCAATAGCCTTTGTGGCTAATGGCTCCGGTATTGGAAAGCAAAGATGAAAAGGGGCCGTTTCTTCAGAATGAATGGACTGATAAATCGCACTTCTTCCGTTTACCAGTAATAGGACGTGAGCCTTGGGTGGTTTTTAAATACCCACAATTTCTTTGATACGCCTCCCTTCGAAAGGTTGGAGCCTGATTTTTCTCCCCTTGAATCACTGGATCAGGCTTAATGACTCACTTCTAAAGCACGGAAGGTGGCCAAGCGACATGTGACTTGCAGGCGGAGGTCATATGGTGCATTGTGGGTCTGCCAGCCGCTGCCCAAGTGTCTACCTGTTCTCTGTCTTGATCTGTGGAAGCAAGACACCTCCTTTGGGCAGCCGTCTACACAAGATCGCCTCTGAATCTTGGTCTTTGGGTCAGTCAAGCCTGTGCCTGGTCCAGTGTGCTGTGGTCCGGGTGGCAAGGTCATGAGGTCACGAGGTCAACTTTCCTTAGAAGATGGAGGAAGCACTGTGGATATAGTTAATTGCCTTGCACCCCTTGACGTAGCTTCCACGATCCAACGCGGTGGCTCGTAGAAAAGCCCTTTTCCAGCTGAAAGGCCTTATTTAAATTTGCTGCTGCGACAAAGACAACTTCCTGTGTACATCCAGTAGAAAACATAGTCGTCGTACTCTTAATCAGGGCCGTCCTCCTCCAAGAAGTCACAAAGGCTTAGGACAGTGGACGCATTTTAAACACCAGTGAGATGAAGGAGACAAAGTTGAGTTTAAAAAAAAAAAAAAGAAAAGCTGTTTCTTGCCTGTGGCGTTTTTAGCTTGTGCATATCGTCCCTGTAATATTTCTTCTTCCTTTTTTGTTAATGGCTTGGGGGTTTGAGCACTGTTTTGTTCAGCCACACGGGGAAATGTTTAATGAATCCTTGTGAATATTCATTAAATGATGTTAATATTTTCGGGAGGGGAGGCCCCGCTGCCCATCCGGCGGGTCTCGGAACGGTGGCGGGGGAAGCAACCTACCCCTTGATTTGTGCTATTTGTTTTCCATTTCGATTGCCCCATTTTCTGAGACCTCGGGTGGTTTGCAAGGGGCCAAGGGTGGAGGCAGAGCTGGCTTCCATGCCTCCTCTCCCCAGACTCACAGAGGCGTGTGAGAGAGCGGCGGTGCTGAAAATGCATGTATCCTACACCCCAGCGACCACAGCCCTTCGTGTGTACCTCCAAGAAACCCTCCCACACGCACAAAGGAATATGCAAGGAATACTATTATAAGCAGCACTGCTTATAATAGCGACGAAGTGAGAAACCACACCCGTGTCCGTTAGCAAGAGAACGGAGAGACGTAGACTCTTCCTCCGAACAGATTACTATACAGTAGTGAAAATGAATGACCAGGCCAAAGGACTAACGTGGGTGAACCTTCTTTTTTTTTTTATTAAGATATAATTCACACATCATAAAATTCACTCTTTAACGTGTACAGTGCAGTGGGTTTCAGTATATTCATCAAACTGTGCAACCATCACCACTGTCTAATTCCAGAATATTTTCATCACCCCTAAAAAAGAAGCCCTGTCCCCATTAGCAGTCACTCCCCATTCCTTCTCCGCTCCAGCCCCAGGCAACCGCTAATCTGCTTTCTGTCTGTAGGAATTTGCCTCTTCTGGACATGTCGTATAAGTGGGATCATTCAGTATGTGGCCTTCGGTCCCTGAGCATCATGCTTTTCAGGTTCGTCCCCACTGTAGCACATGTCAGCACTCCATTCGTTTTGGCGGCCGAATAATATTCCATTGGATGG
>NW_017731412.1:4556794-4558690 GCF_001890085.2 Hipposideros armiger | reverse complement strand
TCCCAAGCCAGCTCTTAACCATCGCGCCACTCGGCTGGCCCAATAATTTTTAATATATACGTAGGAATGGAGCTGCTGGGTCATATGGCAAAAAATTCTATGTTTAACGTTTTCAGAAGCCGCCAGACTGGTTTCCAAAGTGGCTGTATCATTTTGCATTCCTACCAGGAATATGTGAAGCTTTCGGTTTCTTTACATCCTCACAAGGTTGAATCTTACAGACATGATGTTGAGAAAAAAAGCAAGGTGCAGAAGAATCTATTCAGTATGACATCATTTCTACCAAATATAGTATACCATATATTATGTAGGTCTCCACTATGTGCAGTTAAAGTATTAAGAAAACCATGGGAATGAAAAACACTAAAATATGGATATTGGTTCCCACTGGGGGGGAGAAGAGTGCTCAGGTGGACATATGGGGCTTCCATTACACAGGTATTGTTTAAGCCAGGTGGTGGGTCATGGAAATTGTTGAATTATTCCTTACCCTTCATTGTATATTCTTAATATTTCCTAATACATTATTATGTTTAAATCTATTTTTAGGTATATACAGGTATATATCTCTATATATACACAGGCATACCTATAAGTTAGATATATACAGGTATACCTACCTTTAAGCAGGCCTACTCTGAGAAATCTTCCAGAGCTGGAGAGTTTCAATGTTGGAAAATCTTCTAAGGGTTTGGGGTCAGCTTTTCCTCCCCAGCGCACAATTTCCGCTGCCCAAGCTGGCAGTGTTGTGTGGTGTAAAGAATACTGGCTTTGGGATCTTTAGGGATGACCCAACTAAAAGTAGCTGAAGTGTTTCTTTTTTTTTACGTTTTAAATCCCAAGATTCTGTGGTCCTCCTTCCTTTAAGAGGTGGCGCTTAATTTCTCTCTCTTTGAGTGTGGGCTGGCCTAAGTGACTTGCTGCGAGTGAATAGACTAAGGCGGAAGTGACAGTGCGTGATTTTCGAGAGTAGGTTGCAGAAAGCATTGTCGCTTCTTCCTGTCCCTCTTGGCTCACTCATCCTGGGGAAAGCCAGCCACCATGTTGTAAGGACAGTCAAGCTGTCCTACAGAGGGGCCCACGTGGTGAGAAACCGAGGCCTCCTGCCAATGGCCATGAGTGAACCCTCTTGGGAAAGAACCCTTCGGCCCCAGCCAGACCTTCAGCTGGCCACCGCCCTGGCCAGTGTCTTGACCACAACCTTGTGAAAGACCCTGAACCAGAACCTCTGAGCTAAGCTGCTCCTGGATTCCCGACTCTCCAAACTGTGTGAGGTAATACATGTTTGTTGTTTTGAGTTGCTACTTGTTAGGGTAATTTGTTACATAGCAACAGATCCCTGAAATGATAAGGGTTTTATTATCTCACACAACAAGTTTCTTGTGGGAGACTACTCCAGGGTGGTTGACTCAGGGACTCATTGATGTCATCCGGGACCCACATTCTTCTCATCTCCTTATTCTGCCTTCTTGAGGGCGCTGGCTTTGGTCTTCATGTTTGTCTCTTTATGATCTCAAAGTGGCTGCCACAGCTCCGGACACCACATCCCTAATTGGCTGCACTGAGTGGAAGAGGAAAAGATACCTCACCCACAAATGCCCCAGTGGACTTGCCCATACGTCTCGTTGGTCCAGGCACATCACGTGCTCCTGCCCGCTGCCCAGGGGAGTGGAATCACTTTTTTTTTTTTTTAAAGATTTTTATTGGGTAATTGGGGGGATGGGAACAGTGATGGGTAATTGGGGGAAGGGGAACAGACAACTTGCTGTCCTTTTGTTCTTCAGTCTAGTTGTGGAGGACGTTGCTTCTCTGGCCCAAGTTGGCACCATCATTGCGCTCTTCCCGGGCGAGGCAGATCAGTCGCCGGCTTCTGGACGGCCGCTCACTGCGGCTGCT
>NW_017731412.1:4549847-4556539 GCF_001890085.2 Hipposideros armiger | reverse complement strand
TAATGCCTATGGGGGCTGTGGAGGTGTGCCAGTCGGACCTCCCTCCCAGAGAACTTGCAGCAGTGAGGGTGGGAGGGTAGTTCTCTGACAGCCTACAGGTGCTACCGCTTCCCACCCACTGCCGTGTTCACGCCGAGATGCCCTGCTTTCCGGGCTGCTCCCGGACACAGCGGGGGTCCGAGAGCCAGACAATTTCTGTCCAGTGTGGGACTCTAACGCCACAGCAGCCTGGCTGAGCCTTTCTCAGAGCTTCGCTGCCATCGGAGGCTCCCCCTACCCAATCCTCTTTCCTGCCCTCTCTCCCTTCCCAGGTGACGGGCCAGCATTGCAATCGGAACGCCCTCCCCGCCGCCCCCTGCGCCCCGCTCTATCCTTCACAGGCGTCTCCCTAATAAACCTCTTACACGTCCAATGTTGTCTCGGCATCTGCTTGCCACATAGCCCTGTGGGTCTCGGATTAAGCCCCATTCCCTGCGACAGAATGGTGTACACCCAAACAAAATCAGGAGGAAAGGGGGGGATGCAGGAAAGGCCGTGGGGTAGATAAGCTGCCTGCAAGCTTTGTGCAGTGTCTTAGGGGCCTGCGTGCCAACCCCAGTTCTGCCAGGTGTGCTCATGGGACCTGGGGCATTCTTGACCTCTCTGGTCTCAGCCTCCTCCTCTGTAAAAACATGTCCTAGGATCACGGACCCCTGGAAATAGGATGTGTGAAGCTCCTAGCCTATAATAACAGTAGCTGTCATTGAAGTGATTCCTGGTTTAAAGGCACTTTACATTACGTAACTCTTTCTTTCTTTTTTTTTTTTTTCTTTTTTCCTTTTGAGACCTCTAATAAAGCTATTAAGTAGCTTATTTAATCCTCACAATTACCCTTTGGTGTGGGTGCTATGTGTAATTTTTATTTTTCACTGAAACTGAAGATCAGAGAGTTATAAGACTCTCTGTTACAAGAGTTACAATTTGCTAGACCCACGTGAGTCAGTGGCAGGACAACTGTGGCACCAACAAGCTGATTCTAATGCTTGTGGGTGATGTTTAGGTTGGTGTCGGGCTACACTGTCCATTGTACGTGCTTGACACACGCTGTTGTTGGTGTATTGTTGGTGTCTAATGGATTCCATTAGAGGGGCAGTCAGCGTGATGGGTGCCAATGCTTACTGAGCGCTAGCTGTGTGCTTTAAAGAAACTGTCTCCTTGAAACTTCCCCCCGGTCTGTTGAGGGAGGGTTTTTGCAGCCCATGGTACAGCCCAGGAGACGGGTGCACAGAGAGTAAGGGGGGGAGCTGGGATTCCAGCCAGGCCGTCTGACCTCAGCCACAAGCCACCACTGCCCCATCTCCTGTGAAGAGCCCGGTCTTCCAAAAAAAAAAAAAAAAAAAGAGGGGCCTGCTTGGAATGCCAGCTCTTCCTACCTCTGAGCCCTGTGGCACTGCACAAGTGACTTGGCATCCCGAGCCTCAGTTTCCCCAGCTCTTACACTGGAGGTAAATCCCACCTGACTCGAGTTGAGTTTGTGTGTGTGTGTGTGTGTGTGTGTGTGATTTAAATAAGAACACATCTTTAAAGCTACGACAGTGCCCATTACACTGGAAGACACCCAATTCATCATCCCAGGATCCCAGGCATTGTTGGCATTTATCTCTGATTTCGGTCTTTGCAGAAATCGTCAACCTGGCTCTGATTATCACCTCACGCACAGATTCATCCCAAGGAGCCCTAGTCGTATTCTTTTATCTAGTCTCTAAAATATGATCCAATTTACAAAACTTTGACTTACAACTCCTTTAGAAGCCCAGCTGGTGCGCAAACGCCACAAAGCACAGGCCCCCAGGGACGGGCCAGGAACGGGAGCTTCAGTCCTTTTGTACAATAAAGGATCCTTTTGTAAATGAGTAACCCCAGATCCTGTCTCTATTGGGCCAGCCCAGATTTTCCTGTTTAGCGTGGAGCCTCCTGCATCTAATCCCCACAGGGGAGGCCAGCAGAATAAAAGGCCAGTGGCCACACCTCCAGCTGTCTTCCAGAATACCTCAAAGACACAGGCTGAGCACTTGCCCCCTCACTCAGTCCCCTCATCTGTAAAATGGGAACGAATGGGCCCACGCGTGTACAAGTACTTGACGTGGTCACCATTGGTAGAATCTGAATTGACTCAGTCATTCATATCACTCATTGAGCACTTCCTTGCATGCAAAAGAAATACGAAACGTGATCGCTGCCCTTCCTGAGGGTTACCTCCAGTCAGGAAGACACTTTGTTACACAGAGCAGTGTTTCTTAAGGAGTGGTGAAACTCCTTCCTTCTCTACATACTCTCAGCTATTGCATGTTCCAGTGTTATTTGAAATTTCAAAATAAATGCAACATGGCTCAAAATAAGTGAAACAAAGAAAGCAGTTAAAACGGTGAACACTCCAAGAGAAATAAATAGATACGTCCGCGTAAACTTTTTTTATCCAAATGTTCGTAGCTGCACTATTCACAATAGCCAAAAGGTGGAAACAACCCAAGTGTCCATCAGTGGACTAACAGATCAACAAAACAATGGAGTATTATTCGACCATAAAAAGGAATGGCGTACTGATTCATGCTACCACACGGGTGAACCTCGGAAACATTATCCCAAGTGAAAGGAGCCAGTCCCCAAAGTTCATGGGTCGTATGATTCCATTCACACAACAGCCCAGAAGAGGCAAACCTACAGAGTCAGAAAGTACATTAGGGATTGCTAGGGATGGGGGTCGGGGTGAGTTGGAGATGGGAGGATTTAAAAAAGTAATTTAGAACACCATTGACTCTTCATGTCCACCACCCCTCATTCATCGACTGAGACACTTGCGCCCAGGGACAGCCATTGAGTGCAAATGCATGTCCCAAAAACTTGCACAAGTCGTAGGGGACACTGGAGAAGTGCGGGCTAACAGCACTGAGGATGCCTTAGCCGGGAGGTGGGAATGAAAGAGAAAGGATATTCACCCATGAGGGGGAGGGCAGGAGATGGAGCCTGCGGCGAGGAGCACAGGGGGCTCACCTCAGGAAGGACTGGGGTTGAGAATTAACAGGACAGTTTTGGAGATGAAGAGGCTGGTGTGCCTGGAGCAGCAGGCTCATTTTAGGAGGAAACTGACAGATGAGGTCAGAGCGCTGGATGGGGTGGGATCATGGGGGTCCGCAGGTGCCACACAAAAGGTCATCTTGTAGTTCAGGGGGCTTTTGGGGGCTTTTGAGCAGGGGGCTGGCATGATTTTGTGATTTAAGATGCAGTGAGGCTGGCTTTATGCCAGGAAGGCTTTACACACACACACACACACACACACACACACACACGCACGCACGCACGCACGCACGCACACACAGAAGGAAGCAACCAGTGGCCTAATCCAGGGTGAGGAGTCCTTGGAGATCCGTTTCCAGGACCTCCTGTCTTCAGAATTAGCAAAAAGATTAAACGGAGCCCAAGTGACTCCATCTGGACCCCCTGCACAAATAACTCCACCCACTTCCACAGAAGTTGGGCCCCAAGAGAGCCCCTGGGGCAGGGTGGGGAAGTGGAGGAAAGGCCCCACCCCCACCCCACCTCTTGTGGCCCGTCCCCCCTTCCCCCCAAGGATGAGAGACCAGAAAGTGAACCCCACCAGAGGAGGCCTGGGTCTGTGCACTTCCCCCAGCTCGGGCCTCACCCCTCAGGAGGAGCCAGGCCAAGTGGAAGGGATAGGGGAAGTGGAGGAGGAGTGACTGGGGCCCAGGGGGATGGGGTAGGGGTGGGGGTGGGGGGCGCAGGGCGACCCTCAGGAGAGTGAGGGCAGGGGAGGCGGGCACAGCACCCACCGGCCAGGTGTGAGCTCCGGGCTGAGCGTTCCTCCCGCACTGCGCACTGTGCAGCCCAGGCTGCGTGAATCACCGTGTTAATCTGTGCGCGTCCCGAGGGGGAGCCCCTCGGCACCGTCTCTAATCAGGTCGCTACTCTCGTTTAGAGGGTTTAATGTACCATCCTTCAGAGTGGGCCTCACCACATCAACCCATCAGCTGCTCGGAGGAGCTGCTTTTCTGACTTCTCCCTTCCTTCTGCCTCTGCCCACCAAGCTCACCTGGACCCTGGACCTTGCCCCAACCTGCCACACGGCTACCCATCACCTCTGAGACGTCCTCCCCTGTGGCGCTACAGTAATCGTCCTAAGGCACAATTCTGCCTCCGCTCCAAACCTTGCCTGTCTCCAGGCTCCAAGCCGAGGCACCTTGCCCGGCCCGCCCCGTGTGGCTTCATCTCCCTGAGTTGTCTTGCCCAGCTATAGCCTAGGTGCCCAGCAGAGAGCAGACAGCTTGCCTGGAGATTTTCACCCTTGGCACTGCTGACATCTGGGGCTGAGGCTGTCTTGTGTGCATTGTGGGATGTTTAGCAGCAACCCTGGCCTCTACCTACTAGATGCCAGTAGCACCCCTTTCCCCCCAGTTGTGACCATGAAAGATGTCTCCAGATATTGCCAAATGTCCCCTGGGGGGCACACTACCCCCAGTTGAGAACCACTGCCTGGTGGGAGTGGACAGAAGGGTCAAGACCACCTGCTCTCAAGCCCGACAGACCTGAACCCCCTTCTTTGTCCTCCGAGCTGCACAGCACTGGGCACGCTGCTTTAAATGAAGACAAAATGGCGCCTGTCTTAGAGAATTGGGCGATTGTCAAATGAGGTGATCCATGAAATATAGCGATACGGCCAGCACATAATAAACGCTGCCTGGTGTTATTAGGCCCTGTTTTGTTCCAGATTCTTGGCATCACCTTTCTTCCTCTTCTCTTGGCCAGCAAACTTCTGTTTGTTCTTCAAGATTCAGCTGGCACATCGGTTCCTCCAAGAAGCCTCTCCCAGCCTCTCCCCCAAATCCTGGCCGTTTCTCCTCTGCCACAGCGCTGCCGGCGTCGCCCTGAAGCTGTGTATTTAAGAGCTTGTCACCTGCATTTACCTGTGAGCCCTCAGGGGCAGAGGCCTTTAACCTGAGCACCTGCATTCATGCTTAGCTTCTGTTTGGGATGGAAAAACATGTGCCAGTGTGGACACACTCTGATCTGATCTGCAGAGACTCGAAGGCTGTGTGTGTGGCCACATAGAGGGCTGGGAGCTCATTAACTCAGAGAACATCACCCAAATGCAGATAAGGTGCCCCAGGCCTCAAATGTGGTCTCTGCAGCCGACAGAGCCAGTCGGCTGTGAGAGTGTCGGTTTTCCCATCTGTATAATGGGCCTGATCAGAGCTACCTCCTGGGGTTCCTTTAAGGATGGAGGTGATGTGGTAAGAGCAGTTTGTCCATGATAAAGACACCCGTCAGACAGCAGGCATGCAGACCTAGCAGAGGAAAAAGGGTGCAGAGAGCCCATTGCTTTATTAACTATCAGAGACCACCCAGGGGTGTCAGTGGTGGATGGTTTGTGTTTTCACATCAGGGAGAGTTTCCTCGCCTTTGTTTGTGGTCTTAATCTAGGAGATGGATGGGACACACAGCTTATTTTTCCTGTTGAGATGTCCAGGAAGGTCTCCGTGTCCACGAAGGATACAAGCAAAAGAAAGCCACTTAAGTCACAGGAGCCGATATCTAGCTTGGAATCCAGGAAGAATTAATTGATAACAAGGGTCATTAATCCCCAGAGCAGGATGCTACCAGCACAGATAATAGAATTTCAATTACTGGAGGGTTTCTTGTCTATTAAAGCCCTCCTGTTTCTACAAGGCAGTGTTTAACTACCACAGCCCCGAGGACACCTTCCCCAATACCTCACGGCATACAGTTCTCATCATCTTTTGACCTCTAGAAGCACTTACTTCCCTGCCTTGTTGTGAGGGGGGGTGCCGGTTAGAGGGAGGAGAGACCCAACTACAATAGATCGCAGAATCCTTGAGGGTTGGAAGTTGGGTCCTGCAGTTCGTTGTAGCTTTCTCTATTAAAATGCCTTTGTAAAGTACTCCATCAATATCATCCCTCTCCGAATAAAAAAGAAGTTTTGAAATTGCACAGGCAACACATATGCTCATTGTAGGAAAATCCTGACAAGCCACAAGAAACGAAAACAATCACCCATCACCCCTCTCCCCAGAAAGATCCCGTGTTCACATCTTTCCATGGTTCTTCTGTGTTTATTTTTTAAATCCAGCCAAGTATTACACGAATGCACACAAGCTATTCGAAAGGAGGTGGAATATAACAGAGAAAGCGCTGTTTTTCCTTCTGCCCCAACCCCTCTCCACAGAGGTAACTGCTGTCAACTGTTCAGCGTGACCCTGTCCAGCATCTGTCCATGCCTTTGTAAACACACATGTATAGAGAGTTAACATATGTTGCAATTTTTAAAAACACAGAGACAGGATCATGCAATGTGTGTGTTTCTTTGATTTGCTATTTTTTTCACCTAACAATATGTCTTGGAGTGCTTTCTGTCCCAGCCTATTTAGAGCTCCCTTATTCTCTTTGACAACTGGGTAACATTCCATTACCTCAACAAACTGCAATTTATAGGTCCACTCCCCCACTAATGGACATTTAGGTTGTTTCCAATTTATCACTAATACAGAATGTACATCTCTGTCCACATGTGCAAGGATTTTTGTGGGAAAGAGTCATAGAGATGAAATTGTCGAGTCCCATGATTTAAAGTTTGACAGATATCGTCAGATTCCTCTCCCAAAAGGCTGTATCAAATTATA
>NW_017731412.1:4547231-4549492 GCF_001890085.2 Hipposideros armiger | reverse complement strand
ATGAGCACTGCGCTCTAACCACCTGAGCTAACCGGCCCTCCCTGGTATGTTATCTTAATCTGCATTTTCCTGATGACTGTGAAGCCAGGCATCTGTTCATATATGTGTATTGGCCCCCAGCCTTCTTTCTGTACATGTGCAGACATACACATTTTAAAATGTATTACACTGCTTTGGAATCTGCCTTTTTCTCCACAAGACATCGAGAACATCTTTCGATGTCAGCACACACACTGCTGCATCCTTCTTAATGGCAGCATCGTGTATCAGTACCACGCTTTTCAATCAGTTCCCTATTGTTGGGCTTTCACCTTGGTTCCTATCTTTTGCTGTTTTTGCCAGAACTGTGGTGAATATCATCATAGCTAAGTGACACATCGCCTGCTTTCTCATTTCCTTGGGATGAATTCCTAGGAGTGGAATGACTGGTCCAGGGACACTCATATTTTAAGGCCGTGGCTGCTTTTACCAAAATGCTTTCCAGAACAGCTGGCTGGCAGGTTTCCATTCCCACCAGCAGTTCATGGGAGTATCTGTAACCAGACATTGCCAAATGTCCCCTTGGTGGGAGGGAGAGGGCGAAATCACCCCCGGTTGAGCCTGTCTTCCTTAGAGACAGAATGGTTTCAATGCCCAGGCAGCTGTAGGTAAATATTCCTTTTATTGCCTCCTATGGTCTGACTCAGTGGTCCTCAAACCTGAGTGGTCTATACACAATCCCATATATACTCTGCTTTGTGGGCAGGAAATTTCAAAGGTAGTCTGACTCCATCCATTTTTGCCTTACGTGCTGACATGAGAGCCTAACACCCCCCCTCTTCAATTTAACTCCACAGCCCTCCTGAAGAGCCCTGCGATGGTCTCTGTGGCACAGAGCCTGTCTCTACCCCAGACGTCTTCTGTGAGGCCAATGGGGACACCCACCATTTTGGAATGCTGCCTGCGGTGTCGGGCCATCTCACTGCATCCTGAGGTCAACACTGGAAGGTAAGCACTCGTGCTGCCCGGTTTCGCAGAGGAGACAGTGAGGCTCACACACGGTAAATAACTTGCCCCGCATTACGTACCTAGTCAATGGCGGAGCCCATTTGGTGACAAGTTGTGGTACTTTTCAATAGGACGTGTGCACCAGCGGTTCAAGAAAATGTCTGCGATCAGCTCATTTATTGACTGACATTTCCGCCTTCCTGATTGCAAACCCAGCAGGTGAAAACGAAAAAGTGCAGCCTCCGTTGGCTCCTTGCTCTGTGTGTCTGCGAGGGGGCAGAGGTCGGCATATCATGAGCTACGGGCAGTGTGACGCCATCCATCTTTGCTGGCGTTGGAAGCAGCCATGCCCGGAGGCAGGGCACTGAGCCGACGACCTCTTAAAGTGCCGCCCGGACCCAAGAGTCTGTGTATTATTGGTGTCACTTCCACTGTCGGATTATGGCAACTGTTTACACCGGTAGGGCTGACGTTTAGTGCCTGGGAGTGATGCTTCTTTTGTAACTTGAAAGAATGAATTATCTTTTGCTGTTAAGGAGACCACCCCTTGCCCTCTTGCCTCACCTCCAGAAAGACTCTTGGCCCTAATAAGGGTGAAGCCCTTTGAACTTCTTGCAGGAAGGTGTGCCTACAAAGCCAAAGGTGTCATTAGATTAGCCAGGACCTTCCTGTTGCAACCAAAGGAACCAATTAGATGACCTAATGAGAACCTTTTTTGTCATCCAGAAATTACATGATGCTGTGAAGCTGCCCATTATTATATACCTTGATGATAATAACATCTCCTTCCAAAGCCACATAACAAAGTGTAATAAATTCCCTTGACAGTCTAGGTGTGAATGGCCTGGCACGCATTTTGCCGCTGGGTAGAGTGAGGCAAAGAAAGCCCAGCCAGGGGCCTGGGTCCTCTTCCTTCAGCAGGGAGGCTGGCCCACCGGAAGTGGGAATCCTGTCTCCTATGCTGTCCGTCTGAAATTCCAGCTAGAGCAGAATTTCCCCCTCAGTGTGTTTTGGGGAACACTGGTCTCACAAGTAACTCTGTGGTAAATTTAGAAAAATGCTTCATTGGTAGCTTCCCATTGAATTTTCGAAAGTACTTTAGCATATCAAAGGCTCTGAGAAGTCCTGCAGTAAAGGCATCTTTTTAATTGTGTTGAATCAGATATTTCCAAAACTTAATTGATCACAGAATCCTGCTTTCATGTAATAGCCCTAAACATCCCCTGGAGGCCCTTCTGGGGTTTCTATTATTGAGATATTTAAATGACCTCTGC
>NW_017731412.1:4542980-4545150 GCF_001890085.2 Hipposideros armiger | reverse complement strand
TCACAGCCTCCTCTAGTGGTCCGGATAATCAACCCTGTCTGAGGACCACGGATCAAGAGTCTGACACATTTTTTAAAAAAGTCCTGGGGTCCTCCTTTCGAAATAAATCTTTATGCAACATGCAATATATAAAACACATAAAATTGGAGCCACCCTGCTTGGGGCAGGAATTGGGGGATGGAGGGTCTCATGAAACGGACCGTCCGGCTGGCTCTTCACCAGTCTCATGTCCTTTTCCTCCTGCAACAGAGTTAGACTACATTTCCCAGCCTCCTTTGCAAGTAGGTGTAGCCATGTGACTGAGCTCTAGCCAACAACTATGAGTGGAAATGAAGGGGTGCATTTCCAGGCCTGGCCCAGAAAACCCTGCCCCATCTGTAGGCTAGATGCCGAGGGTGGAGGGTGCTGCGGCCGAGAGGTGAACCGAGTGAAAAGCTGGAAGGAACTGGGGTTTCCAAATGATTGTGTGGGAGGCTGCCTGCCAATCAGCAACACCCATTTGGGATTCCACATAGTGAGAAATAAATGTCTGTTGTGTTAAGTCATAGATATTTGGGGGCCGGTTTGTTACAGCAGCTGGCATTGCCTTAGCCCATCCCTGCCGATGGCCCCCAGGGTGTCTCCATGGAATCTCTGTCCTCTGGGAAAGCCCGCATGGAAGACCACAGGTGCAGATGAAAAGAAACGCCACATGCGGTCACGAGACCTGGGCTTCGACTCTCCATTCCCTCCTAAGGGGAGGGCGTGAGGACTCTACCTTCCCCCTGCTTTTGTGTGGATTTAATGAGATAATATATTTGGAAAGCACTCCGGGTGCAGTGAAAGGCATTTCAGATGTGAGTTATATTTAGTTATTGATACTGCGTTTCTGCATGTGCTCCTTTCACTACCTCTGCAGCCAAGCCTCTCTCTAGCGGCTCCTCCACGGAAACTGGAGAAGCATTAATGCAGTAAATCTCAAAACGCAGCCCCTCGCTCCCTTCTGCAGGCAAGGCTGGGCGGCCGTCCCCAGAGCAGCTGACCCTGAGCATAATGCAAATACTGTGTTCCTGCAGGCTATTTTAAGGCAGGCAAGGAATAGGACTCCCGCTCTCCCCATAAGAAATGTACATCATTCCCTGTTCTTTAATTTCCTTTTGATTAAAAAAAAATCAGCCGATCTGAAAAATACTGGCTATCTCTCCTCGGATGCTGAGAGCGATGAGAATTTAAAAAAAGAAAAAAAGACAAATATGCTTTCTGGCCCTCCCGAGTCATGAGGACCATTGAGGACTTTTTGCTGTGAGAGTTGTGGGATGTTTTGGTGAGTGATGGGGGTATGAGAGTCCGATTTTAATAGAGTGGCACTTAGAATTATCTTGGTTCTCCCTGCTGGAGGGAGAGGCGGGTTTAAGTTTTTCTGAAATGTCTGATGGAGGTCGTATCCTCCAAAGTAGCCAGTCTCTGCCTGATGGCTGAAGGAAAGAGAAAAGTGGGCAGTTTCTGCTTTTTCCTAGCCCCCAAATCTTGACCCAGACCCCTTTACCTTCTCTCACCTCCCTCTTTTCACTCTATCTCCAAGGTATTCACATGCCCATTCATAGATCAGCACCTAGTAGGGCAGACAGTTCCCATCCCTGCAGACACACCCAAAACCCCTACTGTGTGCTGGGCCCTGTCACAGCACTGAGCACACATTCTTGTATATGAAGCCCTATTTCCAGCTCACAGCCACAGCAGGCTTTCTCGCTGGGCTCCCGTCCACTGTCCCCTATTCCGCTTTCTCAGACCAAAGCAGACAAAGATTGGGTCCTGGAGTTATAATCCCAGCTCTGCCACTTCTCTCAGTGTCCAAAATATGTATGACTTTTCTAGGGATACCGTAACAAATTGCCACAAATTGGGTGGCTGGAAACAACAGAAATGCATTCTCTCATAGTTCTGGAGGCCAGAAATCTGAAATCAAGGTGTCAGTAAGGGGCTCTGAGGGAGAATCTGTTCCTCGCCCCTCTCCTAGCTTCAGGGGGCTCCCAGCGATCCTTGGCTTACAGTCACGTCACTTCGATCTCTGCCTTCATAGGCACATCACCTCCCTCTCTTTTTGTCTCTGTGGCTGCTCTGCTTCTTATAAGAGCACCAGTCATTGGATGTAGGGTCCATCCTAAACCCAGGATGATTTCATTGTGAGACC
>NW_017731412.1:4489366-4542675 GCF_001890085.2 Hipposideros armiger | reverse complement strand
GACATTGCCTTCTTATCACTTTCTTCCTTAAAACACAACGAGGATTCCCACTGCCTTCAGGACAAAGCCTGAACTTGTTCTATTATTTAGGAAGTCCTTTGCAATCAGTCCTCAATCATGATGTTCTCTCTCTCCCACCCCTTGCCCTGATGCCTAACTGGCACCTGAGTTCCCCCAGCTTTTTCTTTCTGTGTCTTGTTGACTCGCTCCAACCAACACCCTCCCGTGTCTGCTTTAGCCGTCACTCCCAGAAGCCTTCCCCACAGTGAAGCTGCCTCCAGCGGGCTCACACAGCCCGCGCGGGTGTTCATTTGGGGCCACGGACTCCGACTCGTGGTTCTTTTTTCTGTGTGTTCATTTGTCCACCGCAGACCGTAGCTCCTTGAAGGCAGGGCCGGTTTTGCACGAGCAGCTTCGTGCCATCAGCAGAAAGCCCGTGGGTTCTGGTCTCACAGACCTGCCCTTGAAGCAAGAAACGTAACATCTCCACACCTCAATTTCTGAATCTGTATAATAAGGGCGACTCTGTCTCCCTGTTAGGGTTCTTGGGGCCTTAAGCAAAGCAGCACAGATAAGGGACCTGGTGCCAGGTAAGCAGTCAGTAAGTTCTCTTTCACAGCTGGGTGTTACCCATTGCATCTGGTACATAATGGGTGTGGGGGGCTTTGAAATGTGTGTGGATGGGGAAAGGGCACATTTTGGCATAAATGATTAGCCTAAATAATAAGAACGAGTCCCTATGTATCAGGCATGGTGCTAACACTTTCCATGCATTATTATTATTATTATTTTAAAGATTTTATTGGGGAATTGGAGGAGGGGAACAGTGTTGGGGAATTGGGAAAGGGGAACAGCCAAGTTGTTGTCCTTCAATCCTAGCTGTGGAGGGCGCAGCTAGCTCAGCTCCAAGTCCAGTTGCCATCTGTCCGCCAGTCGGCAGCTTGCGGCCGCTCAGCTCAAGGTGCCGTGTTCAATCTAGTTGCGGGTGAGCATAGCCAGCCATCCCATGCAGGAGTGGAACCTGCAACCATATTGTTAGGAGCACATGCTCTCACCAGCTGAGCCATCCTGCCACCTGTTGGCAGCTCAGCAGCAGCTCAGCTCGGGCGCAGAGTCACTGGCCCACGTGGGAATCGAACCGGCAACCCTGTTGCTCAGAGCTCGTGCTCTTAACCAACTGAGCCACTGGGCCGGCCCTCCATACATTATTATTTAATCCTCCCGTCTTACCAAGGAACACATGTCCCATGCCACACCCAGTAGTGGTCCCGCAATGTTATGGTGGTCAGTGGAGGCAGCCCTGGGAAAAATCATTGGCAGAAAGGGAAGAGGCTCTAGAGAAATGGACAGGCCCTGTTCCCACCGTGAATGTTTGTGAAGCAGACACTACATGTAGGAACGTCCCCAGCCTTCCCGTCTGGGGAGGGGAGCAGGGAGGCTGAGATCCGTGATCAGGGAAGGCAGCACCGACAGGCATAAATGAAGTCACAACGCCTTCTATCTCTCTGGGCTCTCTAATGGCACACAGTGCTTTCCGCTGGAGGACAAGGGAAGCCTGGTGCTCTGGCCAAACGTGGAGCTTGCCAGCCTCTGGGTTCTGAATTTGGAATGTGGACGGGGCTGCTTTTTAAAACAATCCCAGCTGCCCGCCAGGTCGCCAGGTCAATGCTAGAGTCCTTCCTGGAAAGCAACGCATTTTCACATCAGCCTGCAGGAGACAGCCACACGCTGTCTTGGAGCCCATTGGGTCAAATACGGGAAGCTGGGACCGCGGCAGGCCAGCAGGAGGGATGGCTGGGGGGCAAGGGGCGCCTTTTGCACCCCCCCAGGCGCATCATTCAGATGGCCACCTGTGAGCCAGCCTGAGCCCAGACCTGCCGATAACGGGCCCGGCTACGATTCTCAACATTAATATTTACGGCTGGCAGTGTTTGCACACCTTGTGCAAAATGCCCCGATAGCAGACATTTTACTGTGCATGCAGAGGGAAATTATCACCTTCGATTTGAATAGCTCTCCTTTCCAGGGCGGCTCTAAGGATCTGATGTAGTAAATGTTTCAATCCACTGTTCCAAGGACATAGAAAATGCAGAAGGTTGCTCACTTATTGCAGCATAATCCGGTTAGTGAGAGGGTTGTGATGAACATGTTCAGTTACTGGAGAAACATATTCTGAGTTTGAATCCCCTCTCTGCTCATAGAGTTGCTGCTAAGCCCATACATGTCACTGTGGGAATGGGCAAAGACCGCCCAGCTTCTGGAAGGACACTGCTGAATCCAGCCCCCACTTGCCCCCTCTTTGACCTTGACTAAGTCATGTATCCTCTCCGAGCCCCAGTCTCTTCATCTGTGAAATGGGGATAATAACAGAATCTACTTTATTGGCTGGCTGTGATGATTAAATGACCTAATAGATGCCAAGCACACAGTGGTCACTTAATAAATGCTAATAATAGTTTTATTGTTATCATCGTATCCGGCCTGCCTGGAGAGTGACCAACCATCCTAGCTTGCCCAAGACTCAGGGGTTTTGTGGGACTCAGGACATTCAGTGCTGAAACGGGGAAAGTCCCCAGCCAACGGGATGAGTTGGCCACCCTACTGCTGACACTGTGCACCAGGAGAATCACAGATCACCCTGACTTAGGGCACTTTCTGAGGTCTTGTGTGCTGGCATCCAAGGGCTCAGCTATTGGGTGAGGGCCCCACTTCCTGCATGTGGTTTTTGGCCCCAGAGTTGGGTGACTGAGCCAAGGTGCCCAGGAGGGGTCTTGGGTATGTATTAATGGTCCCCCTTGGCAGTCTGGGGTAGAGGGATGGGGGGTTCGGGCTCCCAATAGCAGGGGCTAGGTCTGTTTTGCTTGGCACATAGTAGGTGCTCCCTGAAGAGCTAGCTGCTGAACTAAGTTGAAGACTGTGGGTCTTGCAAACACAAGTCTATCCCTCACTGTCCCTTAGCTGTACCCAGTCCCAATCCACGAGCTTGTGTGCATTCTTTTAACACTCCCTGTGTGACCTTGGGCAAGCTCCTTAACCTCTCTGAACCTCAGTTTCCTCACTTGTGAAAGATAAGATCCGGCTGGTTGCACGGTTTAAGATTTAACAACGGCTACACCCTGCAGTAGCTCCTACTTAGATCCCACTAAGTAATAATCCCCACGTGCTGAGTGATGCCACCTTGCGCCAAGCCACTGGCCTGTGCCCTCTGAATGTACCCTCAGCCTTCACGACAGCCTTGGCTGGTGAGCAGCCTTCTTAGCGATAGTTCATAGTTGGGGAGTGGGAGAGAGGGGCTCCCCCTTTTAAGAAACTCTTAAGAAATCTAGTAGAAGCATTTCTCTCAATACTGCAGCTCCTCAGACTGGATTCACCCACATTTGTTTGTGAATATGGCTTCATCAGAGAGAGAGAGAGAGAGAGACATTGCCACCACACCGTCTTTTTTGAAGTTCAATGATGCAACCCAGTGACCAGGCGTAAACTCTGGCCTAGCCAGTTAGGAGTCACCTTTACTCAATAGGGGTATCATGTGAGTCAAGCTGTTTCTGTATGTGGATATGTTCAAAAGATACATTCTGTCCCAGGGTTGCCCCAATGTGGATGGAAAAGGCTCAGCCAGTTCGTGTCCTTATTTGGGTCCCCACCCCTGGATGCAGCATCATCAGCCTGATCGGGCCTCACGCCTTGAGCCTTCACTTGAAATTCTCACTTTGATCCCTACAACAACCCTGGGACTCTGTTACTCTCACCCCTTTTTGACATATGAGGAAACTAAAGCTCAGAGAGGTGAAGTCAGTTGCCTAAGGTCACACAGCAAAGTGGCAGAGCTGGGATTGGAACCCACATCCCCTACCTCCAGAGCCCATGATTGTGACCACTTCACTGTATGGCCTTCGCCTGTACCAGGAAGGCCTTGGATTAGGTCAGGGGGGTTTTGAGGGGCTTGAGGAAGTATCTTTTCATTTTTTAATAGCCTTCATTTTTTAGAACAGTTTTCAATTCACAGAAAAACTGTGATGATACAGAGAGTTCCCATATGCCTCAGACCCCGTTTCGCCTGTAATTAATATCTTACATTACCCTGGTACATTTGTCACAGCGAATGACTCAATAGTGATACATTACTATGAAAGAAAACCCATATTTTGTTATTCAAAATTTCCTTAGTTTTCCCCAAGTGTCTATTTTTCTGTCCCAGGATCCCATCCAGGACGCCACATCACATTTAGTCATCATGTTTCCTTAGCCACCTCTGGTTTGTGTCAGTTTCTCAGACTTTCCTTGTTTTTGATGACTGTGATAGTTTTGTGAAGTCCTGTTCACCGATTTTGTAGGCTGTTCCTCTGTGGGAATTTGTCTGATGTTTTTCTCATGATTAGACTGGGGTCGTAGATTTTGGGGAGGAAGACCATGGAGGTAAATGCATTCTTACCGCTTCTCGCTTCAAGGGTGTGTACTATCAACTTGACTTACACTGTTGATATTGACCTTGATCACATGGCTGAGGTAGCATTTGTCAGGTTTCTCCCCTGTAAAGTTACTTTTTTCTTTTTTTCCCGAGGGTCATCTTTTTATACCATTTACGATCAACATTCTTTTCAGTGAGGGAGCCTTTCTTTGTTTCCACTATGTGAGATCTTACACAGAATCACAGCTGACAAGACACACAGCGGGGTTGGCTGCAGGGGCGGGTGACAGGTGCCGTCACACAAGGGCCAGCACTTGGGGATTAATGCTCTGCTGTCACTGTCTTGAAATTCTTAATCATTTTCTCTCTGGCTTTGTTTTGTAAGGGAAAGTTGATGGGAAAATGAGACATGCACGGAGGCTTGGAGCCTTGACCTTGGGGTTGTGCTCCTGCTGTCTGTCTCCCCATCTCCCCACAGTGGATTCTGTCTGCCTGCTCCTCAGCCCCGCCCAGTGACCGCTGCCACCCTCTGTCCCTGGCAGGGGCTTGCAGGAGGTGCAAAGAGTCGGGGTTTGCATGCACGTCCTGCAGCATTTCAGGGCATGGTGACAGCCACCCACACCCCAGACTGGCGACGCCACGATGCATTCAGTGGGCAACTCAGAGCACACAAACCTCGTGCCTACCTCCAATCCAGGTTCCAACACGAACGTTGCAATATCCTTGGGGGTCACCCGTTCACTGTGGATGAGAGTGGTAGGGCCGTGGAAAGGGACGGTGTCTGGCTCAATTTCCTCACCAGGGCATGTCACGTTAGTCTGGCGGCTGGCAGGAGGGGGAGCCCAGCAGCCAGTGGGCAGCGTGGATGTGCCAAGTCCTGGGCAGGGCCTACAGTTGCCCCCGCCACAAGTATCCCCATGCCTGAGAGAACATGGTATTAAATAGCAAAGTAAAACGTCATGGCAGGTTTTGAGAGGGAAAGAAACCTCAAGAGAAAGGAAAACATTTTTTGTGTTTTAGAACTTTTAACAGCACTGTTCCTCTCTTTTGAAAAAGGACCCCACATTTTCATTTTGCTCTGGGCACCACAACTTAGAGAGCCAGACCTGCCCTCACTTCTCCTACGTCCCCGCCCCACGCTGTACCTTGAGTCTCTCTGAGAAACCCCACTCTCTGTGGGATGGAGGGTGAAAGCCCTGGGTGGGGTGCTCTTACAGGTCCACGTGGCTCTGACCTGAAGGCAGTCACGGACCCCGATGTCGCAGCTCTTCTGGGTCATTCCAGCTTGATGTCGTCAAGTAGTGGAAACCTGGAGAAACTGAGGCACGGTGGGGAAGAAGGACTTAATTCACTCCACACACAGCGTGAAAGCCAGGGTTGGACTAGGGCAGGGGTCGGCAAACTGCGGCTCGCGAGCCACATGTGGCTCTTTGGGTACATTCCGTCTCAAAAGTTTGCCGGCCCCTGGAAGAGCCACTCCTGTCCCTCACAACAATTTAAAAATTATTCGAGAGCCATGAATATATTTTTACATCATCACCATTATGTGAATAATATCCTTTAAACATTTTATAAATGAAACTATGATAGTTTTATTTTCAATTTTACTTCAGGGCCACATGTACGTAACCAAAGAGCCGCATGTGGCTGGCGAGCTGCAGTTTGCCAACCCCCTGGCGGCTCTTCCGTCTCAAAAGTTTGCCGACCCCGGGACTAGGGGTTTCTCTCAGCTCAACCCAAAGCAAGCTGACAACTATGGACCGGTTGAGACACCCCTGAGCTAGAGGAGAGGTTGCTGTGTCAGGAGTGGGACAGAGCTGGGGTCAAAGCTCACCTGTTAGGGGCTGTGAGCGCCCACGTCTGTGAAAGTCCCAGCAGGCCCTGGGTCGAGCAGACCTGGGCTTAATAGGACCTTGAACGGGAGGGAGGCGGAGGTGTTCCTGCCTCACCTGGAACAGGCTCCTCAGTTGCAACTCCATAAACTGTGAAAGGCGACAAAGCCCTTTCTGTATTTTGCGGGAGATACAGTTTGCAAATGATCTCATTACCCCCGCAGCCATGAGCAGAGCTATGTCGGGCCTTTCTAACAAGTGGCAGTAAAACATTTTATAGGCCCCTCTGCCCCACCCCCTCTCGCCTCCCCCCACCGTGTAATTTGCTCTGTTTGGGGTTGGACTCCGTGTTTCCCCTCTTTCCCTTCACTTTCTCCTTGCACTTTCTCTCATGTTAATTATATTAGTTGCCATGGAAACCGTGATGTCATTGGCACGGGAGCGCTCAATGACATCCAAAAGCACAGTTTATAGCATGGCTTGAAATTTATTCCATGGCTCGAAGCCTTGAGGGGGGCTATATGGCGATTATATCGCGGGCACCATCTGGGCGTGAGGGTAGGGAAGCGGTAGGAAAGCAGCTGAGTTGTGGGGTGCTTCCCCAAACCCCAGACACTGGGGGGCTGTTGCCTTTGGATGCCGTGGCAGGCACTTTGGGTACCGTGAAGAACCATCTCTTGGCTTTTAACAACAGCACCGTGTCCCACGTTTGTCCCCAATTTAGGAATCCTGCGTAGAGTGGTGCTTAAGAGTGCTTAACACAAAGGGTGTGTGTGTGTGTGTGTGTGTGTGTGTGTGTGTGTGTGCGCGCGCGCGCGCGCGCGCGCCTAACGCACCCACACCGTGCTGTTAGTATGAAAGTGCAATCCGCAACACTCGATGCACGCAATTCACACACAGGGCTTGCGTGCACATCTGTACCTCATTCTAGAAGATGCAGTTGCGTCCACTCTAGTGATTTTTATGCCATTCCCCTCATTCTCCATGCTCGCTCTTTATTTAGTGTATTGTCTGTAACCGAGCTCCAGGGGTGGGGTGGGGGGTGGGCAGGGCTGCAGACAGACAGTGGGGTTGTGGTAGAGTCAGAGCCCCTTGGGCGCCTCACTGCCGGGGGACGTGCAGGTGTGGGCCCCCTGAGCTCAGACCCCACTCGGGCCTTCCGTTGTTCTGTGGGAGGCCTCTGTGTCTTGATTTGACACAGAACAGACAGGCCCCGAAGTGAGAGCCAGTCAGCAGGCCCCTTTGCCTCCCTGGGGACTTGTGCGTGAGTTTTCAGTTCCCTCGCTAACTCACCTGGAGTTTGCTGAAGGGGTGCAGCAAACAGCGTGCAGAGTAAGGGGACCCCCACCCCTGCCCCCAGGTGTCCTCATCAGTTCTGGAGCTCTTGTGTCTGAGATCAGAAGGCCGACTTGGAAGAGCCGGGTAGGAGGCACTGCAGGGCAGAGGGTACTGGTTTAGGGGACGGGGGGTGGGACGTCACTGGACAGAAAGCTTCGGTGACATAAGCAAAATTCTGGCCCCAGAAATCAGGAGTTCAAAGGGGAAACTTCCAGCAGCACCTGCTCCAGGTTCTCAAATGGTGACACCTGGTCCCTAGCTCCATCTCTCAGTCTGTCCTCCACTGTTTCTGATGCCCCTCCTGGTGCCAACAAGGCTGCTGGGAGCCTTGGGTTTACCTTTAACTTCACCTTGTTCCAGAAAATGTCATTGGACCACCAGGTAGTCAGGTGCCCATTCATGAGCGAATTACTATGGTGGGGGGCACGGCTTCCTGTGGTTGGCTCGTCCTGGGTCGTGTGGCCGCCTGGGGCCTGTATGAGAGGCGGCTGGGTCATTTGGACCAAGATGGGGCGAGGGGAGTTGGAGCTGGGCAGGCAAAACCCAAAACTGTCCAGGGCAGGCCCCTCCACTTCTTTCTGCCCCCATCATAAGTTTCCCACCCGAGGTACTTGCCCTCTTCCCGTCGGGACCTTCTGCAGTCACCAGCCCCAACCCCATCAGCCACTGGGACACAGAGGTGAGTCAGCCCCCAGCCCTGACCAACCCTTCCAGGTCCCAGCCCTGCCCAGGGGGGTCACTGCTGAAAACGGCTGACATAGAGCTGGGAACCTCCAGTGCAGGAGGTGCCCAAGGGAACACCAGGCCCTGGGGAAAGTCTTTAGAACCAACAATCAGACCAGACCTTGGGGGATGAAGAGGAGTGTGCAGAGTGGAAAAAGGGGTCAAGGTCGGTGTAAGCAGAGGGAAGGGCAGGTGCAAGAACACAGAGGCATGAAACAGTAACTACTGACTTAATAACAACTGGGCTAAGCGGGACGTCATTTTATCCTGATCCACCTCGGACAGCCCTATGCGGTAGGTGCTAAGAAATGAGTTCAGATGTGTACGAAGCACTTAGCCCAGTCCCTGGCGCACAGCAAGTCCCATGTAGATGTTTGCTATGATATTAGTGTTAATCGTCATAACCATCCTAATAATTGGGATGCATGGATGAATTTAGCAAGAGAGAAAATGAAAGTGAGGAATCTGGGTCGAGGGGAAAAGAGCAGAGATGGCTTAGAGCGGTCGGTGGTTTTCAATCAGAGGTCATTGCCCCCCTTGCAGGGGGAACTTTTGTCCATGTCTGGAGACATTTGGGGGAAGGGACATCTGGTGGGTAGAGGCCAGGGATGCTGTTAAATAGCCTACAGTGCACAGGACAGCCCCCCACCACAAAGCATTATCCAGCTCAAATATCAGTAGATCCGAGATGGAAAACCTGGCTCTAGGTTAGCTATCAGAGCTGATACAGAATACAATATAGGTTGTCAGAAGGAGGCGCTGGGCAGGACGAGGGCGCTGGGGTGACCAAAGACTGGAAGAGCTCCCACCCCCACCTTCTCTGCAGCACGGCAGGGGACCATGGCACAGGGGGCTGGCTGGGAGAGGTGTGTGTCGCTTGAGAGGTCTGCAGGTCCTGGCAGAGGGCAGGCCACAGTGACCCTCTGTCCAGCTGTGTGTACAGCTCCTGAATCATAGCCCCAACATGTTCCTTGAGTGGGTGCAGATGTCCTACGTCAGGGCGCCACTTGGAACCCCCAGCCTGGAAACACGGGCCTCTTGCCACTTGGCTTGTGGATCCCGGAGCCCCGGGCAGCAGGCTTGCCCCTCGGTCCTCCAAGTCAGAAATGTTGATTTGTTTCAGTAACATGAGCACAGGGGAAAGAAGAGAGGAAAGTGAGTGAGTGAGAGAGAGAGAGAGAGAGAGAGAGAGAGAGAGAGAGAGAGAGAGAGAGAGAGACTCAAAAATAGTGAAGCTGACCGAGACAGAGACTAGGAGAGACAGACTCAGCAGGAGGAAGAACCAAGAAAGAAAAACAGACTGAAGCTCAGAACAAGAGATTGAGACTGAGATGGAAGGAGACAGATTGAGAGTAGAGAAGAAACAGAGAGAGAGAACCAGACAGATTGAGATGAATGAATGCAAAGGAAAAACAGATCGAGAAAGAGCAAAAAGAAGGATTGAGAACAAGGGGAGGACGGAGAGCATGAGCAAGAGAAATATTTCCTTGCAAATCCCACGGTCCCCCAGTCACTCTTCAAGGCTTGGCTGTAGTTTAGTTCCCAAACTGGGGAAACGGGGACGTTTTTCTCGCTGCGGGTCGGGGACGAGTATGCATTGTTCCCATTATTGCTGGCATTCCCTGTTAACTGGACATTAGCCAACAGGAAATTCCTGGGACAAATCTTTCCACTCAGAGTCTTTTCAAACTTTTATTTATTTATTTTAATTTTCCTTTTTTTCAGGGATTGGAAACAAAAAATAAATTTAAAAAAACCCCAAAAAAACAGTGGGAGGGAAAAAGGAAAATAGAGGGAAAAGATAAAGAAATGAACCACTAGGTATAAGAAAAACACTATCTAGCAACAGCCCCAGCCAGGCCAGGGGAGGCTCAAAATCCATTGTGTCCACTCCGTCCCCATTCTTCCCCTGGATAGATTTATGACCTCACACTCCCATGACATCACAATATGTTGCCATGGCCCCTGCTTTATTATCATAAACAAAGGGCTGTTCCTTGGGACGCTGGGTGTCTGAGAGAAGAGGGGGAAAGGGCTCTGAGTAATGTGTTTTCCTGGGTAGGCAGCTTGTTGAGAAGTCTGCAAAGCTGTGAAAATAGTTGTACGCACCTTTCCCTCCGTGTAGCCCTGTAGCCTCTGGACGAGTTTGGGGACAGGAACAAGAGGGATGAAGTCAGCTCCCTGCAGGGGTACCCTCTGGCTCAGCGTGTTCTCGCTGCCAAAGAGCAACTTCCCCGGGCTGCCGTCCCCTGCGCCAAACAAGGTTTTCATTCATTCACCAAAAATGCACTGAGCACTTGCTATGGGCTAGACACCGGCAGAGCTGGGCTATGGATTGATGGGAAACACAGATGCAGGCCTTGCCCCCCCCCAACTCAGAGCCTGCTATACTCAGCACGTACTCAAATATATCAGCAGGAATATGTAAAATTGTAATTGGGGTTAAGTGTGCTCAAGGAAGCAAACAGGAGATGAAGATAAGGATAGAGGGCAAATGAGCAATCTGGGAGGGCCTGTCTGAGGAGGTGGCATTTTAGACTAGACCCGAAGGGAAAGGAGTCAGCTGTGAAGATGGGACTGATGAGGGACAGCCGCGCCAGACAGAGTGACCTTCACGATTTAAGTTCCCATCAGGTGTGTCTTCCCCATGTTTTTCAGTACTCCTGTAGAGCTGACTTAAACGAGAGGGCTTGTACAGAGGAGCTGTTGCCATGAGTCTGAGTTGAGTAAAGCTTCTGGCCCCTGTGCAGCAGTGCCAGCAAACCTTCGTACCGCACTCGCAGGAGCCCAGGAGAAAGAACTGCAGATCTGCGCTGAGCGACCACAAATTAGCCAGGAGCACGGCTCCTTGGGACCCCGAGCCCACTTTCCCTGTGAGTCAGCTGTGCAGGAAGAAGTGATGCTCTTAAACTAGAGGAAGGAGGGAGAGGTGGAGGGGAGGGAGAGAAGCCTGCAAGATAGTTGTGGGCACTGCCAGCCCGTCAGGAGGCCAGGTCAGGGACAGGTGGATAATCTGCCCCTTCTAGGAGACGGACCCCCCAAGGGAGGATGGACCCTGGGCATAACACAGGACGAGAACTTCCAGATCACCAGCACAATGATGGGGACAGATGGGGACACAGAGGCCCAAAGAGGGCAAAGGCCTGGCCTGAGGTGGCACAGGGAGTTGAGTGCACAGCTCTATTCATCACTTGCTGTGTGACTTTGGGGAGTTCATTTTGCATCTCTGAGCTCCCGTTCCTGTTGTAAAATGGGCAGAATGCATGGCTGCGACACAAAAGAGTCACTCGTTTCTGCCCTTACTTCTCCGAGGACATATTTATGAAACCCTGCCAGGCACAGTGCTTCGGGCTCCTCCTACGTTTAGCTCATTTAATACTCAGGGAAGCCCTGAGAGGCTGTCCCATGTTGTAGATAAGGAGACTGAGGCCAGGAGAGGTTGAGTAACATGCCCGAGGTCCTGGGGTCCAACTCTGACCCTGACCCGCCTGACTTCAGACGGGGCCCATGTTCTGGACCCCTGAAGCTCAGCCAGTCCTGTGGTGCATGGCTTCATGGTAGGGGACGTAGCCACGGGGACAGGGGAGGACTGACCCCCTGACACAGAACTAGGAAGGCGCGAACGAGCAGTGGTGGCCCAGAGACCCACAGGACAGCAGAGAGGAGAGGACGTGGGAGAGGAAAGACGATTCCACTCTTCTATGTGCCGAGTGATATTTCCAGATGTGCGAACCTAATTTTTATGTACGATGCGCATCCTAGGCTTCTCTGGATCAGGGTAACAAAGGTCCGTTTACACCCTAGTCACTCAGCTGGGGCAGCTGGCTGATAAAGTATCTGGATGGGAAATTAGGAGGTGGCTGGACCATGGGACTAGGCCCTGGGCTTCTCAGATTCTAGGGAAGTGTCACATTTAATGCATGTCTACCCCTGGGGCTAAGCACTTTGCTGGCCTTGCGCTCTATTCAATTCTCACACCTTCTGCTATTGTGTCCATTTTACAGATGTAAGGACTGAGGCCAGGGAAGATCCCAGTCCCGGCTGAGTGCCCCGGGGTGGAGATATAATGTCTCTGGGCCTTAGTTTCCCTCTCATAAGAAATGAGAGAGTCGGTTTTCATCAGGGATTGGGAACTTCTCTGTAAAGCGTGACAGTAAATATTTTAGGCTTTGCGGGTCATATATCATCGTTGTCGTGACTGCTCAGCTCTGCCATTGTAGCATGAAAACAGCCACAGGCAACCCGTACATGACACATGAGCATTTCCGTGTTTCAATAAAACTTTATTTACAAAAACAGGTGGTGGCACTTCATATCCACTCGGATGACAATAAATGAAAAGTCAGATAATAAGGATGGACGGAAGCCGGGATCATTGTACTCTGCTGATGGGGAATGCCATTGGCATCGTGCTTTGGAAAACAGCCCAGTAGTTAGTTCCTCAGGGGTTAACTATAGAGTTACCGCATGACTCAGCCATTCCGCTCCTAGGTATCCACCCAAGAGAACTGAAAACATATGTCCATGCAAAAACGTGTGCACGTGTTGTTCGTAGCAGCATTATTCGTAACAGTCAAAACATGGAGGCAACCCAGTGCCCATCAGCTGGTGAATGGATACACAAAATGTCGTCCATCCTTATAGTGGGAAAGATTATTTGACTATAAAAAGGAATGAAGTACTGATACACGCTACAATACGGATGAACCTTGAAATAATGCGGAGGGGAAGAAGCCAGACACAAAAGATCACATATCGTCTGATTCCTTTCATTTGAAGTGTCCAGAATAGGCAAATCCATAGAGACGGAACGTAGATTGGTGTCTGTTTAAGGCTGGAGGGTGGGGAGGGATAGTTGGTGGGGTGATGGCTAAGGGATACTGGGCTTCTTTTTGATATGATAAAATATTCTAAAATTGACGGGTGATGGTTACACATATCTGTGACTATACTAAAAAGCATTAAATTACACTTTAGATGAGTGAATTTTATGGTTTGTGAATCATATCTCAATAAAACTATGATTAAAAAATTATTTACTGATAAAGTAAAGAAAAAGGGGGACATGAGAGAAATTTTGAGGGTGGATAGAGGTGTTCCAAAAACTGATTTTGGTGCTGGTTGCATGACTGTATATATTTACAAAAACATTTCAAATTATAACCTTAAGATGAGTGAATTGATTTATGTAAATTACATCTCAATAAAGCTCTTTAAGAAGTGGGGGGGGGAACAGGCAGCAGATTGGATTTGGCCCACAAGCCATGGTTTGCTGACCCCTTGTCTAAATGACGAGCATATCGGGGCTCTTTAGATTCTAAGGAGGCAGGAACGCAATTCAAGTCGGTTTAGGCAAAATAGGGAGTTTGTTGACACCTGGAACTGAAAAGCCTAGAGGATATCACCAGCACCCCGTATTGCTTCCATGCTCAAGCTCCACAAGATGGCTTCTAGCAGTTCCTGTCACATTTTCCCAGGTCCAAGTCCAGCAGAAGAGAGAGTAGCCTTTTCCAGAGGCTGTAGCAAAACATCGTGTCCCTGTGGGTCTGATTGGCCTGCGTGCCGCGCGCTGATCCAATCCTCGTGGACAATGAGAATGTGGTGTTCTGATTGGCCACTCCTGAGTCACGTGGCACCTGGAGCTGAAGGGTGCGTGTAGTGCTACCCATAGCTCAAGGATTGTGCATGGGGGAGAGGTGGCTCCCTAGAGGAAAACTGGGGTGCTAGACCAAGGGGACCCAACAACAGAACTCAGGAAGCATTTCCCATGCCAGTGTTTTTGCTTAAGCAGCTCCAAACACCAGAGGAGTTGAATAAACATGGTTAGTCATGTTCCGTCAATGACAAATTGAAGCCCCCAAGAGTGAAGGCAGCCTGCAGGTCACTGGCCAAGCAGACCCCGCCCCCCTCAGCCCTGACTGTTTCACCCCTGCTCTCAGCAGGAGGCTTAACTACCTGCACGTGAAGACAGAAGGGGTCATTTATTCAACAGACGGTTATTACAGCCAGCCGTGCACACCATGTCTGTAAAATTCTCTTAGATCAGGAAATTGAAAGGCCTGGAAATTAAGGGGCAGACGTAAAGACTGGAGCGGAGCACAGGCCGGCCCTTGAGTTCTGAGGGCAGCGCCCCACTGCCGAAGCGAGCCAAGCCTTTTGGGGGGTGGCAGCAGAGCCTTGAAAAGCCTCCTGCATGCCTGCGGAGTGGCTGTCTTCACCTCCCCCACAAAGGGAAGCAAGGTCAGATCGAGAGGAAATCAGAGAGTTGGGGTCCTGGGTCCTAACCTCAGCTCGGATGCTAACAAGCTGTGTCGCCATGGGCAGCTCGCTTCTCAGGGCCTCAGAGTCAGATGAGAATGAGACCACGTTTGCTCACCTTTCACCTCTGCTGCGTTTGCTCTAACACTGGCCGGTTTCACCCCCCACAGCCTCCCACCCCATCCTACCTGGCCTTTCTGTTCCTTGCAGGTCAGCTGCTTGTTCCCACCTCTGAGTATTTGCACATGCTGTTCCCTGTGCCTGGAACGCTCATCCTCTCCTCACGCCTTCCCAAGACTAGCGCTTCTGGGTCCCTGGGGGTCAGCTCAGGCGGGCCTTCCCTGCCCACCCGTGCTCCCTCAGTCCCCCAGGTGAGATCCCCAGGTTTCTCTCCCTCACAAGACCCAGTTTTGTTTTCTCAGCAAAGGGCCCAGCTCCAAGATGTTCCAACAAGTATTTATTCGTCGGGTGGAAACACATGTAGGACAAGTGGAGCCAGTGTATATCTGCTACCCAAACACCAAGGGAGACTCAGTGCTACCGTCTAGTCTCAGCAGCCAAGGTCTGAGCATAGGATGGGGCCCAGTCTGTTCAGTGAGTGACAGCACAGCCTGACTTCTTTCTCCGTGTTTCTCTCAGCGGTTGGTCTCTCCTGGCTTCCGGGGGGCTCCAGGCAGCCCTTGGGGTTCCTGGCTCGTAGCTGCGTCGCTCCAATCTCTGCCTCCGTAGTCATATGGGCTCCCTCACTTTTCATCTCTGCATCTTCTCTTCTTATAAGACCTCAGTCACTGTCCACCTAAATCCAGGATGGTCTCATCTCGAGATCCATAACTAATTACATCTGCAAAGACCCTATTTCCAAGCAAGGCCACACTGAGGTTCCGGGTAGACGTGCATTTGGAAGGACACTGTTTGACCCAATATGGAGGTTCTTTGCCTTGGGTCTCCCCTGTGTCTGCTGTAAACCTCCCCTGCTTCCTTGGGCCCTCCCTCCGAAGGACACCCCTTCAACAGCTGCTGCCAGGGAGCCGGCCACAGGCCCCTCCCCCCAGCCCCATGGACCCTCCTGATGCGCCCACCCTGCCCTCCCAGGCTCCCTGGAAGCCTGAGGGCCCCGTGACAAGCCCGTGCGCTTGTGGGAGATGTGTGGGGGAAAACCACGGTTGCAGAACCCCAGCATGAGCACAAGGAAAGTGCTGACTTCAAAATTGAAACCCTGACAGATGTAGCACTTTTTAACTCTGCGATGGGCCTGTTGGCACTTGTCAGATCCCAGCACGGTTGCTAATGTGCATTTTCATCAAAGGGGTGAGCCTGCTTGAGCATCCACCGCTTGCCTAACCTTCTTCGCTTCTGCTTCCTTGGCGTGGTTGGTCCTGCCTGTTCTCTCCCCTCACCCCCATGCCTTTCGGCCCCTCCCTTTTTATATAGTACAGGCCTCCCTCCCCTCCCCCCCCCATCTCCCCTCCCCTCCACTTTCTGAATCTCCTCTCCTCATTCTTGGTCTCTCTCCCCCAGTGCCTCCCACCACGTCCTGTCTTCCTTCTATCTTCTTTCCTCCTCTTTTAGTTTCAGCAAGATAAACGCTTGTGGAACCATTACTATACCAGGGGCCGTGCTGACGACCAGATGTCAGGACAAACCACACGGAGTTCCACTCACCCCTTCCTGCCCCACCGCTGTGCTCCAGTCTCTGTATCTCTCTCCTCTTTCTTCCCCTCCTCCCTTCACCTTCCTCCTCCCTCTTGGAATCTTCTCTCTCCGCATCTTCCGGGCCAGTTCACCCAATTCATCCCCACTTTGTCCCGAGCGCTTTATGAGGTGCTGGGATGCCGACAGGAAGGCCAGCTAGGTCCCTTTGCCGTGTCAGTCTCCTTGTGCTCTCTGTCCTCTCTTCTTTGCTGCTTCTTCTGTCATCCCTCCTTCCCACCCCTCCAAAGCCCTCATCACCATCGCCCATGTCCCTCATCCCAGCCCAGCCTCAGCCTGTAGCCTCCTGAACAGGAATGGCGGCAAGTGTGCTCATAGCCCAGGCCCCCTGGCGTTCTCCGCTGATGGGGCCAGGCCTGGCCCCGTAGCCAGGCCACGCTGGAGCCGGGAACAGCTGATCCATGTGGGCAGACAGGGGGTCCAAAAGGCCCTTGCCCTGCTGCCCCTGGCCCAGAACTGCTGATCAGCCGGTTCTCTCTGACTGAACAGGAGCCGTTCCGAGAGGCCGCGGCCCTGCGGGCAGCCGGGAAAGGCTGATGCGGGCGGACGCATGATCAGGGGCAGAACGAACAGTGCTCTGGCTTGGCTCTGAGCAGGGCTGGCTGATCGGAATGGACGTGTGGGGTCACTAGCGAGCTGGACGCCAGGGGTGCCGAGGGCACGTCGAAGGCAGGTGATGCCCAGGTGCCGGAAACCATGGTTAATAAGGAAGTCAAGGGTGGGGGCGAGAGGTTCACAGGACAACCCTTGCCAGAGCTACTTTCCTGAATATCTGGAAGGTCAAGGCGAAGGCAGCTCTGGGTTCAAACCCAGGCTATGTCCGTTGTGGTGGACCCCACCCCTCCCATGTCCCCAGTATCCATTCTACCCAAATGATGACTAGCAGCCCCGTGATCCAGTGACAGCCAAGGAGGCTCACGGGAAAGCTCCTCCTGGCTCCTAAGGAGATGTTGGACGGTCATTGCTCAGTCTGAAGGAGACATTGGGAACCCTGCAGCCCAAGACAGTCAACCCCAAGGGTGTCAGATCCACCACGGGAAGAACTCGTGACGTCGGTGATAACATGCAGCGTCGGCTACACACCGGAGCGTGTGAGCTTCCTCGGATTTCTTACTGTGTGAAATCATGACTTTTCTTATTGTTTAAGGCCATGGGAGCCCGTCTACGTTGTGTTGTCTGGAACTCGCAGCCTAAAGCACCCTAAATAACAGGCGAGCATAGAATTTAACTTCTCTGGGCGTCATTAGAGATCGTACTGCCCACGGCCCAGGATTGCCACTAGAGTTCGTGAAATGGTGCCGTTCGCACAGTGCCTGGCACATAGGACACACTCGGTGAACATTACTGCAATTATTTTTTTCATGTCAGTGCATGATAGTCGATATATTATTTACAGTCAGTTATGTGTCGCAGTCATCAGCACTGTTTGCCAAATATTTCTGGTTCTCGCCCCTTCCAAGCATAACACCATTGTACTTCCTGATCCCTTTGTGGGTGGGAGAAGCCACGTGACTCTTCACACAGGCTGGCCCTGCACCCACCACCACCCGGTCCCTGAGCGGCCTCTCATTTTGTCAGCGTTGCCCCCTGCTAGCTCACCCAGGCCGCCTGTGCTCTGGCAGAGTGGGTAAAAGCACTGCCTCCCTCTGTGCCACGCAGGCAGAGGTGTCCATGGCAAAGGTGCCTGGGGTCCAAAGGACCAGGTTCTCTCTCTCTCAGCTCACACACAGCCATTCGCCCCAGGGCACCCCCATGCCCCACCACCTGGCGGGGGGGAGCAATTCCTGATGCCATATTCATCACCAAACCCTTGAGAACTGAGGCAGCTCGGAGCTGCTCCTTCTGTCTGCCTCTTCTGATGTGATGAACGCTTTCTGGGTGATTCCAAATTGCTCCTCCTACAGTCTGGCTGTTATAGGCCTTCCTATAAATCTGGAAGACGCAGCTCTGTTTGAGCCCCAGTGGCAGGTTGGGCTTACCTCGGCCCCCGTGAAAAATTGGTGATTATTAAAAGAAAGAGAGAGAGAGAAGGGAGGAAGAGAGAGGAGAGGAGAGGAGAGGAGAGAAGAGGAGAGGAGGAAAGAAAGAAAGAAAGAAAGAAAGAAAGAAAGAAAGAAAGAAAGAAAGAAAGAAAGAAAGAAAGAAAGTGTTGGCGAGGATGTGGAGGGAATTGCTGGTGGGAATGTAAAATGGTGCAGCTACTGTAAAAAACAGAAAAAATTTAATGTGCATTTGCCATATGACCCAGCAATGCCACTCCTAGGTATATAAGCAAGACAATTGAAAACATACGTCCACACAAAAAACTTGTACACAAATGTTCATAGCTGCATTATTCAGAAAAGCTAAAAAGTGGACACAGCCCAGTGTCTATCAATGAGGGAACAGAAAAACAAACCAGGGAAAATCCAGACAGTGGAATATTATTTGGCGATCAAAAACAATGAGGCATTGATCCCATGTGATCTTGTGAATGAGCCTCAAAAACATGATGCTCAGTGAAAGAAGCCAGGCTCACAAGGTCACATATGATGTGATTCCATTTATATGAAATGTGCAGAATAGATACATCCATAGAGACAGGAAGCAGATTAGTGGTTGCTGGGGGCTGGGGGTATATAAGTAACAGGTATAGGGTGTCCTAGGGTGATAAAAATGTTTTGGAACTTGATATAGGTGATGGTTGCACAAGATTGTGAATATACTAAATGCCACTGAATTGTTTATGTTAACATGGCTAATTTTTTTTTTAAGATTTTATGGGGGAATTGGGGGATGGGAACAGCATTGGGAAATCGGGGAAGGAGAACAGACAAGTTGCTGTCCTTTTGTTCTTCAGTCTAGTTGTGGAGGACGTTGCTTCACTGGCCCAAGTTGGCACCATCATTGCACTCTTCCCAGGTGAGGCACATTGGCCGCTGGCCACTGGATGGCCACTCACGGCGGCTCACGAAAGCTCATGCCAGCTGCCGGCCAGCCCCACTGCAGCCTAAACCGTCGCTGACAACTCACGACAGCCCAGCTCCAGGTCGAGCTGTTGTTCACCATCGTTCACCATCTTAGCTATAGAGGGAGCAGCGTCACTGGCCCTCATGTGGGATCTGAACCAGGGTCCTGCTGCCCAGAGCTGGAGTCCCAAGCCAGCTCTTAACCAACGCACCACTCGGCCGGCCCTAATGGCTAATTTTATGTTATTCGACTTTCACCTCAATTTTTAAGATCTTGGTAATTAGAAATGTGTGTGGAGGAGGAGAAGAGGGGGAGGCAGGTAGACACAAGAGAGGAAAATGATATCCAACCCCAGTCCTGAGAAATGCCCACCCCTGCCTGGCCCCAAACCCCTTTCTCATCATATCAGTCCATCGCAGACTCTGACGCATAGTAGGCGCTGAACACATGTTTGTTCCACCCCTCCCTACCCGTTACCTGCTCCCTATACATAAAGGGGAAAAGATTCCTTTAAGCACTGAAAGCTCTGCACTTGAACCTTTGGACTGAACCCTGCCTGCCCTTAGGAAGGGCCGTGTTTACCTTTGTGCCCTGACCACAGTCTGCACTTTGGAATCTGCGTTACCTCCAGCGTCGCGGGCTGGAGAAAACCCTGCCCGGCTCCAGCTCCGACCAGCGTAATTACATGTTACGCTGCCACTATTTCTCCAGAGCCAGCCTCATAATTACCTGTTTATTAGGGTCTTTCAGGCCTGCCTGGGATTCCCCCAGTTGCAGAAGCTACAGTGTCTCCTGGCGATACCTCTCTTCTTGCCCTTCTGGAAAGACCTGGTTTTGATGGCCGCTGGCTGAGTCCCTGCACACTTCAGGAGAGCTTCCTGAGGCTCCCTGGGCTGGAAGCCATTCTTAGGGTGTGAAGGGAAGTGGGGGGCGGGGACGACAGCTGTGACTCTGGCCACCTCCGTCCCTCCCTCCCGGCTAGCAAGTGAACACCTGTTACCTGCTGGCCATGAACTGGGGCGGATACAGATAAGGTACTGGGATCCCAGATCCCAAGGAGCTCGCCGTCTAGGGAGGGAGGCGTAGAAAGAGAAAGAGAAAGAGAGGGTTGCTCTCTGTAAGATTCTGAGCATGACCAGCCACGTCATTTTCGGGCCAGTGCAAAATGAACATGTGGGGCTCCTTGTTAAAATTAAGAATTTCGAGACAGCGACATCAGAGCACTGACAAGCGTTACCCTTCCAAGTGCCAGCCAGGTTTGTGGGACTGCACAGGTCGCACACCCAGGAAGCTGGCCCGGGCTGCGAGCATTAGAGACAGCGGGGAATGGAGCACTGTATGCCTGTGGCGTAGAACTGAGGGGTTAGGAACACAGACTCGTGGGTCAGATTCCAGCCCCGCCCCTTACTCCTGCTGTGACCTTGGGCAAATTATGAAACCTGTGCCTCCGCTTTCCCGTCTGTGAAATGGGGGCAATACGAGTAAAGAGTGTTGGCCTGTGTCTGGTATGTAGTCACTGCCATGTAAGCACCGACTATTCGTATTTAATTTGCATGGATGGGTTCAGCTGATCTCCAAAGCTATCGCAGAGGTGGATGCCATCACTGTACCCTTTTCCAGGTGGGGCAGCCGAGGCACACATGTGTTGGGTAACTTAATCTCGGTCACTTGGAGGTGAGGCCCATATTTGAACCCAGAGCCCTGGCACCCGGGCTTGGGTCATGATGTTGTCACATGAGAAGAAGAACAGAGTGAAGGAAGACAGGGGAGGCATTGCAGCCACACTTGGGGGCCAGGGGAGGCAGAGAACACCCCCTAGGAGGCCCTGCTGGGTCTAGCTCCAAGTAGGTGCTCCGTAAATGTGAGTGGAACTGAAGCACTTTGTGGGCAAACCATCTCAATGCCGGGCACATTCACATCTCAGGTGTCGTATCATTTCCATTGTAGATGGGGCCTTAAGCTCAGCTCTAGGAGAAGGTTCCGGGCCAGTGGCATCCAGCCAGGAAGTGGCGTGAATTGGATTCCAAACTCTGGTCTCTTTCCGGCCCATCCCTCTCCCCTCCATAAGCTCTGCCCAGAAACATGGCATGGTTGGCACTGCTCAGCCTGGGAGCCTGGGGCGGCCCCGTCCCACGAACCCCACCTGCACCGCCGTTCCTGTGGGCCACTGGCTCCTCCCCTCTCACCCCTAGTCCCTGCCCCAGGTAGATAAAATTAGCAAACTGCCCCAGGTACGAGCTCTCAGCAATGCTTTGGAGGTGGGGGGGCGGTGTTCCCAAAATCCAGATAAGCCAGGAAGATGGAGTTGCCACTGAGGTCTTGGCGAAGTATCTCTCCCAGGAAGGTCTATGGATTCTCATGGTGAAAAAATCCAAAACCCAGCCTTGCCTTCCGAGAGTGAGCCAGGGTGGAGGGGGCGAGTTTAGCAGTAGCCGTTGGTCCTTTCCAGATGCCACGCTGCCTGCGGCACATGGAGCTGCAGCCCAGGCAGGCCAGTGGCTCCGGCACATGCACACCACCAGAGGGAGACGAGGAAAAAGCCAAGGCTGGCTCCGAATCAAGGATTTCCAAGCAGAGCCTGACCAGTGCTGCCCCCAAGGTGAATGACTCTTCCCTCTTTGAAGGCAACTGTGCGTGCACCGCCATTTGCTTCTTTCTTTTAAAAAGATAAATTACTTTTATTTTAATATAATTTCAGATGTACAGGAAAGTTGTAAGAGCAGTACAAAGATTTCCCGTAGACCCTTCACCCATATTCCCCAAGGGTTTTGTGGTTTTTTTTATGTTTTTTAAAATTTATTTTTCAATTACAGTTGACATACAATATTATATTAGTTTCAGGTGTACAACATAGTGGTTAGACGTTTATATACCTTACGAAGTGATCCCCCCGCTAAGTCTAGTACCCACCTGGCACCATAAATAGTTATTACAATATTATTGACTATATTTTCTGTGCTGTTCTATACATCCCCGTGACTATTTTTATAACTGGCAATTTGTACATCTTAATCCCTTTCATCTTTTTCACCCATCCTCCCAGCCCCCTCCCATCTGGCAACCATCAATTTGTTCTCTGTATCTATGAGTTTGTTTCTGTTCTTTAGATTCCACAAATAAGTGAGATCATATGGTATTTGTCTGTCTCCGTCTGATTTGTTTTCCTTAGCATAATACCCTCTAGGTCAATCCATGTTGTCGTAGACGATAAGATTCCATTCTTTTTTATGGCCGAGTAACATTCCATTGTATATATGTACCGCCTCTTCTTTTTTCATATCTTGGCTATTGTAAATAATGCTGCAGTGAACATAGGATTTGAAAAGTGAATGCTTTTTGAATTAGTGTTTTGGATTTCTTTGGATAAATGCCCAGAAGTGGTATTGCTGGGTCATATGGTAGTTCTATTTTTAATTTCTTCAGGAACCACCATACTGTTTTCCATAATGGCTGTACCAATTTGCAATCCCACCAACAGTGCACGAGGGTTCCCTTTTCCCCACATCCTCACCAATAACTTGTTATTTGCTGATTTATTGATGACTGCCATTCTGACAGGTGTGAGGTGATATCTCATTAATGTTTTTAATTTGCATTTCCCTGATGATTAGTGACTTTGAGCATTTTTTCATAACTATTGGCCATCTGTATGTCCTCTTTGGAGAAATGTCTATTCAGGGCCTCTGACCATTTTTTCATTGGATTGTTTGGCTTTTTGGTGTTAAGTTGTATGAGTTCTTTCTATATTTTGGATAATAACCCCTTATCAGATATATCATTGGCTAATATCTTTTCTCATTCAGTAGGTTGTCTTTTTATTTTGTTGATGGTTTCCTTCACTGTGCAAAAACTTTTTTGTTTGATGTAGTTCCATTCGTTTATTTTTTTGTTTGTTTCCCTTTCCCACGGAGAGATAGCCAAAACAATATTACTAAGCGCAACATCAAAGAGTTTACTTCCTATGTTTTCTTCTAGGAGTTTTATGGTTTTGTGTGTTACATTTAAGTCTTCATTCCATTTTGAGTCTATTCTTGTATATGATACAAGAAGGTGATCTGGTTTCATTTTTTTGCATGTATCTGTCCATTTATCCCAACATCATTTATTGAAGAGACTGTCTTTACTCCCATTGTATATTCTGCCTCATTGTCATACATTAATTGATTATATAAGCGTGGCTTTACTTCTGGGCTCTCTATTCTGTTCCATTGATCTCTGTGTCTGTTTTTACGCCGGTACCATGCTGTTTTGATTACTATAGCCTTGGAGTATAGTCTGATATCAGGTAGTGTGGTAACTCCAGCTTTGTTCTTCTTTCTTAAGATTGCTGTGGCTACTTTGGGTCTTGTGGTTCCATATAAATTTTAGGATTATTTATTCTAGTTCTGTGAAAAAAATGCCATTGGTATTCTGATAGGGATCACACTGCAGATTCCCCAAATGTTAACACTTTACCACGTTTGCTTTATCCTTTTCTTTTTCTCTCTCTACATATAGATATAGATACATAGAAGAGAAAGATGTAATTTTTTCAGAACCACTTCACAGTAAGTTGCAGACATAACATCTCTTTACCTGTAAATACGTGAATGTATATTTCCTAAAAACAAATGACATTCTTTTAGAATATATCTTACAACATAGTTATCAAAATTGGGAAATTAACACTGATACAGCATTATTATCTAATCAACAAACTTTATTCGTATCTCACCGTTTGTCCCTAGAATGTCCTTTAAAACAAAAGGAAACTCTGGATTACATATGGCATTCCATTGTCTTGTGTCTTTAGCCTCCTTTATTCTAGAACAGTTCCTCAGTCTTTCTTTGTCTTTCATGACATTCACATTTTTTAAGAGGACAGGTCAGTTATCTTATAGACTGTCTCTCAGTTTGGGTTTGTCAGGTGTGTCTTCATGATTATATTTAGGTTACACATGTTGGGCTGGATTATCACAGAAATGTGCTGCATTCTTCTCAATGCGTCCTATCAGGTGGCACACGCTGTTGATTTGCCCCATTTTTGGTGAGGCGAATTTGATATTTTAAAGCTAAAAAGCAAGCAAACAAACACACAGAAATAGAAAAGCTTGAATTGTAATAGTATCCTCTCTAACTCCCAGCTCAGAAGCCACAGACACCCCCCTACCACCAATTTGTTTGCTCATACAGAAAAAAATTAACGGACCAATAATCTATGGCTGCGTAACAAAGCGTCCCAAAACACAGTGACTTAAAATGACTGTTTTATTGCTCATGATTCTGTGAGTTCAGCTGGGCAGTTCTTTGGCTTCACATGGTGTCAGCCGGATTCACTTATGTGGCTGCTCTCCGGGGCTGGAAACCCAAGAAGGCCTCACTCACATGTCAGGTAGTCATGTGATGGCTGTCGGCTGCCGGGGCTCGGTTTTCCTCCGTGTGGCCTTCCAGTAGGATAGCTTGGGCTTCTTTACGTGATAGCTGGGTTGTAAGTACGTGAAAATAGAAGCTAAGGCCTGGAACTTGACCAACTCCTCTTCTGCTGTTCGCTATTGTTCAAAGAAGGCACCGGCCAGCCCAGGATGGGAGAAGTGACAACAGCCACTGGGAAAGAGCATGTGAGATGGGACTGATTTTCGGGAAAGAGCATGTGAGACGGGAGTGATTTTCTCAGCCATCTTTGGAAATAATCTGCCCCAGTTCCTGGGGGGTAGAGCACACCAAGATTACCTGCTTACTCACCCAGGATGTACAAGAGAGCTACAACTGGGGAGCTGGCCAGTCAGTCTTTGCCAGGCCTTTCCCAGAGGGATGTCAGTCCCTGTGCTCAGAATGTTTCATTTTCACTCTTCTTTTCCATTCTGTGCAAGTCCACAAGCCCTTCTTAGGCACCTCTCGTGTAACGATCTTTCTTAAGCACTTACTATGTACGCAGAGCCCAATACTGAGGGTAGAGGGATGAAAATGCATTGGCCTTTACCCCCGAGAGCTCACAGCCTAGAGCTAAAACTGACCTATAACAAACCTGAAGATCCTTGTCAAGGACTTAGGTATGTAGAGGGTGGAATCCAGAACAAGGAGTGGCTAAGTGTGCCTGGGGGGTTAAGGAAGGAAAACAGAAGGGGCTAGCAAGATCTGACTCCTAAAGGAGTCAGTGGAGCAGGCCAGGCAGGGGAGGGGGGGTAATCACCCAGGGGCCCAGGGGAAAGTTCAAAGACCTAAGACCAAGGGGTAATCATGGTCTAGAGCTGTACCATCAACTAAGGCTCTTGTGTTTCTAACCTTCCCGTTCTCCCCGCTGGAGTCTTTGCCAGCCCAGGTCTAAATCCTTGGCCTTGTAGACTCCAGAAAACCCCCATACAGTACAGACAGGAGATGAAACCAGTGAGAAAGGTGAGGAGGACTCTCTGGAGAAAACTCCTTTCATCTACATAACAAGGAGCTGGGATGACAGAGGGCAAATGTAGTCTGGGAGTTTGGGAGTTTGGAATTGGGGAAGAGAGCAGGGAACAGGAAGGCATGGCTTGCATTCGATGTTGCTGAAGGGGTTGGACTATAGTCATGCATCCACAGCATTTTGCTCAATGATAGACCCCAATGAGACGGTGGTCCCACAAGGTTATAACAGAGCTGAAAACTTCCTATCACCTCGTGGCTTCGTAGCCATCGTAATGTCCCAGAGCAAAGCATTACTCACGCATTTGTGGTGATGTTGGTGTAAACTGCTAGTTGTGTAAAAACACAGCACATACATTTATGTACAGGACATAATATTGGTAATAACAATAAACGACTATGTTACTGGTATGTGCATTTACTGTACAATACTTTTTTATCATTATTTTAGAGTGTGCTCTTTCTACTTACAAAAAAAAAAATGTTTGCTGTAAAACAGTACACCTTGTTATGTCAGCAGTAGCCTCCTACATCTCTGTTTACCGGGTCTCTTGATTGCATGATTTTTCTCTTGTGCTTGATCTAATCTCGGGTTGTTTTGTACAGCGACGTGCTGTCCAGGCTTGTAGCCCAGGAGCAGTAGGCTAGACCATATCGCCTAGGTGTGCAGTAGGCTAGACCATTTAGGTGTGTGTGAGTGCACTCCGCGACGTTCACACAACAACAAAATCACCTAATGAGGCGTTTCTCAGAGCATAATCCCCGGCGTTACGTGGCACATGGCTGTATGTACAGTAAGAACTGAGTTACTTACTATTTGATAGCTAGACTGCACTTCTTTACATGCACCCAAGCTCATAGGAGGAACCATATGGGGACTCATAATTTATACGGATGACATATTTTTATACACAGGCACAAGCAGTCACAAGGGAAGTCACAGTTTTAAAAGGAATGTATTCCTGAAGATCTTCGCGTAATTAAAACCTCCCATAATCTAAGCATACCCCCAAAAGGGGTGGTGAGCATGTCTCTTTATCCATCAACATGCTGCTGACACGTGGCAGTAATGCACCACTGTGTAAATGTCGCTTAGGCCACTTGCATTTGAAATGACGCAATGACTGGCGTCTCCTTTAAAACTGGGGAGAGTTGCGGTTTTCCAAACATTTTGCACCTAAAGGGAGGCTTTATTTCCTACGCATTTTTATATTGCACAATTTCAAATTTGCAGTTCTCTCTTATTTCATACGATCTCTCTCCGCTGTTAGACCCACACGCACATAAGAAGAGAGACATTGCAAAAGGATGGGATGTCTTGGGAAGGCTCCTAGAGTTAAGAGGGGACCTCAGAGTTTTCCGGGGCAGCCCTCTTCATGTATAAGACACCAGGGGGCTCAGAGGGGTTTGGTTCTGTTCAGGATCCTGCAGTGAAAGGCAGCAGAGGGAACGCACCCCACACTTGAGCTCAGACGTGTGGCCTGATCTCCCACTTCTGGCCACATAACACAGCAGTTGGGAATTTGGGTTTTGGAGTCTCTGCCACCTGCTAGCTTTCTGACTTTGGGCAAGGCATTTTTCATTCCTCTGAGTCTCAATTGCCTCACCTGACAGCCCCCTCCAGGTTAGAGATAACAGGTCACATCTTTAGCACTGACTCATCGTGAGTGCTGTAGAGCACGTAGCCATCGCAGTGCCCGCATCACCTTCTCCTTCGGTGCCTTGCTTATCTGTTTGTGTTTCGTTTCCCAGTGGGACTGTGAGTCCCCTGAGGACAGGTCCGGGTCTCCTTGAGGTTTGCAGTCCCAGCCCTGCACACAGAACAGTTGCAGTGACTGCTGAGATGTAGGCTGGACCCCATAACAACTCCCTGCACCAGGGAAATTCAGTATGCCCTCGGGGCTCTTTGCAATCCTCCTCCTGATTCCAATCCCAGGAGCTTTCTCTCTGGGAAGGGAGTGGAAGGGCGATGAGCAAGTGAGCCCCCCCCCCAGCACAAGTGTGCTACCCCATTTCTCTGTGCCCCACTCTCCCACTCCCGGGTAGATGGATTATGCTGCTAAAAGTCAGGGATGCTAAGGGGAAGATTTCCATTTTAAAAGATCTCTGAGGAGTCAGGGCAGGCGCTAACCACAGAGAAAACGCTCACTAACGCCAACCTGGGAAATGTGGAAACGGGCAACTATCTGAAGAGACTTTCAGGAATGAGAATAATCACCTAAGTACTCAACCTACAGAGGGCTGGTGCTGTCAGCACCCTAATTACTGGTTTCCTACACAAAAGTTGACAGAGAACACACTTGAAGAGGGAAGAACATGAGTTTTACAACACCTACGGTGTCTCTGACTTCGCATCGTGCCAAACCCCCCAGCCACCAGCATAACCGTGATCCCCGTTTGGCAGATTAGGAAACCCCTGCTCAGAGAGGTTAAGCGACTGGCTGGAGAACACACAGCCCACAGGCTGCAGCGCTGGGATCCAGACCTCTTCTTTGCCACTCCAAGGTCGTTTTTCTTCCTTGCATCTTTCCCTCAGGCAGAGGCTGTGAGGCCAACTCAGAGGAATGGAATGTCTGACATTCTTGGGCCTCTCCGACTCCCCCCAGAAGCCCCTGGGGGAATCTTGATTCATGCACAGGAAATCAGTCCCCTCAGCCTCATTGCCCCCAGCCTGCCAGCCTCCTCCCCAAATCCGCCAGATGTCTCGGCCTTCACCAAATATACCTTGCACTCCTCGGTGCTTCGATGCACATGGCTCCTGAGTCTGGTATTCCCTTTGCCTCAAAAACTCCTCCACCTCCTTCATAATCCAGATCAAATGTCTTTCTAACCCCAGAGTATAACTCGTATCTTTATTTTTTTCTCCCATAAAGCAAGGCTGCCACATACAATTGCACAGGCTGTGCACTGCATAAGCTAGAGGCACCCTTTGCATAGACCCTAGTGGCACGATCTAATTGTACCTTTATGAGACTTGTAATAATATCAGTTTTTGGCTACAAACCTGAGGGTAAGGATGAAGTCGTGTTCAGTACCACACCCAGTGCCCAGCACTGGGCCTAATGCTCAATAAATGTTGAATGAATGAATGAATGAATGAATGCTACACATACAGACTGCAAACAGCCCAGAGCTTGCCCTTCCAAACAAGTGTTTCCCTGGCTATAGTCACCCCTCCGGGGACTTAGTCACTTATTTCAGCAAAGCTCCAGATGCCCAAAGCCCATTTGGAACTCCAAATTCCTCCCTGGGGATTTCCTTCAGAGCCAGGTTCCAAACCACACCAGTCACCCCTGCTCATTGTTTTGCAATCATGGGTCTTTTCTCACCCAACGCGATCCCAGGCAGCTTCGTCTCCTACCTTGTTCATCAGGCCTGGCTCCATTTAACGTTGGGCTCTGTCCAGAAATCAAGTCCACTCTCCAAGGATGAGACAAGTCAGGAGAAACTGCCGAGACACCCAAGGCTGCTTGGCAGCCCGCTCCCAAAGCGCGCTGTGCCCTGGCAGCCCGGCTGGCCAGGGCTCCGGCCTCCCCAGGAGCCACCTTACAGGACCGCACTCACTTTTTTATATATGTTCAACAGTTGCACCCTTGTAATCATGCAGAGGGATGGATCTACCTCTCTCCATTTTACAGATGAGGAAGTCGAGGCTGGCGCTTTATTGGGTCCCTGGGGAGCTGAGACTTGGGCCCAGATCTGTCAGCCTTCAAAGCCGAGGTGTTTTTTACGACAAGTGCCGGCATTACCTTTTTTGCCCTTCAGACACTGTTTCCTGTGCTGCTTTCCAATCCCGGAAGTAGAAACTTGGATTTCCTGTGGTTCGCACTGCATGGAGGCAGCTGCTAGCACCTGTCATTGCCAGCAGGACGTGCTGGGATCTGCCCCCATTTCTCCTTGGATGGGGTTAATGTGTGTAAATCCCACACACACACACACTCTTCCCTGGTCCTCCTCGCGCCCATGGACACCTGGGTCTCTGCTGGGTCAGGGGTGCTGTCCCTTGGTATGAAACCAGGGCTCAAAATTCAGGTCAAAAGGTAAAAGTCATCTCACATGCTTGATTTTGCTTTTTCGATTGGACACCACAGTTCTTCGCCCTTGTAGAGTTTATACAAGAGTGTGGGTCATGGAGCGTTAGTAATGAGTTTTAACTTTTTATTAATTTGTAGCCTGGCTTGGTCCTCCATGTGCAACACATTTCAAAGACACTGAGGATTAAAGACGCAACCTGTGCATACTGAGCACGCAGCACATGCTGGGCTCCTGCAGGTTCTGGAACAGGGGTCAGCAATCTGTGGCCCTTGGGCCAAATCTGGACAGACAACTGGTTTTGTAAATAAAGTTTTATTGGAACACAGCCACCCCCGTTTAGTTACATAATGTCTATGCCTGCTTCCGTGGTACAACGGCAGAATTGAGTAGTTGTCACTATATGATCCTCAAAGCCAAAAATAGTTACCCTCTGGCTCTTTACAGAAAAAACTTGCAACTCCAGTTCTAGAAGACATTGGATTTTTTCTGACTGCCCAGTCTCCAAACCTTTTCTTATAATTGAGGTATCTCCCGTCTAATGAGGTGGAGCTCACTACTTACGAGAGAAGCTGAAAACGCAGATACTCACAGCAGTGGGTTGCGTGGTGGTCCCAAAAAGATATGTCCATGTCCTAAACCCTAGAGCCTGTGAATATGACTTTATTTGGTAAAAGGGACTTTGTAGATGTGATTAAGGATCTCAAGATGAGATCTTCCTAGATTATCTAAATGGGCCTTACATCCAATGACAACGTGTTCTTAAAAGAGACACACAGAAGAGAGACGGAGAGAGAAGAGGAGAAGGCCATGTAACGACGGAGGCAGAGATTGGAGTGATGCGGCAGCAAGGAGTGCTGACGTCCACCGGAAGCTGGAAGAGGCAAGGAAGGAATCTTCCCTAGATCCTCTGGAGGAAGCACAGCCCTGCCAACACTTTGATTTTGGACTTCAGGCCTCCAGAACTGTGAGAGAACACATTTCCGTCGTTTTAAAGCACCTGGTCGGTGGTAATTTGTTACAGCAGCCATGGGAAACGAACATACTCGTTTCCCCAGCTTCCCTTGCAGCTAGGGCACAGGCATATGATCCTGCTCGACCAATCATATGCACCTTCCTAGATTAAATGAGACGCTAATGGTGGCAGGAAGCGGGAACTGTGCCCTCTTCATGCTGGTGAGGATGGCAGCAGCTTTGCGGTATTTTCAGAGACATCAGTGTCTCCGGTTTTAGTGGCACTGACCAGTGTCCAGACTTGTTGGTGATGATGGAGCAGGTCACTGTATTTGTGCCAGAGGGGACAATAATAGCACCTTCAATGTTGGGTGACTTCTGGAGTGACTTGGGGTGTAACTCTTGGTCGCACAAACTCCGGATCTAATTTGCCAGCTGGAAATGCAGCAAGCTACCCCATATCCTTTGGGGACATTCCTTTCCTGATAAAATTAGCCAGAGTTGGTATCTGTTGTTGTCACGGCCGTGATGGCACCAGCTCATATCAGCTCAGGAGAGCCAGTTGTTCACTCTTCTTCCTAACTCATTCACTGATGTGATGTTGGGAGCTTAAAACGGGCCCTGAAAGGAGTATTTACACCACAGAAATCGGCAGGTGCCACAAATCAGAGCTTTTTGTTTTTCAAGAGTTGATTTATCAGCAATACCACAGGCTGTTTCCAACTAAAGCTCTGATTGATAGCCGCAGAATACTTCATTTCATCCTTGTATCCAACCGATAAGAAAGGTTTTCTATTCATCTTGTGAAAATGAGCAATCTAAAAGAGATGAAGGGATTGTTCAAAGTCATACCTCTCTGAGGTGATAAATCAGGGACCTGAACTTCTGACTTTACATCCTCTAGATCAAAATAAGGCAAAGGACCACTTTTTTTTTTAAAGTGAACATTTAAAGACAGATGGCACAAAAACAACAACAACAAAAAAAAAACCAAACAAGCCACAAAACCATGCCAACCTGCACAATACCTGAGGGACCCTGTCTACCTAGCCTAAACTCGCCCCAATCACCCCGGGTCTTGCAAAAGAGGGATCCTCCCCTCACCCCCCTACCCCCACCCAGCAGAAAGTGGGCAGGTCAGGGCCCAGCTCTAGAGGCATTCTGGTTGGATCTGAGGCACACAGCCTGCTCTGCAGTTCAATGTCCCATGATGCTCTCAGCAAAGAAAGAGACAGCCTTCCACGTTTGGAGGGGAATAGACTGCAGGTGCAATTAACAGGCTTGAGGGAGGCAGACAGCCTCACCTTGATGCTCTCCGAGCCCAGGGCTGGCGCTGTGGGCGCTGACAGATGTACCCTCAGCAGGACATGCCGAGAGCCTCCGTGCCTCGTCTCCAGGAGAGAGATTTATAATGCCTACACAGCTGTTGGAGCGCAGCTCCCGCCAGATACTGTGTACTGGGAAGCGACGCTTCCTGTCTGAGGACACAGCCCCACTCCTGCCCACTCGGGGGGGGGGAGCCTGGACCTCGGGGACAACTGAAGGTGTCCTGTGGACGTTCCCCGGCTGGAATCGGACCCATCTGTGCCCTTGACTTTTCCTGGACACGTGCTTTCCGCCTCCGGGGAATGCCTTTTTTCCCACCTTGGTCCTGAAGACAGGGAAGCTGGCGACGAAGGCAGCAGGAGGCCCCGCGTGTGCCCACACTTGTGTTCCAGTGCTCCCGGGAAACGCAGGAGACACTGGCACGTGTCGGGGTGGAAACGCCTGGAGCCAGAGCTTTACACCAGCTGCAGGAGTGGGCAGATCCAAGACGGATTCCTGCGGTCATAAAGATAACGACCTCTTCTGTTTGGGGAGACCTTCTACGTGTTCTGCGCACGTTTGTTCAGATCCTTCCAACAGCCCTGCTGGGCATGTGTTGTACCCCCATTTTTCTGAGGAGGAAACAGAAGGCCTAGAGAGGTTAAGAAGCAGACTCCAAGTCCACAACCCATAAGTGACAAAGCCAGGATTTGAACCCAGGACTTCAGGACTCCAATGCTCGCGTATTGAACAAGGCTCAACAGTGTCTCCCCCCCCCCCCAAATTCACGTCCACCCTGAACCTGTGAATGTGACCTTATCTGGAAGCAGGGTCTTAGCAAGTGTTCTTAGTTAAGATGAGCTCATACTGGAGTGGGGTGGGTCTTCGTCTAATCTGCTGTTCTTGTAAGAAGAGGGAGGTTTGGACACAGAGACCAGACACACACGGGGGAGACAGTCATGGGGAGGTGGAGGCAGACATTGGCGTGATGTAGCTACAAGCCAAGGAATGCCAGATTGCTGGTCACCACCAGATGCTGGGAGAGGCAGGAAGGATCCTCCCCTGGGAGCGTGGCCCTGCCGACACCGTGACTTCAGACTTTTGGCCTCCACAACTGTGAGACAGTAAGTGTCTGTTGTTTGTAACCACTCAGTCTGTGGTACTGTGTCATGGCAACCCTAGGAGACTAATACAGGTGCTCTGGCAAGATGGACTTTCGTGCCGGGGAGGCCTGGGAGAGGCAGGGAGGTTGTTCACACACACCACCCTGTTCTCCACTGTCGTAACGTCACCCTGCTCACCTCCCCTCTGCCAGGATCAAACCTAGGGAGCTGTGGGGCCAGGCTGCTTCCGGGCCCCTGACCGGAGGGAGACCAGGAGAACTCTCGCTAGACTCAGAGACCCAAGGCCACGATGACCAGTCCCTTTCCCTCCCCATTCCTTTCCCTCAGGAATCTGTCCTCAGCCAACCCTGTGGGCTCTGAAGCTACAGGTTGGACGAAGGGGGGGGGGAAGGCCCATTTCTGTCAGTAAACAACACTCTGAGGGCTTCTTGGCTGGCAGTTGGTGGCTCAGCAGCCCTTGCGTTGGTTTTGTGTGATGCTGGGTGAGTTATTCTACCTCAGAGAAGCCAGGTGACACTGTGTGTTCTCTGGGCTCCCGAGGCACTGGGCTGCGCTTCAGTATTCCAAAATGCAGTCGTGTGTCCAGGGACACCCTCCCAGCTGACAGCCAGGCAACGTTTTTCTTCTGTTTTTTGTTCGTTTGTTTGTTTGTTTGTTTGGGATTGGAAAGTCCTCTGCTGTCACCCTGTGTCTCTGGGGACCACAACAGCAGTTCTCTCAAGATTCTGTTGTTGGGTCCTCTCCTGGGTCGCAGGAGGCCTGTCTGCCGGTAAAGCACCCAAGAGGAGCTTATCACTTTCTGCTTGAAAGGGTGTCTCAAGGAGAGGCAGGGTGATCATCTTATCCCCGTTCAGTTGCAGTCTTGCAGCCTCATGAGACTGGCCCAGATCCTGTTGCGTTCCCAGGATCTGGCATATAACAGGTTCTTTGTAAATGTTTATGGACAGAACAAATACCCAACTCACCACAGAGAATCATTTTGATCCTCAAAACCAGTCCATTCATTGATTGAATTGACCCGACCAACAAAGCCGCCATTTTGGACCTCTTATTATGTGCCTGAAGTCTGATATTTGTCATCCCAAGAGAGCATGTGACTATGGTGTCATTTGCTTAGGCCCACACAGCTAAGACAAACAGAGGTGGGACTTGAACCCAGAACTATAGAACCCAGGGGTCCCCTCCAAACCCAGTCCCTTTCCAGGACACCTACTCCCTCCAAGCCCCTCATCCATCCGGGTACTGTGGAGACACAGCCTAAGTCCAGATCTTTCAGAGACTAAATCGAAAAGCGTTCCATCTTGAGGCCAGACACTCTTGATGCGGGGTTTCTCAGAACCAATTCAACCCTGCCTCTGAGTTTCCCCTGGAAGCCAGGGGACAGTGACCTCCTACCAGGAAACCTTGTCATTGCTTTTGCAGAGCTGACTGGTCATTGCTTTTGCAGAGCTGACTGAATCCCTCAGCAGCACTGACCGGGAGGGCCGGGGAGTATGGGGTGAGTTTCCTTAGACCCTTCAGATCTTGGAGCTTTGAGAGTCTCAGGATCCCCATTGCTAGAGAGACAGCCTTTTCATGGGGAGATGATGATGATGATGATGTAACTCGAACAATGACTGCTCTGCGGTCTGTGCCGTACGCTGTGCTAAACCTTTCCACATCTCTGTAGTCCTCAAACAATGCCCCTGTGCAGAAGGACATACCCCCACTTCACACACAAGGAAACTGAGGCCGCTCTCACAGTTCTTGCACCCCTTTTTGACCAATAAGCTGCTTCTTATTCCCTGGTACTCCGCTGCCTCCAGACAGCAATGACCACAGAAGGGTCTTCCGGAATATTGGAATATTCTAAAAGTCGCCTGTCTCCTCAGCCCGCAGGGTTTTGCCCTCCAGACATCAACAAGAGGCTCAATTTACTTCTGTCCAGAAACCAGCAGGGTCTCCTTGTGCTGTGGCCCCCAGGTAGGTGGGACCCAGCGTGGGGCTGAGGTTTCCGTGACCCCTGGGGTCACGTTGGCAGGGAGGCACCAGCCTCCCTTTGACCTGTCAGTGGAATGCCTTCAGGTCACCCCAGTTTTCCTGTGTTTAAAAGGAGGCTAATCACAGCTAAGCAGTTTGAAGTCCTGGTCTGAAAAGCATCATTATTACTCGCTCGAGGGTCTGGGCATCTCAGGGCCTCAAGAAGACGGGAGGAAAAAAAAAGAAACCCACATTGATTTCTAATGCAAATTGGGTTTGAAGAGGATCGCTGGGCTCTCTGGAGTTCCCAGTCACCCACAGAGGAGGGCACACCCCAGGGGGGACTGTTGCCTTGGGCAAAGAATTTCCTCTCATCAAGACAAAATCCACATACGGTCATTTCCCCTGCTTTCAGACCCCACCCTGCTCCCGCCCCTCACATCCAGCTGGAATGTGCAGCCTAGACTCCAGTCAAAGCACAATTCCCATAGTTGTGAGCACCGGCTGCTTTTCTCTCCCCTCTGCTCCTCCCCCTTTATCTTCCATCACCTCTACCCAATACACGCATGCACACAATTCTCACACCCACCCAGGCAGGCACACCTACTCACACGTGGACACTCGTGCAAGCTCAGACCCACATGCACACGGGACACTCACGCACGCTCGCTGGCCCTTTCCTGTCAGTGCTTATGTCTCGCCAGCACCGTTTTCCTCCGCGTTTTCTTTGTGGTTTTGCCTGCTAATCAACCCCTCTCGCCAGACCCTGGGGTCCTCAGCCAAGATGTCGAAATACCTGATGGGCCCTGAGTCTAGGGGGCGGGGGGATGGAGCACACGCATCTCGGGTTGGCTGGAAAAATTTGCTTCTCCTAAGCCTGCCATCCACCTCATGCTGCCCCCACCCTGCCGAAAAACAAGGCAAAGGCCATGGACTCTTGAGGGCTTTCTTCATTCTTGGCACCGGGCGACGCTTTGTCACCCTGAGACATAAAGATTATTTTCCCCATGTCTCAGATGATGAAATCAAGGCACAGAGACGCTCAGTGACTCATCTCAGATGAATTAATCCTTTCAGAAATTATTTATTGAGGCCCTACTATGTGCCAGGCCCTGTTCTGGCAGTGAAGGATGCAACATTGAATTGGACACAAAACATGGCCCTGCGCTTACACTCACAAGGATAGTTAGTAAGTCGGGGAGCTAGCAGTCCCCTCACCCCCCCCCTCCCCGTGATTTTCCAAAGTCCAGAGTCCTTGATTTTTCTATGTCCCTACAGGGCCACTTGTGTGCCCTAGGCACTTTTGCCTCAGTGGGCCACCTCCTCCGTAATGATAGCTGTGTTGGTATAAAGACAAATATAATCCAGGCCACATTAAAAATGAAAACATTTGCTTTGACCTTAAGAGTCTTTTTTTTTCTTTCTTTCTGATTTTGAAAGAAATGAAGGCATTTCTTTGGGCCCCATGCATTATGCCTGCTGTACACATGGGTCAGCTGGCCCTGTGTCCCTAAACACCACTCACCCAAACACCAGTTACCTCTCTTAAAAAGTAAGCCTTGCAACTGCTCCTGGTGGCCGAGAAGTGGACACACCCGAATACCCATCAGGGGATGGATAAAAAAATGCAATCTGTCCAGACAATGGAATATTATTCGGCCATCAAAAGGAATGAAGTAGTGACATGCTACTGTGTGGATGAAGCTTGAAGGCATGAAAAGGGAAAGAAGTCAGTCAGAAAAGACCACGTATTGTATGATTCCATTTATATGAAGTGCCCAGAAGAGGCAAATCCACAGAGACAGAAACTAGACTACTGGTTGCCAGGGGCTTGGGAGGGGTGGGGGGTGGGGTGGGAATGGGAGTGACTGCTAAGGATACAGAGTTTCCTTTTGCTGGTGATGAAAACGTTTTGGAACTAGATTGGGGTGGTGGTTGCACAACGTTGTGCATGTACTACATGCCACTTCAGAACGGTACATTTTAAAATAGTTAATTTTATGTTATATACGTTTCGCCTCAATGAAAACAAAATAACAGTGAGCTATGGGGGTTTCCCTTTCCAACTCACCCTGGAGACTCTGGATATGAAGCCCCGACCTTTCTCTCCAGGTTTCCATTTCTGTTTCCTCCCTCTGGGGCTTTCTTCTCCCTCCTGCCATGTCATGCTCCTTCTCTCGTCCCTTTGCTGGCATGACAGAAAGCACCTTGGCGCAGGAACCCTGGCTGCGTTTCCGATGTGCTGTGGGGCCATAGGCCAGAGATTGCATGCTGGTGACCCCAGGGCCAAGCCTGGCCTGCTGACATATTTTCCTTGGCTTACACTGTGTTCTTAAGAGAGTCCGATTAGTTGCCAACATTTCAAAACAGAGATTTCACATGACACACACACAGATTTCCAGCTTCTCTGGAGAATTTTAGAGGCACTGACCCCTCTGGATTTTCATTCCCTCTGGCTGTGGGAAACAGGCAGCTGCTGCCCCATTAGAGGGACCCCCCCATTTGCCACAGTCCCCACCATTCCTTTATAGCCTTAGACAGCGTTTTTCCTGGCATTGGAGTGTGTGACCCCAGCCTTAGGCAAATGACCGAGCCTTTCCAGGCCTCATCAACAAAATCAGGGAGGTGGATTAGGTGATCTTTAAGGGTCTTTCCAGATGACAGTCTGTGATTCTTAGCTGCACAATTGATGTGTCTTCCTGTAACTTTGCTGGGCCTGGCAGTCGCCCTGATGTGAAGGTTTGGGGATAGGGAATGAGAAGTTGTTCAGGATGCTGTTGATGTGTCACCTAGCACCCGTTAATTAGACCAGTGGGGACCCCACTCCCCCCCACCCCTCGTTGTGGGAGTGTTGGCTGCTTACAGCTCACAGAGGCATCCTGCTTGGAGAAAGGTCCTCAGCCTAAGGGACCGCCTCACCTGGTCTGCGCCACGCCCAGAGCTGCCCACAGCCAATGACTGACTGCCAAGGGTGTAAAAGGCCCGCCCCCTTACCTCCACGGAAGGAACACCTCGGTGGTGCCGCCCGCACACCAGAGCCCCCACAGGACCAGACTGAGACCCGGCAGTCACCATCTTACTGAGCTCCTCCTGCAGCCCAGTTCTGCCTCCTTCTCTCCCTTCCCAGGACACCATGTCCCTCAGAAAACCGCACCCTTCAATACCCAAGTCCCCACATGGAAAGATTCAGTCCAGGAGGCACCTGCTGAGCTGGATTAGATGTGTCACTTCAGGTTCCCATTGTAACCTGAGTCCATCTCGGCCACTGCACAGAACACCTGATGCGACAGGATGCCTGCTTCTGCGGTTTCCCCGCAAATTGTGAGCTTCTCAAGGACAAGGATTGTGTCTCATTCCCATCTGGAATCCCAGCAGCTCACATAGTGCCTGATCTGTCACAAATCCGAGACGTGGCTTGTTGCATTGAACTGAATGGAGATTGGTTGAGAGAGTGTGTGTGCGCGTGTGTGTGGTGGTGGGTGGGGGCGGGGGTGTGGAGATATGACATCTCCCTCTGGGTTTGTATGAGTAATTAAGTACTACTGCTAATGTCTTTATGATGAGTATCAGACAATTGTGCCCAGCCCTGGTCACGCATTATTTCTAACCCAACAACAGCCCTCCCTAGGAGGTGACTTACTAGTATCCCAGGAGAAAACACCTAGTTTCAGCAAAGGGAAGCTGTGATACTGTGATACTGTGATACAATAAATATATATTTGGTCTTTGTCTTGCATCCTATTCCTGGCACAAAGCTCCCGAAACCTTGTCGTTGCCTAAGCAATAAACAGTATCTTTAATTGTGGTATTTGGTTTAAGTCCTCATTCCAGAAATAGCTCGGGAGTGAAAGAAGCCTCTTTTGTTATTCATTACAAGCCCCTTTCAACCACACCTGAGTTTATGCTAATGAGGTGACTTAGAGGAGGGCCCCTGGATAGCCTCAGGAGGGGCTCGTCTCCAGAAAGACCCAAGCGATTGCGGAGTTAGAGCTTTCAGTGCTGTCCGCCTGACCTCCAGGAAGGGGAGGGGGTGGAGATTCAAATTCTAGAAAAACGCTTGAACCAAGGAGGTATGAGCAGCTACCAGGATGATGACTACTTCCGTGTGCTGGGAGAGTGGCACACCCCAGTTTCACAGGGACAGAAGTGGCTGTGCTTGGGACCCTTCCAAACCTAGCCCTACGTACCTCTTCACCGGACTGTTCATCTACATCCTTTATCACATCCTTTATACTAAACTGGTAGACATAAGTTCATGTTACCTAGCGTTATATGAACCATCCTAACAGATGATTAACCCCTGATTAATGACTGGTTGGTCAGAAGCATAGGCGACAACCTGATTTGGGATTGGTGTCTGACACGGGGGCTGTCCTGTGGGACTGAGCCCTTAACCTATGGTGTGTGCACTAACACCAGGCAGATAGTGGCAGGATTGAATTGAACTGTAGGTCACCCCGTTGGTGGCTGAAGACTCGGGGAATTGGTTGGTGGTGTTGGAAAAACACCCCCAGAGAAGTCACTTGCCCAAAGTCACATGGCCAGTGAGTGACCAAGCCAGGATGCAAAGTCCAGGTCCTTCTGACTCTGAAATATGGGCAGTTCAGTCGCTGAAAGGCCAAGGTTGAGGCCACTCTAGGCACGCGGTGTGCTATCGCCTCTCTCTGCGAGACCCCATGCTGTTTTGCTGTATTTTATATTATTATTGCTGCTCTTTTCCCTTCACGTCCACTCTCCTCTCCTTCTGCTACCTCCAACCTCAGCACCCGTTTATTTATCATGTTCTTCCAGTCCATCTGACCATGTGTTTATGTACCTACAAGTGAAAATCTATACTGTTTTGTGTGCATTTAATTTACAAAGACGTTATCGAGCAATAATACATCCTGTGCTGTTGCCCTTTTCGCTCAACACCACGCTCTTGAGAATCGTCCGTCAGGAACCACCACAGCCTCTCCTTCTAGAGTTGCCCGATTTAGCGGAAAACAAAACAAAAACAACAGGTGCTCCAGTTCCCCTGGAATTTCAGAGGAACAACGAATAATATTTTTTAGTATAAATATAGCGCGAGCAATCGTTAGGCCATACTTCTACTAACAAGGCATCTCATGTTTTATCTGGTAGCACTTCCGTTTACAGATGAGGAAAGGGAGGCTGGGAAGGGTGAGTCACTTTCCCCAGTAAATGGGTCAGTCTGAGTCTAAAAGGCTCCTCAACTCTGGGGCTTCTAAGGCTTCTGGGAGAATGGAAGTGGTGGACGCACAGCAAACGTTATTTACAAAGAGTGAGCCCTACCCAGGTGGGGGAGGTGGCTACTTGTTTCTGCACCTGTCTTGCTCTCCAGACTTTTCAGTTGCCTTTCTGTTGGTACAGCACCTAACACGGAGCCCAGCGCACAGTAGGTGCTCAGGCAGCATTGTATCCCAGCCAAGCGAAGGATCAGCCCTGTCTAGCCCTGGCATGTAGCACAGTGCCTGGTACGTAGGTGGGTGCTCGATAAGTATGTGATAACTGGGTGATCACTTTTACTAGGACAAATGGCACGTGCCAGATGGCACCGCACGGCAGGCAGCCCATGGTGGCCGCCCGCTGAAACCCACAAATCACCACGCACCTTAATGTCTGTGCCACCCCCAACCCCTGTCTCCCTCACCTTTGAACATTCTCTTAAACTCACTCATAATCATGACTGAAAGCGACATGTTCCCGATTTCCATATTATTAGAAAGAGGTGGAGCTCCCCATAAATGATTCAAGACGTGTCAATCAAACCACAATACAAATGATGTATTTGTTTATTCGCGCCTCTCCTAGCTGGCTTTGCTTTGTTCCAGCTCTCTCCTTCTGGGGGGTTTCTCGTGTCCTCCTTTTCTCTTTGAAGTGCACTGCCTAATATTTTATTCATAACAGAAGTTAACAAAGCCTGCATGGTAAAAGAATCCGGGGTAGTGTCTGCGGAAAAGGGGTTAGCGGGGCTGTATAGAGACCTCAGGACTCCCAGTGGTCCCAGAAAATTCTGGTTCTTCTCGATTGATTCAGTCATTATGGGACACAGCAGGGAACTGGACAGACTCCAGCCCTGCCCTGATGGAGCTGATATTCTAATTCTGACAATTGCTGTGTGACCCGGGCAGGAGGCTTAACCCTCCTGGGCCTTTTCTGAGAGACGAGGCCCCAGTGGCCATGGTTCCAATTCCTACTTCAACAGAGGGCCCAGGTAGCCCATTGTAATCAGTTTCCTGACTTGGAAAGGGATGAACAAAGCCATCAAAACATATGTCCTTTTTGATGCTATCGTAGCCCTCCCAAGAATTTCTTCTTAAGAAACAATTAAGAATGTGCACCAAGATTTTGCCACGAGGGTCTTCCCCTTGACCTCTTTCAAAGGGGAAAAAAAATGGAGGACTTCTATCCATGAAACCACCTTACAAAGTGGCTACGATTGTTTTTTGTTTTTGTTTTTTAATTAAAGTTTATTGGGGTGACAATGGTTAGTAAAGTTACCTAGGTTTCAGGTGTACGATTCTGTAATACATCATCTATGTATCACATTGTGTGCTCACCACCCAGAGTCAGTTTTCTTTCCATCACCATATAGTTGATCCCCTTTACCCTCATCTACCACCCCTGTCCCCTACGATTGTTATTCCCAACTTACCGATGAGGAAACCGTGTCAAAACACTTAAGCAGCCTGGTGGGCTGGCCCCAGAGTCGGCAGCCTGAATCTCTGCACCATGCATTCTTGATACATAGCTTCTAGAAAAGTCTGAAAGGATGATGGCAACAGCGGTGGCCTCTGATGGCTGGACCATAGGTAGTTTGATTTTTTTTTTTTTTTTTGCCTATGTGTATTCTGAGTTTCCTACTAAGACCATCCTTACTTATGTACCTTGCCCCAAATAAAAAAGTAAAAAGAAATATCACATATTTAAGTCAATCAATTGGCTGTGCTGTTTCAGGGTGTCTTCTGTTGTGAATGAATCCGTGTCACCGCCAAAGTCACTTGTCCCCAGACACTGTGGCCAGAGGGGCCCCGCCCTGTGGTGTCAGCCAGGGCATGTATCTCAGTCCTCCTGGTGCCGTGTGGGGCTTATGAAATCTGGGTAGATTGCATAAGAGCGACTTGCCCTGAAGACTTTGGGGCTGTTTGTCACCCCTGAGTTATTTTTATTGGTGTGTAAGCTGAGCTGTTCTCCCTGGGGACTTCCTGGGTCAGTAGAGAACCCCGCGGCCTCTGCAGAGGGTGGACAAGGTTGGCAAGAGCAGGGTAGAGGCCTGGCCTGAGATTTTTGCAAGGGACCCCCTGTCTTGAGTCAGACACGGGTGTCAAAAGGAGCTCGATACCTGGCCTGGCATCCTGGGTGTTTACCATAGCTACCTGGTGGAGGTGATGATGGTGGTGATGTTTATGTTGCAGAAAAGGCAGACTGTCCTTGCTTGGCACGATCGTGCAGACTATCAGAATGTGCAAGCTGAAATTGTGCAAAACGATCTTAAAAATCAATGGGATAAAATAAGATTATTCTGTGACCTTTAACGTATTTTGTCAGAACGTTGAAAACTCTCTCACTGTCGGTTATAAGTGTCTCAGGAAATGAAAAAGTAGTAAAACTAACATGTATTTAGAACATTGGAAACAGCAAGAATTAAAGTGTTGTATTACTTTGTGTAAAAATGATCAAGAATAGTTTGAACAGTGCTTGCCTTCTTCTGGTTGTTTCATAACACGGAGGGAGCATCTTTTCGATGCCTTGGCAAATTGTCATACTCCTTTCAAGGACTGGATCAGTTTCCAATATTTTATCCTGTGTACTTTCAATGTCGTAAAATATCTTCAAGAGTTCCTGCCGGCCTCCCTTCTTCTCGGACACCTTCCTCCTTGTCGTCACAACAACTTCTCTGATTTATGTCCGTAAATCTGTCTCCCTCTGGCAACAGACCTAGAGCCTCTTAAATGCAGACAGTGTCACCATTCCCATGATCATCTATTTCTTCTAGAAGCCTATAACTCTCTGATGATACTTTATGTCAACTTGGCTGGGTCATGGCACTCAGCTATTTGGTCAAACATTATTCTGGATATTTCTGTAAAGGTATTTTTCAGATGCAATTCACATTTACATCGGTGGACTCTGAGTCAAGCAGGCAACCCTCCATATTAGGGGTGGGCCTCGTCCAATCAGTTGAAGGCCTCCACAGGAAAAGACTGACACCCCTCCACTCTTTTCCCCAAGGAAGAGGGAATTCTGCCAACAGACAGCCTTTGAACTCAAGCGGCAGCATTATGTGGGTCTCCAACCTCCCAACCTGCCCTGCAGATTTTGGACTTAACCAGCCTCCACTATCTATCTATCTGTCTATCTATCTAGAGAGTATCATATATATCCTAGCTGTGTCTCATAACTTTTATGTGTATCATAACTGGCAGATAGCAGGATGGATAGATGAGAGATAGATAGATAATTATATTGATCTCCTATTGGTTCTTTTTCTCTGGAGAAGCCCTTCAATTCAGTTTCATTTCCTGCATTGCTGTTTCATTTCTTTGCTGCTCTTTCATCTTTGCTGGCCAGTTCCTTCTTTTCATTACCTATTTGTGTAAAATGCCACAGGGGCTGTCTCAAGAGATAAGGAGACGACACAGCCATACACTTAGCAGGTGCTCAGGGACCAACCCAGCAGCCTTTGAAAGAGGTGACGAGACCAGCCACTGACCACAGCGCTCATCTATTCTTTACTTGGTGATGTGTGGCGCGAAGAGCTAGCAGCCACGTTTGTAGTTTGTGTAAGAACTCATGCTTCCTATGCTGAGGTCAGTGAAATTTGAACCCTGTTGTTGGGGGCTAGTGTTACTTTGTAAACATGGTAACTGAAATTCACGCCTGTCAGGACCATGTGAAAGCAGGCCTGCTGCAATAACAAGCAGTAGCTAACACTTCCCAGGACTGACTTCGTGCCAGGCATAAACCCAAACCCACACCAAACCCTAATCCTCAACCTAAGTGCTTGGTGTCTAGGAACGCATCTAATACATGGGAAATGCTTAAGGCTGATCAGATGCGAAGCCAGAACCTGGGAGTCAGCTCCCGGCCTCATTTTGATGGCTCTGCTTCGCGGCACGCGTTGTATTATATGCGTGGGACCCACAGTTCAAGGTGTTCTGTGTGGTCCGCTCTGACTTCGCCACGATCTCGCAAACCCCCAAAGCCTTGCATCCGTTGCGCCGTTTGGCGAACGCTCATCCACCCTGGGTTGGAAGCCCAGATTTGCTGCCTACTGGCCACATGACCTTGGGCAGAAGACGTGGCCTTTCAGAGCCTCCGCTTCTCCATCTGTAAGAGGAAAGATCAGGTCCCACCTCGTCAGGATCACACGGGATAGTAACACGTGTTAAAGTGCATCATAACTGGCACACGGCAAGTACTCCGTACATCTTAACTAGCCTCATTGCTACCGAGCAGACGTTCCAGGGCTTCCGCGGAACTGGAATTGTTTGCACTGCTGCCTCCCCCAGCAGAGCGGGAGCTGCTTAAAGAAAATGAACTTTGCAATCTCTGGCCTCGGCTCCCAGCGCAGTGCCTGGCACAGAGCAGGTGCCCATTAAATGCTTGTTAAATTAATGGATAAAAACCAGGAAGAGCTTTGTTCCCAGCCTGCCCGTGTTGAATGTAACTGCAGATAATAGCCAATAACATTTATTGAGCACTTGCCATGTGCCAGGAACTAATGGTGCCAGGCCTTTTATGCGCATTATCTAGTTCACTGTCCAAGCAGCCCCGGAAGGTGGCTGTTATTATCCACGTATTTAATTTACAGAGAGGCGAGGCTGGCATTTCAGCGGAGTCTGCGGGACCATCCACGTATGGCCTCTGTCCAGCAGGGGCCAGCGGGACAGCAAGTGGCAAGGGGTACAGGAGGGGTGGGGGAGAGCTTTTCAAGGGGTGAGTCCTAACTTCTGGGGTGCAGCCTGCAGCGATTGTGGAGGTATTGCTGACCTCGGCGCCGCTCTCTGTTCAGAGAAGCTTGTTGCCACAACACTATACCTAGCCATCCTGCACCACCCCCCACCCAGGCCCTTCCTTGCAGTCTCCTCCCTGCCCAAACACGCCCGGTCCCGGTTTCATGGCTCCAGGCTCCTGCTCCCTGCTGCTGAGAATAGGCAGTGCTGGGTTACTCAGCTAAACAGATGCGCTGTCTCTTTTGACCACCCAGGTCACCGCTGAAGCAATTAATTAGGGAACACGGGGCCATGGGACAGCTCCTCTGTTGCTAGATGGAGCCGTTATTTAAATTTTTATCGTTTTCCAAGTTTTCACAAGTGGGTTGTTTTGTAAGCTCCTTGTGCGCGCCCCGAAGCGGTCCTACCCGCTCCCCTGACTCCAGGCTTAAGGCACAATAAGAATTCAAGAAATTCTTTTTTGGTTTTTACTATTGTATCTCCTCCCTGCGCCCCCCCCCAGCCCCTCCTGCCAACTGAGCACTTTGTACCTCTAGAGACAGAAGACAAGGAAGCAGATTTGGTTCAAGTGTATGGAGAGCCCAAGACCCAGTGTCACCTACCCTCTCCCACCTTCCGGCACCCAGGGAACCCCAAGAGCACCAGCGAACCGAGTTTGAAAAGCCCTTGGCCATTTTTCTCGATTGGCTGACTTAATCTGTTTTCTGTAAACTCCTTGAGAGCAGCCGGGATGAACAAGAAAATACCAAGAACTTGGACCCCGACCCGATTTGCTTTCTGAACCCACCACTACCCGCTTGACCTGATGTAAGCCCCTTAACCCTTAGCCTCTCTGGGCCTCAGTTTCCCCCTCTGCAAAATGGAGATAATCGTAAATCCCTACCTCACAGCATTGTTGCGATGATGGAATTAGCTTTTAAAGTACCAGGCAGGCGTGTGTGGGTCTTTCTCCTACTGTGGTATGTACACAATAGACACTAAATAGATGTTGGTTGAGTGTAAGGAAATTGACAGATCACATTTCCGGGGGCCTTTAGGAGCCGGTTGAATGATGGGCATCTCAGGCACAGCGGTAGGCCTGTGGGTGATTGGGGCGTGGGGTGGGCATTACGTACGCGTGCCTCTCTAATAATCTCAATTGCACGACTACGGTTCTGTTTACACGTCCGACTAGTCCTGTCGCCAATAACTCTTTGGGTCTGGGCAGCAGTTCTCCCTAAGAAAGAGAAGGGAAACCAGCGACTTCTTAGACATCTTAGCATCACCCCCTCCCACTTCCCAGGCTTCCTCCGTTTTTTGGCAGGTATTGGGTGAAGCCAGCTTCCCATGGCCCCAGGAAAAGAAAACTGGACTCAGTCCACACAATCTTAGCTGCCTGGGACTCGACAGCATACACAGAGGGGATCTTTTCAGATATGTTCCTCACAAGAGGCATTAGCTGAGCATTTACTATGTACTAAGAATTTTACATGTGTTCATCCATCCTCACAACAACCCTGCAAGAGAAGTACCATTATTAACCCCATTGAACAGATGAGAAACGGAGGCTTAGCAATGAAAGGGAGTCAGGAAGAGACTGAGTCAGGCTCTTGGGCTCCAGAGCCCTTGTCTAACCCCTGCCCTGCACTGCCTCTAATGCCGACGCCTCCCTCAGGACCTGGCGCACACCTGCGGTTGCACCATTATGGTCTCTGGGTGATGCTCAAACCTCCCGTGGGGCCCCTTTGATGGTCTTCCTACAAAGAGACAAAACGGGCCACTTCCTGGGGCGCTTCAGGCCTGGCTCGGGGTGCTTTGCAGTGGTTTCCCCCTGATCCTCTGAGGGGCCCAGGAGCTCACGCAGCAATTCAGGGTCACCCGTGCTGAGCCACACACTGGGAATGTAGGCATGGCCCCTGACCAAAGGGGCAAGACATCAAGGAGACAGCAAACAGATGATGGTCTTTGGGACCCAGGCCCTCTGCTATCTCATGGGGTGGAGCCCAGCTCCACTAAGGAGACTCATGGGACCCCGAGGGTTGGCAGTCTGGCCTTCCCTCCCATATTAATCTATCGCTGCATAACAGCTCGCCCACAAGCTTAGAGGCTTCAAACAACACATTTATTATCTCACAGTTTCCGTGGTCCCGCGAGGCTTATCTTGGCCCTCTGCTTATGGTCTCTCACAAGGCCACAGTTGACAGGCCAGCTGGGGTTCTGATCCCATCTGAAGCTCAACCAGGAAAATCTGGGGGAGACGAAGGGCCGGGGTGCCCACTGGGGTCTGGCCTTGGAGGGGAGAGCGAAAGGATACACTTTTTGCTGAGAATACAAACTCCACTGGCCTTCCTACGCCGTACCAGGCTGAGTGAGCGGCTCTCCACGTGCTAGCCTTGATTTCGCAAAGCATCCTCCGCCAAATGCAACCTAAGAAACAGTGAGATACCACTGCATGCTCATGAGATGATTCACAAGGAGCAAAATCTAATGGTTCCAAGTGTTGGCAAGAATGTGACAGAATTAGAACTCTTCTTCATTGCCGGTGGGTTGGCCATTGCAGGTGAATTAGAAGTTTGGACGCAAGAGATGCTTAGAAGATTTGGAACCCTTTGGAGTGAAGAAAGCCAGAAACAAAGGTTCTTTGTGGGTAGGAAGGAGTGGACTTGTTTCCTTTCTTTAGCATGCTTGTTGTTTGTGTTTGGTTGTTTGTTTGTTTGTTTCTTAATGACTGCAAGTGCCTTCGAGATAAGACCTTCACTTAAGGTTGCCCCTGTGCCCAGACGTTTCTAGTGCCATGATGGTGGAGTTTTTTTTCCTGTGTTGCCTCTTTGAAGATTGGCCATTTAACAAAAGCGGAGGATATAAGAGGGCGGTGTAGATGTGTGTATATAACTTGTCTGCACACCCACGTTTACCATGAATCAGATTTGTTTCGTTTGTTGTACCTGTTCGAAATATAACTGTTAAAAAAAAAGAAATGTGGAAATGTGGAGTGAAGGTAAAGATACATTTACCCTAAGCCTTAGCAAACACATTACTAGACGTAGGCCCTGAATAAATTCTCATGTGTGTACATAGACACATGTACAAAGATGTTTATTATGGAGGACAAAAATGAGAAAACAATGACAGCTGTCTCTTACTAAGACGGTAGATTAACAAACTAGTTTATTTACAAATTAGAATACTGTTCAGCAGTTAACATGAATAAGCTAGGCCTCAACGTATAAAAAGGTAGTTATGAAAGGACAAAGCAGATTGTATATATGTATATGGAAGCCCTTCCAGAATGGGAAAGAAAGGACCTCTGAAATTCTGCTCCTCCATAAACGCACTATCAAAAATCCTCAAAATCTCCCCTTTTAGGACTCTGGAAATTAACTTAGGGCTTACAACAACTCAAAGATAATTTCTTTTCAAAAAACGTCTGAATCTCACTATCCTCAATGTCAGTGATGGTTCTAGCAAACTTTTGTCCAGGGTACATCTCACTCAGTTCAGCACTCCACGGGGAAAGGCTTTTGTTTGGCTGGATAACTTTAAAACAAAGGCCCCATTTTATTTTATTCCGAGCCAACGCTTTCTCTCCAAGTGGACCCAGTCGTGTATGTGAGGGTGTCCTCCATTTGCAGTCTGAAGTCAGGAGGTGGGGCTTGTGGCTGTTGGTATCTTCCGCGCTGGGACCCAAGCGCAAGTTCTCTGTTAGGTTGCTGGCAGCGAGGAGCTCCGCCAAGCAGTGCGTCTTAGCAGCCAGCTCATTTCCTTGAAAAGTTGAAGATCTCCGGGCTCTGAAGGCTCCATCATAGGGAAAATGCCTTCTTCTCTGGCTTATTTGCTCAGGGTTTAAAAGGTATTTCTGGGCTTTGGCTGAGAGGAAATTTAGCTTTCGAGCAAATCCTTGTGCACTGGTTTTCTGTAAACATCTGAATGTAGTGTGTGCAGCTGTGGGCCTGCTCTGCTTGGCTTTTCCCGGGTTTGACAGGCAGTTGGGATGGAATGAAGTCAACTCGGTATTTGTATAGCAGCAACGGGCTTGACAAGCAGGTTCTAGATGTTACTGCTGGGGTTGGCGCCCCAACACCGTACTAGGGGCTTGCAAGGAGGTGGGCGAGGGTTAGCTGGCGTGAGTATCGGGAAAGGATGGACGGGGAGGTGGCATAATTAAGAGCTTCCCGAATCATCATCCAGAAAGTTTCCCTTTGGGCCAAGGACCCCCGAGATGGGAGGTTCACTTGGTCACCTCTGCAAATGTTTACTGAAGCCCTACTGTGTGCCAGGCCTTACCCTTGACACTGGGGACTCGACCTTTAAGAAGCTTGAGTTCCGATGAAGGGGAGGCCTTTCCCAGGGTTTGACCAGAATTCCATTACTTTAAAAACCCGTCTGAAAACATCTGTATGAGCGAGGCTAGGCTAACTGTTGTGTATAACACATCGGCCTATGTCAGTGGGCACCCCAATAAAGGTTGAGGTCCGCGTCACAGTCCAGTACAGCTCAAGTGGGAGGCTAGAAGGGCTTGGCTCCATGCAGTGACTCGGGGACCCGGCATCTTCCAGTTAGCGGTCCCACCAGCCCCGAGGGTCTCAGTCTTTCTGGGAACCTCTGTGCCTGGCCAGCAGAGAGAGGATCATGGGCTTTTCTCAGGGCCAGCCCTGGAAGCCACCTCCATCACTCACTCCCGCATTCCACTGGTCAGAGTTCAGTCGCATGAACCCGCCTAACTGCTGGCCAGGGTGCATCTGTGTGTCTCAGAAGAGGAGGACATGGGGTTTGGTGAGGACACAATACTGTCTGTCAGAGGCTCCACCTACCCAGGACCACTTATGAGCTGTGTAATGACCATGGCCGGGTCACCTTGACCCGTCTGCGTTTCACTCTCCGAATCTCTCAAATGAAGATAATAGTCATCCCTGTCCAGAGAGCAGCGTTGGATTAAATAAAGCAATAAATAAAACAGGTAAAAAGCTCACCCTGCTGCCTGGCTCATAATAAGTGCTCTCAATAAGGGTTAGCCATTACTATTATGACGATCACATTTAAACACTTGTAGGTATATCACCGTGTGTAATCCTCTTCCATGAGATAGGAAACAATAGGTCAGGGTGCCCATGTGTGTATGTGAAAGAAACTTCCCCACACTCTGAGCATGAATGACCGAATGAATGAATGACTGCAGGGAGGAATGAATGAATCATCGGGATAACGTGCGTCCTCTATGGCAGCAGGTACACAGTCTCCATTTCTCGGAGCAGTGGTGAAGGCTGCCAAAATAAATTAACTTTCCCACATCAATGACTCATTAGGCAGGAATAACATCGTTGTGCATTGAACAGAGCGTGGGCAGGGCGGGGGCCACAGGCAGTGGGGAGGGCGGGGACAGCAGCTTGTAATGACTCAAGATAGAAGAACCAGCTCCTCACTCTCTTTGCCCTACTCTTGCTCCCTTTTTTTATCCAAAAACGGAGCCCTGATGTACACATTTAACCTTTGGAAGGGAGGAAGTAGAGGCTCCAAGCTATTAAGTGGCTTTGGACTTGAGGACCAGAGAAGGAGGAGCTTAGAGACAGCGTGGCCAGCCCCTCGCAGGGCTCACCATGGTCACACTGTGTGTGGCAGGGGCAGGCCTGGTCCCCAGGCCACCTCAGCTCCAGCCAGCGCGTCTTCCTTATGCCACTGGCTCTGGGTCCGTCCTGGGTACCCTGGGACACTTGCCCTCCCGGGCCGTTCTCACACGCTGCTGCTCACCCCTCCTTCAGTGGCTGGACAAGCTTCGGGGCAGAGAGGCCACAGGTCCTAGAAAGGAAGGGACTTAATTACCTACTTCTCCTCCACAGGGGGTTTATGAGGGGGGGCCTCTGGGAGGGGCTCTGCCTGTCTCCTAGAAACCAGGCCAGAGGCCAGGATAAAAGAGATTGACAAGAGATACCAAAAGGAACTTTGATCTCTGAAATGCTGATGTTCCACCCAAAACATGGCTGGATGGGCTTCCTCTCCCACTCAAACTTTCTCTAGCTCCCCGCTGCCTGCAGGACACAATCCACTTTAGAAATGTGGCAAAGAGCATGGTCTTTGGGGTCAGAGAGACCTGGGCTGGAATCACAGCTGGAGAAATTTACTTCCCCTTCCCAGCCATTACGCTGTAAAATGGCGTGTCCCTTTGCTCGGGCTGCTGTAGCCAAGTACCACAAACTGGGTGGCTTAAACAACAGAAACGGACGTCTCGCATTCTGAAGGGAAAAGTCGGGGAATTGAAGTGTCGGTAGGGTTGCTTCCTTCCGAGGGTTGTGGAGAGAAGGGTCTGTCCTTAGGCCTCTCTCGTTAGCTTGTGGATGGCCATCCCTTCCCTGTGTCTCTTCCCATGGTCTTCCTTCTGCATGTCTGTATGTGTCCAAATATCCCCTGTTTATAAGGATACCAGACGAGTTGGACTAGGGCCCACCCTGATGACCTCATCTAAACTAATTGCATCTGCAATCACCCTATTTCCAAATAAGGTCACAGTCTGAGGTCCCGGGGGTTAGGGCTTCAATATATGAATTTGGGCAGGATGTAATTCAACCCATTACAAAAAAAATGGGGGCATAGTAGAACCTATCTCGTAGGGTGGCTGCAAAGATTGAATGAGATAATGCATGTGAGGAAGTGCTTGATCCAGAGCCTGGTGGGTTGTAAGTATCCAAAAAAGTGTGACCAAGGATAATCATCACTGTGGTCATGGACACCCTTGGTCACCGACCCAGGGGTCTCTTCTTTCTTCTTTCTCGATCAAGTCCCCTAAGGTGGTTAAGGATACCCGTCTGTCCAGGCCCAGTGAATGGGTCATGTCTGAGTTGAACCAACAACAACAAAAAAAGGCAATGACCCAGGTCTTTGGTTAGACCTGAGTTACACGTCCAACCTATATCAGTTACCTGTTACGAAGTACAAATTACCCCCAAACTTAGCAGTTTAAATCAACCCACATTTATTATCTCACAGTGTCTGTGGATCAGAAATCCAGGCATCGCTTAGCTGGCGGCTCTGCTTCACATTCGTTGATAAGGATGCTGTTAAGGTGTTAGCCCTGGGTCCACACTCTCACCTGCAGGCTCGTCTGGGCAAGGGACCCCTTGCCAGCTTACTCAGTGGCTGTTGGCAGGTTCAGTTCCTCACAGGATGTTGGGCCGAGGCCTCACATGCTCACTGGCTATTGCCTTGACTGCAGGTTGCCCTTAGTTCCTTGCCACATGGGCACTCCCACATGGCACCTTACTTCCTCAAAGCGTGCAACCTAAGAGGGTCATAGAGAGTGTCTGCTAGCAGGACAGAAATCACCATCTTTTTTTAACTTAATTGCAGAGGCGACACCCCATTACTTTTGCTGTATTCTATGGATTAGAGGCCGATGGTTAGGTTCAGCCTACGCTGAGGAGGAGGGGATTATACAGGGGTGTTAACACCAAGAGGTGGGGGTCACGGGGGCCATCTTTTTTGTTCCCCCGCACCTTCAAGCCGTTGTTCTCAGTCTAGTTGTGGATGACGCCTGCCACTCACTGGCCCATGTTGGTATTATGATTATTGCACACTTCCCGGCTGAGGCAATCGGTCGCTGACCATAGGCCGGCCGCTCACACCAATGCCGGCCACTCATGCTTGTGACTGGCCATGGCTCACAGTAGCTCATGGAGGCCCACGGCAGCTCACGGCAGCTCACGCCAACTGCCAACCACTCATGCTTGCTACTGGCTCACAGTAGCTCACAGCAGCTCACAGTAGCTCACGACATCTCACGGCAGCTCACGCCGACTGCTAGCCACTCACACTTGCTACTGGCTGCGGCTCATGGTAGCTCACAGCGGCTCATGGTGGCCCATGGCAGCTCACACCGACTGCCAGCCATTCACAATTGCTACTGGCTCATGGTAGCTCACAGTGGCTCACGGTAGCTCACAACGGCTCACGGCAGCTCACGCCGACTGCCAGCCACTCACGCTTGCTACCAGCTCACGGTAGCTCATGGCGGGTCACGGTAGCTCACACCAACTGCTAGCCACTCACGCTTGCTACTGGCCACGGCTCACGGTAGCTCACGGCGGCTCATGGTAGCTCACGGCAACCCACGGAAGCTCACAGCAGCTTACACCGACTGCCAGCCACTCACGCTTGCTACTGGCCATGGCTCACGGTAGCTCACAGCAGCTCACGGTACCTCACGGCGGTTCACGGTAGCTCACAACGGCTCACGGCAGCTCACACCGACTGCCAGCCACTCACACTTGCTACCAGCTCACGGTAGCTCATGGTGGGTCACGGTAGCTCACACCAACTGCTAGCCACTCACGCTTGCTACTGGCCGCGGCTCACGGTAGCTCACGGCGGCTCATGGTAGCTCACGGCAACCCACGGAAGCTCACGGCAGCTCACG
>NW_017731412.1:4487958-4488843 GCF_001890085.2 Hipposideros armiger | reverse complement strand
GACTGCCAGCCACTCACGCTTGCTACCAACTCACGGTAGCTCACAGTGGCTCATGGCAGCTCACACCGACTACTGGCCACTCATGCTTGCTACCAGCTCACGGTAGCTCATGGTGGCTGACGGTAGCTCACGCCGACTGCTGGTCACTCATGCTTACTACTGGCTCATGGTAGCTCACAGCAGCCCATGGCAGCTCACACTGACTGCTAGCCACTCACACTTGCTGCCAGCTCATGGTAGCTCACAGCGGCTCACGGTAACTCACAGCAGCTCATGGTAGCTCACGGCGGCCCACGGCAGCTCACACCGACTGCTAGCCACTCACGCTTGCTACTGGCCACGGCTCACGGTAGCTCACGGTGGCTCACAGTAGCTCATGGAGGCTCACAGCAGCTCACGCCGACTGCCAGCCACTCACGCTTGCTACCAACTCACGGTAGCTCATGGCGGCTCACGGTAGCTCATGGCGGCTCATGGTAGCTCATGGCAACCCACGGCAGCTCACAGCAGCTCACGCCAACAGCCAGCCACTCACGCTTGCTACCAGCTCAAAGTAGCTCACGGCGGCCCACAGCAGCTCACACTGACTGCTAGCCACTCACGCTTGCTACTGGCCGCGGCTCACAGTAGCTCATAGCAGCTCACGGTAGCTCACGGCGGCTCACGGTAGTTCACGCCGACTGCTGGTCACTCACGCTAGCTACCGGCTCATGGTAGCTCACGGCAACCAATGGCATCTCACAGCAGCTCATGCCGACTGCCAGCCACTCACGCTTGCTACCGACTCACGGTAGCTCATGGCGGCTAACGGTAGCTCACTCTGACTGCTGGCCACTCACACTTGCTACCAGCTCACGGTAGCTCATGGCGGCTCACGGTAGCTCA
>NW_017731412.1:4469194-4487578 GCF_001890085.2 Hipposideros armiger | reverse complement strand
CACTTACACTTACTACCAGCTCACGGTAGCTCATGGCATCTCACGGTAGCTCACGCCGACTGCTGGCCACTCACACTTACTACCAGCTCATGGTAGCTCATGGCAGCTAACGGTAGCTCACGCTGACTGATGGTCACTCACACTTGCTACCAGCTCACGGTAACTCATGGCAGCTCACGGTAGCTCATGGTGGCTCATGGTAGCTCACGGTGGCCCACCGCAGCTCACGCCGACTGCTAGCGACTCACACTTGTTACTGGCCATGGCTCACGGTAGCTCACGGTGGCCCATGGCAGCTCACGGTAGCTCACGCCGACTGCCAGCTACTCACACTTGCTACTGGCCGTGGCTCACGGCAGCTCACGAAAGCTCATGCCAGCTGCCGGCCAGCCCCATTAGAGCCTACACCATCTGCTGGCCATTCACAGCAGCCCAGCTCCAGGTCGAGCCATTGTTCACATCTTAGCTGTAGGGGGCGCAGATTACTGGTCCATGTGGGAATCAAACCAGCAGCCCTGTTGTTCAGAGCTCACGCTCTTACCAACTGAGCTATCTGGCCACCTGCAGGGGCCATCTTTGAAGTCTGTCTACCACACACCAGTACCAGCCAGAGGTGAAGTCAGCTCCTCCTGGACTACAAGGATGCAGAGTGGAGGAAACAACCCCCCGCTCCCACCAAGGAGTATTGGGATGCTTTTTTTTTTTTTAATCAGAAGAAGGGAGAATGGCTCCAAGATGGACAAACAGCAAAGACCTGTAACATAGCAACTGAGGGAATTTGTAGCAAACACCATTATCTCCTTGCTCATTTCTAGAAGGCTGTACTATTTCCCCTGAATGAAAAATATCTGGCTCACCAAATTCTCCCCAGCACTGAGCCTTACTGGGGTTCCCCACCCCCCGTTGTCAACTTTGCTAGCTTGAACGTTTATAAATATGGTTTCTAAGTGTTGTTTAGCTTGCATCTCTCTAATAATAGTTGTTGAATGGCCCTCCGTATTTGTTTTAGACCTGCTTTTCGTCTCTCACTGTTCTTCAGCCATTTAGTATAGGCTTGCCTTTGAATCCCCAACAAGATTGTAAAATTCTCAAGAGCAAGGACCATGTCCCTCCAGGGCACCCAGGCCAAGTTCCCTGCCCTCCCAAAGGCTGAACAAATGATATTTACCAACCCATGGGCTTCACGCTTTCCTGATATTTACTGAGCTCATGATTCTTTCACAAGAGGGACTTTGAATCTACGTAAAAATACATGTGTAACTGTAAGAAGTAACAAATTGTGCTGGCTCCACAGAGTTCAGGAGAACTGCAGCCCAGGTCTGCTATTAACAAGGTTCATTTAACTTCGTACCTCATCATTTTGAAAAGAGCGGCTCGATTTGAGAGGGAGGTGGGAATGTCGTTTTATTCTTGGGATAAAGGAAAGATTAATTTTTAAGTCTTCTTTAAATAACCCTCAGAGAGGCGCTAGAGATGAAATTACTTTTAATTGGCCAACTTAGCACTAACTCTTGAATACCCAAGTGATTGGAATGAGACTTCAGTCTGTTTAAAACTTGAACTTGTCTTTTTTTTTTTTTTGTCTCGCTCTCCTTTTCCAGGCCAAGAATTTACAACTCTCGTCTCTGAGTCAGAGGCCTTCTGCACAGCGGGAGGCTCTGACCACCGTCTGCTTCTCCTCACCAAACACAAGGCAGCAGCTGAAGGTCAAGGTAGGTTGGGAAGGACTGAGCTTCTGGATTTTGTTTCTGTCTTCAGCAGACATGAAGGTATATCAGTGCTGTAGAAATCACGTGAACTGGGATTGAATCCTGTCCCCACCATTGCTCAGCAGTTGACTTTGGGCAAATGCCTTCGCATTCCCAAGCCTCAGTTCCCAGGGGGTGATAACACCTACCATCAAGGCTGCGACCAGTGGCGTGCAAGTAAATGTGTAATAATTGTCTCTCTGGAGGAGAGCCGATTCGTAGCATTTGCCAATGTCCATGGTATAAATACTCCTGGCACGGCCAATTTCAAGCTACCAGTGTGAAGTCCCTTGTGCAGAGCTGGGAAGAGACGTGCAGCAGCATATACCATTGTATAGTATTTTCACCATATAGACATAACAGACATAAATAATCTCAAGAACACAAGATACCAGAAAAATGTAGTAAATGAAGCAAGCAGTGTTGAGTACTTATGCCCTTTGTTTTTAACATAATTTATTGTACGTTTACATAATTCGTTTTGAAAATAATAGCTGTACCTCCCTGCTCTCGCAAATCCTGTACCTTGGGGAGACATGGGGACCCACAGTTGAGATGGAGGGGACAAACCTGCAGGTAACTAAAGTACAGTGTAGCTTATTGGGATGTTTAGGGCCCAGAATGTGAAGTCAGACAGACTTGTGTTCAAACCCTACTTCCCCAGATGGATTAGCTTGGTCAGGCAGCTCACCCTCTCTATAAAATAATCATCTTGCATAAAATAATTGTTTTACGCTCATCCGTAAAATAAGCCTCTTCCTTTTCGGGTTATTACCGGATCTAATGAGATAACGTGGGAAACGCTTTTAGCACGGCGCCTGACACATAGTAACAGCTCAATAAATGCTAGATGCTCTCATCATTAATGTGATAATTGCGCTGATGGGGAAGCGTGAACGGCACATCAGGTGCCTGGCAGAAGGACAGATAAGGAACTGGGTTCAAGCCAGGCACCAAAGCAGGCAGGGGCTGCAGCTTGGAGCTGAAAAATTGGGGGTGGGGTAGGGGTGTCTTGAACCAATGAGCAGTCCCACCCTTAAAAAAAAAACAAAGAACCCCAAATAGGAACTGCCCCTTGCGTTGGATGGAAGCCCCTCTCTCTGGGTTGAGAACAAGGGCCAGGAAGGCAAATCAATGAGCTTAAAGAGTAAAAGCAGTTAAACCGAGGTGAGGCACGCTGCCTGCCTTCCTCACCTGGCGGGCAGTGGTGGGGGGACCTCGACCTGGAGGACTGTGATCTCAGTGTGATGGGAGCAGAAGCACCGGCATGGCAGGGCATCAGAGCAGGGCTGAACTTCAGAAGCCATCTGTTGCTTGGATAAGGAGCAGATTCGATCGCTAACCCAACCGGTCCTTATCGCCAGAGGCCCAGCCCAGCACTCCCCCCTGGCTCCGATGGAAACGACAGGATTGCTGGGAGGTGACCCGCTCACGTCCTCGGAGCTGAGTCTGAGGTGAGCTGGGACTCTGTCTCCCGTGCTCCTCCCCTAGGAGACCTTCCGGGTGGTGCGTGGAGGGGCTGAATGGCTGCCGTGCAGACAGGAGAAAAGACGGGCACATGTGGCTTCCCGCCAAGGGGCGTGCAGGCGTGTGCACGTTGCAGCCTCACGTCCCTGCCTTGCCTTTCCAGTCAGAGCCTGGGGTTTTCTGAAACAAGAAATGACCAGTTCTTGTTACCTCTGAAGGTATACCCAACTGGCTCGTCAACTTGGCTGGCCACCTTTGATCTGCAGCCATTACTCATAATGCTACCCCTAACTTCCTTTTTCCGAGCGGCAATAAAATGTTAACGATAGCGAACGTCTCTGAGTGCCAAGCCCTTTATGTGCAGACTCTCATTGAATCCCCACAGTAACCTCTGGGGTAAGTTTCCTTCCATTATCCCCATTTTATAGATGAGAAAACTGAGCTCAAATGAGAGACTAGGCCCCGTCCATGGTCACCCAGCCAATAAGGACATAAGGCAGGATTGAAACCCAGGTCTGTGTGGCACCACAGCTCCCTTGCTATCGGTGGCCCAGCAAGCCCTGCGTGCCTCTGATAAATTACCCCTGGGGCAGGCCAGGACTAGGGTGGGGCAAGCAGGGGGTGGTCACTCTCAGCCTCCACAATCCCAGGGCGGGCACTTGCACGATGCTGTGAGTGAGCGACTGCCTCCTTACGTTGTGAGCCCTAGGTGCCTGTCTCATACTCGCCTCTAGGTAGCTGATTGCTCACACCAAGGTCAGGGCAGCTCCCACATGGAAAGGATGCTCTGGTCAAACCAGCTGTGACCAGAGTTCCTTTCTCCCAGTTTCCCCACGGCGCTCCTCAGCCCTGGGGAGTGGGAGACCTGAAGCTGGCTTAGAGGAGGATTGAGAGCGTTGACAGCTGGTGGTGACACCAGTGGAATTTTCAGAGGCCCTCTGTGGACTAGGAAAGGATGCCTGAGACAGCGGGTCCCGTCTCCTGGACCCCTAGCCACAGCTTCCCTGATAGCCTGTTCGCTGGCCGCTGAGGGAGCCAGCGCTTGTCTTTGACCACATCTCTCCACAGCAGAAATGTCCCGTGTGGGTGAACTCAGTGGCACAGGCTCGGGCACTGGAGTTAGACCTGGCTTTGAATCCTGCCTGCACTCCCAACCACGTGTGCTTTCGGACAAAGTGTTTTTTTCTCTCCATGCCTTGGTTTCCCCATCCATAAAACGGGACCAATGATTCATGCTTTAAAGGGTGTCTTCGTTTCTTGTGACTGCTCTTACAAATGACCACAAACCGGGTGGCTGAAAACAACAGAATTGTTTTTCTCTCACAGTTCTGGAAGGCAGACGTTCAAAATCAAGGTGCCCGCGGGGCTGTGTTCCCTCTGGAGGCTCTCGGGGAGAATCCTTCCTTGCATCTCTGAGCTCCTGGTGGTCCCAGGGGTTCCTTGGCTTGTGATAGCATCCCTCCCGTCTCGGCTTCCATCTTTCTGTGTATCTGGTTCCTTGAATGTCTCTTCTAAGGACACTCTTGATGTAAGGCCCACCCTCATGCACTAAGCTCTCATCTTGATTCTACATTAATAACATCTGCAGCAACCCTCTTTCCAGATAAGGTCACACTCTGAGGTTCCATGTGGACATGATTGCTGGGGGTTGGGGGGGAACTTCAGCCCTCGAACAGCGTCCCCGTCTGCTCTCTCCTTTCCCACTCAGCGGCCGTGATAGTTCATTTTATGCGTCACCTTGACAGGGTCACAGGGCGCCCGTGTATTTATTGGGCTGTCGGAAAAGTCGTGATGTATTTTTTCTCTGTGTTTCATCGCAAAAGTGCGTCATGACTTTTCCGACAACCCAACAGTTAGCCATGATTTGTGGCTGTGTCTGGGAGGGCGTGTGAGGATAAGATTAGCATTTGGAGGGTAGACTGAATAAAGCAGATGGCCCTCCCCCGTGCAGGTGGGCACCACCCAGTCCCTTGAGGGCAGGGAGAGTAGGACAGGGAGGCGAAGGAGGGGAGAATTCCTCCCTGTTTCTGAGCTGCGACCTCAGTCTCCTGCGCTTGGACCAGGACTTACACCACCAGCTCTCCTGGTCACCATCTTGCAGATGGTAGATCCTGGGACTTCTCAGCCTGCATAATGGCCTGAGCCAGCGTCTTATGAAAAACCTCTCTCCCTCTCGCTCTCGATTGATAGGTAGTTAGCTAGATATATAGATATAGGTACATGTAATATCTATATTATATATTTATGTAGATGGGCCTATATCATAGAGATGACATCGACATGTGATGTAGATATCGGCGTATCTAAATTCTATCTATATCATATCTATATATACCTCTGTATAGATATGACTATATATATATATATAGAACTCGCTGTCTGTAGATACCGACGGTTCTGTTTCTCTGGAGAACGCTGACTAACACAGAGGGGTTTTCCCCCATGGAAAGAGAAAGGTTGCTTCCAGGAGCGGTGTCCTCGTGCTTGTAGCCAAGTCCCTCTTCACCCACAGGCTCTCCTCTCGTGTCTGAGTAAGGGTGGGGGAAGATGAACCCAGGCCAGATTCTCCACTCACCTGAACTGCGCTTTCCGCGGAAATAAACTTGCCCAAGGGGACTCCCTGCTCTTCCTCAGCCACAGCAACGGCAGTCACAACAGGAGAGCCACCGCTCGTGGGAGCCTGGCATGTGCCGGCCGGCATCAGGTCGTCACGGGCCCATCGGGGGAGTCTGATGAGGGCAGCTGACGGGGAAAAGCTGAAGGTCCCAGGAGAGCAGTAAGGAGCCCAGCCCCCCCCCCAGGTCTGCGTTTGAAGGTTATGCTGGTTGCGCTGCACCCCAGCCTTCAGCACAGGCCATTCAGGATGCCACGTGCTCTGTGCCAGGCTGGGCACAATGATGCATGTTATTAGCTCCCTTCATCCTTGGGGCCAGCCTGCGAGGCTGTTGCCGCCAGTCTGCAAATCGGGCTCGCGGAGGCTCGAAGGAGGGCAGTCCTGACTCCATGTCCCCGCAGCCATCAGAGCCCGGGTCAGACCCCAGGCTGCTGCCCCCAAAGCCCTCCGTGTTGCTCTTCCCAGAGGCCTCTCTGATCCCACACGCCTCTGTCTTCCTGATCCTTCCTGGGAGGTGGGGGCGAGTGTGGGAGGAAGGTCCCCCAGGAGGAGAGGGGAGGGCAGGTGGGTTATCGCCTTCATCTGGTCTTCATTTTTCGGAGATGAGACAGAGCCTGGGTGTGTGAGTAAATGTGTGTAACCGGGTGTCGGTGTGTTTATACATATGTGACTCTGTGTAAGCATGAGTGTGTGTGTGTGTGTGTGTGTGTGTGTGTGTGGTTTTACGGCGGGGGGGGGAGATGGGGTAGGAGCAGACATTCCTTGGGGGTTGGGCCAGGGCTAGGGGAGGCATCCTCGCCCCCCCCCTGCTACCCCCCTTCCTTTTCCCCTTCCCTCACCCCTTTCCCAAGGATCCTTTAGGCAGCCAGGGACAAATGAAAGGAGTGAAGCTAGGGCGGGCACATCGCAGGGGGGTCAGCAGGGGCTAAGCGGGTCAGGGCCCTGTCTCTGCCTCCCCGGGTTCCTGAATGCTGAGGATTACAGCCTGGACCTCTGCTGTTTAATCAGCTGGTAGCAATTTAACCATTACACCCCAGTGAGAGAATCCAAGACATTTCCTACAGGAGGGGGAAGGAGAAGACTAAGATGGGAGGAATGCAGAAGGGGGGAGTGGAGACAAAAACCAGCTTTATTAAAAAGAAAAGGGGGGGGACGACATGATCTGTAATTGTATCTCCGTTTGAAATAAAGCTCCCTGGGCTGGGTGGGGAGGCAGACCCCTGGAGATGCTAGAAAGAGGGAAGGTGGGGAGGTTAAAATGGGAAGGTGGGTGCCGGATGGGGGCGGGGGACATCAGAGGAGTTTCAGGGTGGGATGTGGGAAAGAGTCTTGCCTCCTGCAATGAAGGGCGGTCTTGAGACTCAGAGATGGTCCTGCCCCTTGCAAACTGTGCTGGGTATGGCCGCTCTGAAACCAGACGCAGCAGAGCCATTAATAAGCAAGGATTGGCTAACTTCCTTTGCGCCGCTGGTTTATTTGTAAGGGCATGGAAAACGGGACCTGTAGGCCAGGTGAGATTCCTTATCAAATGCATTTTCATTCTTAAGTGTCCATACCTGAGCCCAGGTGGCTGTGCAGCCAGCTGCTGCACTCGGCCCCCAAGCAGGAGGGAGCTTCCTGGGCAGCCTGATGCAGAGCACTAGGGAACATCCTGGAAGAAAGCAAGGATGGCCTTTGGGGCATAGAAAAAGCACCCACCTTGAAATCTGGGGTTTGAGCCCTAGGGCTCTCCTAGACTGGCTGAGTTAACTGGGGCAAGTTGCTAAGCCTCTCTGAACCTCACTCAGGTCTTCCTTTTGATTTAAGGGGCTGGCACACTTTTTCTGCAAAGGGTTCGATGGTAAATATCTTTGCAGGCCACACTGTCTCTGCGGCAGCTATTCAGCTTTGTTGCTGTAGCCTGAAAGCAGCCGCGGCCATACATAAACGAACAAGCATCGCTGTGTCCAGTACAACTGTATTTACAAAAATAGGCAGCTGGCTGTAGTTTGCTTACCCGTGATCCTGGAAATACGGATGGTGATGCCCACCACCTGGGGTTCAGTGAAAAGAAAACACAGACACATGTGGTAGCACGTGGCCAGGGTCCAAAACACATTGGCTGATTGTCGCCCGGCGGGGTGAGTGACACAGCAGAGACTTTTCTGACCAACAGACTGTCCACCAGTTTTCCATCATTTTGTGTCGGGCGCTGGGCAGATGTAATGATTAAGTCGGCAAATAAGCCACTAGTAGGAATCTAAGGGGACGAGGGCCTAGACACTAAGGAGATGGGTTTTGCAGGGTGAATAGGAGTTTTCAGAGAGAGGACGTGGCGGGTAAAGAGAAAGCAATAACATTCCTATTCAGGGTAACAGCATGTGCAGACCCAGAGGCCGGAGGGTCCAGGAGTGGGTCATGGAAGAGAAAGGCAGGTGTCAAAGATCAGGCCTCTCCCCATACCCTACTTTGGATCAGGAACAGAAAGGATTGTTCCAGGCTGGACGGGGTGTTTGAGGTCCAGCAACCAGAGGGCTTCTCAGCTCTGCCCACTGACCATTTATTTGTTCTCAATGCCTCACAGCCCCGAGTAACCTCCACTTCTTCCAGCCAAAGAGGCTGCAGGGTATTATGGTAAAAAGCAGGGATGTGGCACCTCATGGATGTGGTCTCAAATTCCAGGTCGAATATTTGCTTGCTGTGTGGTCTTTGGTAAATGGTAGAAGTCTTCGCCTCTGTGAGTCTCCCTTTTCTCATCTGCAAAATGGGAGCTACGTTCTCACCTCCCCGGCAGGTGTCCTGCTGGCAGATTAAATGTCCTGATGGTAGAGGGCAGTGCTGAAACAGGGCTTGCCTGGCACACAGTAAGCACTTAATAAACAGAAGCTGTTATAATAATAATTACCAGTAATAATAATAATAATAATAATAATTGCCATTATTATTATAATGCCCCTTGTGCCCCTCAGCTCCCACTGCAAATGGTCTCAATGGGCATTGATGCCCAGGTCTGGGTGGTGGCCTTGGCCCTTCACTCTGCCACAGGACGTGGATTTCAAAAGCATCCCGTGCGATTCCCTCCCTCGTTGTTGGGTTGGGGAGCAGGGAGCCCACATGCCAGGCACAGAACACGTATCGCTGCCTCCATCCCTTCCGGCAGTTCTGCAAAATACGCTTTGCCGGCCCGATTTTCCAGATGAGGAAACTCGGGAGTAGTGAGAATGTAAGAGACTTCCTTAGATTCAAATGACCGTTGCAGAGCTGAGGTTTGGAACGAAAAGAGGGCTTTCCACACCCCAGGCTCTTTCTAGGCCACACCAAGCCCCCCATCCCCCGCACCTCCAAAACACCAGCCAATCCAAGTATCAAACCTGCCATCTTGGCAGGGTGACCAACCACCCTGTTGTATCCAGAACTGAGAGGATTTGGGAGTACCAGACTTTCAGGGATAAAGATGGAGTGGAAGCCCTAGGCAAACTCAGGCCCGCCCCCTCCATCTTGGTGTTCTGAATACCAGGCCCTAAGCCTCTGACCTCGCCAGCCTGCCTTCAAACGCCAATCAGAGCCTCTTTCCTCCGAGCCGTGTGCTGTGTGTGGGTAGAGCCTTCAACTGCCGTCGCCGTGTGTCCCTGTCGGCTTTCCAAAGTAAGCCTTTGTGATATCACCTTGGGGCACAACGTACTAAAATTAAAGTATTAGTTAAAATACATAAAACATGAAACAGCGAAAGCAATGGAAACAGCTGAAATAGTATAATAAAACATGTCATTACAGCAGATTAGGATGAAAAATAGTTCTTGCATTATGCCCCGAAGGTTGGCAAACTGATACTTCGTAAATATGTCAAGAAAGGTACACACACACAAGCGCACACACAGAGATATTTATACACAGAATCTCAGAAGCGGTGGGAACAGCTGAAATGGTGGGCTTATGTGCGTTTCGTGTATGCAGCCTGCGTTATTTAAGCCTGGTTTATATAACACGCTCGGCTCTGTATTGAGGAGGGGTCAGAGCTTCTGGAATCTGCAGTGTCACGAGGCTCCTCCATTCTCCACCGAGCGCTCTCTGGGAACTTAAAAGCAATCTGTGCAAGATCAGCTTTCGGACCCCCGAGCCTTCGCCTATCAGAAGTCTCTCTGGACTTTCCTTGGTGTGTGCACAGATCCCACGTGACGCCACATTCCTGCTGCTAATGGGTTCACAGTCTGTTTTGCCATATGGGGGGAGCTAGAGTTTCTTAAAGGCAGCCGCAAGCTAACTTTTACCCACCATCGCTCCCTCTGGGATTGACTGACACTCACACTTGGGGCTCGGAGAGGGGGCACAAGTAGATTGACCAGACATCCTCGTTTGCCCGGGACTGCCCCAGCTCTAGCACTGACAGTCCTACATCCCGGGAAAGGCCAAGGTCCTGGGCGAATGGGAATGGCTGGTCCCCCTATAATAATGTCCTGATCCCACAGCTCTATAAGCGTTCACCTTCCTTCTACCGTTACGTTTTCAAATCAAAGATGGACAAAGCCAGCGAACTCGCCTCAGCCCATTCCTGAGTCGTTCTTTCCCCCCACTGGACGCAAAAAGGAACGTGTAACTCGGCTTATATGAATTAGCATAAAGACAGGAATGCATTGTTTGTGTGTCACCAAGCCCTTGAGCCCTACTGTCCGCTGCTGATCAGCAAATTAGCCAATTGCTTCTGGGTTGATCTTTCTGGTGGGTCTTAGGGTCTGTTTTATTTAACTGACAGCATCTGACTGATAGCAGGGCTCTGGGAGTGATAAATTGCGTCCATATTTACTCTTCTTCCTAAAGCTAATTGTTGGGGGGGTTGTGTTTTAAATACCTTTTTGATGTGCTAAGAGCTCCCCATGAGGTAAATAAACAGACCTTTAGGTTGAGCCTGGAAGTGTCCTGCAGAAGCGAGGCCCCTAATTCACAGTAGTTAATGGACATTAACCTCTCAGGCCTTCCTCTCTCAGCTCACACCTCATCCTATAATCATTGTCATTACTTATAATAACATTTTACACTTGTAGGTCAGCTTTGCTTTCTAAGTGCTGGAGTCTCGCCTAATGAGTAGCTTTTGAATCTAAATAATGAAGTATTTGCCCTTCTCAGGTTTCCACGTCTGGGGCAGACTGGAGAATTGCTCTTCTCCCGACCTTTGGTTGAAGTGTGTGCGCATGCGCACACATTCACACTCATGGGCGCACACTCACACAGGCATGCATTTTTGCACACACACACACACACACACACACACACACACACACACACTGAGTTACCAACAGGAACTAATATCTCTTGTCTTCAAGAAGCAAATAATCAGGAACATTTGAGATCTGGCTCCCCGGCATATGCCGTGAGTTTGGCTCAAATAAACTCTTATAAAAAATTCTCTTTTAAAAAAAAGATGCAGATAATCATGATAGCTACCATGTTTTGAGCGTTTAAAATCTGCCCAGGTACTGTGCTGCAGGCACATAGCATGCTTCTCATTTTCACAGCAACCCTCTGAAGTACCTGCTGAACCCATTCTACAGAGAGAGAAACTGAGGGCCCAAGAGGTGCAGTAACTTTCTCAGGGTCGCACAGCTAATAAGTTACAAAGCATTATTCCCAACCCATGGCTGCCACCAGGGCCCTCACCCTTAGCCACCGCTGACCCAAATAACCTCGGCCGACTCTGGGCCTTCGAATATCTTTGCCCACTGTCCGTGGGCAAACCTCAGGGACAGAAGAGGGCCCAGGAGCCCCGTCTGATGGGTGGCATTTTGCACTGGAAACAGGTTGCCCCATTACAAGAGCCAGACTTGGCACTGCCCTCTCTGGCCCAGGCGTGCTGTTGGAGCCGTCTGGACCTGGAGCTGCCATCTCCCAGGGGAGACAGAGGTGTGGCTTGCTGGCCCCTTCTTCCCTTACAGGCTCTGGGCCAGTCCACTTCTCCAGTACCTTGCCTCCCTTTCTGGATGGATATAGCATTTTCCACTCTTCCCAGCCAGGTAGTGGGAGAAGGTGACTGTGGCTTATGTCACAGCTGCCACCTCTAGGCTAGGGCCTCCGAGGGACAGAAGCCCAGGTTCTCGTTTTTTCCGGCCCTAAGGAGACCCAAAGACTGAGGCAAAGAGGAGAAGAGCCGTTACCCTCAGCATCCTTTCTGCTGGCAGCTTGAAGCTATTTGAGGTGTGAAACGTCCCCTGTTTGGTTTCGAGGCAAAGGCCACTTGGCCGGGGAGGAGCCCCAGTTTCAGCAAGTGTACTAGCGGAATGCCAAAGACCAAAATTATATGTCTTCCCCTCACGGCTTAGCAAGCAGCCTTCCAGGGGGTTCTGCCCATGTATAATTCAAGAATCGCCGGAGCTGGAAACTGCAAACGTGGATTTTCCTTCCCCGGGGGATCTTTGTCTCAAGCCACAATTGTTTAAGATTGCAGTGTCGCGTGCATGGAATGGAATGGCTCTGACCCCTTGTTCAGGTGACACTTGTCAGGCCTTCCTCATTGAGGAGCCTGCAAGGAGACACACAGCTCAAAACCTGAGTGGCTTTGGTCTGCGTCCAAAGTTCTTTATCTCTCCTTTTCTTTGTCCTTTTCAAGAACACAGAAGCATGAAACAAATGGCAACCTGCTCAGCATCTAAGAGGCTCCAAGGACACCTTGCTGCCGGGAGGTGGCAGCTTAAATGCCCAGAGACTCTCAAACAACCAGCCCAAGTGTTTCATCCAGCCCCAACCCAAACTGGCCGGTGTGACCAAGAGGCCAGGACGCTGGGGTCCTTGTGCTGATCACTTGCACCGGATGGGCATTGCGGAAGCAGGCCCTGAACATAATCGCAGTTTCCATTACCGAGGGACAGAATCACTCAGGGTTGGCAGCTCTCCAGATTATCTCATTCCTGAGGTGTGGCAAGAGGGCAGTCTTCAGAAGCCAGGATCTGGGTTCAGATCTCTGCCCTGCTCCTCACTGGCTGTGTGACCTTGAGCAAGTTGCTGAACCTCTCTGGGTCTTCTTTTTGTCACCCATAAAATGGAGCTAATAACGCCTGCCTTGTGGCATTGTGAAGATTAAAAGATTAAAGTGCTCGCCTGTGATGCCCAGGGCCAGCCTCACTGTTAAGTACTGAAGGCACAGTGCCTGCTGCCGTGATACGTGCTTTTAGGAGAAATATCTTACTTCTTGCAATAAGCAGGATGCATACCTTAACTGCTTTGGTGGAAAAGTGAATATAATTGTGGCTGGGTTGGATTCATATGCGTACGTATGCAATCGTAAAATATACTATGGGGATGCCAAAAATATGTATGCAAGTGGACACTTCGGTCAACGTTGCTCAAGCAGTAGTTCGCCGTAATCAGAAGTGTCTGGACGCTGATGGTAACCACTCTGAGCACCTCTTGTCATTGCAGAAGTCAAACATGATTTGTGTTTATCTTTTGTTATCGGTACATATTGAGTATTACAATTGTAATAGTTTTTTCCTTTCTTAAAATGCGCATCCACTTTTTTGGCACCCTCTGTATTGAGCCCAAAGAAGTCATGATGTGGATCTGCTGATACCCGCACGGCACATTATAACCATCACCTGCGAACCTCACAGCCCTTTGTGGCAGGTATATAAGACCCATTTTAGAGGTGAAGAGCTTGGGGCTCAGAGAGGTTCGGTGACTGTCAAGGCCACACTTCTGGAAATCCTTGGGGTCTTTTTGTTATGTACCTGCTTTAAATCCGAAGTCGCCTTCATACGAGGAACAGAGAAAGTTACCCGGGCCCTGCCTTTGGTGGGGTTACAGGGGGAACCTTTGCCTAAGCAAACCCCTACCAGGGTGCTGGCCTCATCCGCAAACCTTATGTGCCATTACTTACTCAATAAATTTCTTTAAATGAACTCAGTTTTTTATTTATTGAAATGAATGTATTTTAAAAGAAACATGTTATATCCCTTCCACGAATGAAAAGCTGGGATCTCTTGCCATAATTAAAAATTTTTTAAAAACCTAAGTATTAAAATGAAAAATGTTCACATGTGGACCATCAAAAATCATCTTGCATCAGGGCTGGGACTATATGAGATGAAGGAGCATTAAGATCATGCAAATGAGGGTCAACGTCATGTGCATCATGCGAATGGGAGGTCAAGGGCATTCAAATGAGGGTCAGAGTCAGGTGAGTGAGGATAAGATCCCCGTCTTTATTATGAATTTTGATGTTCGATTTTCATGGCTGTTTTTCATTCATCTTAATTTTTAAAAATATTGCATTAAAGATTTTATCTTGATTACTGAGTTTTTTGGTGGCCCCTTAAAATTTGGGCCAGAGGCATGTGCCCCGCTTGCCTGACCTTAGCCCCGGCTCCGGGTTACATCCAGAAGGAATGTTCTGTCCACTTGGAGAAACCCAGTCCTAGGTCAGCGACTGGCAACTTGGAGTAAAGCGGACCAGGTGAATGGCCACCGACATTGGGGGATGTGTGGACAGGGCGTGGAGATCAGAAGTGCTCCACAAATGGATTTGGAGAACTATTTTCAAGGCCGAATTAACTTCCAGGCCTGGAGGGACCATTAACTTCTGCTGTTAGACTCCCTTTAATGGACTGACTGCTTGCTCACTCTCCACCCAAGGTAAACCGCTCCCCTCGCCCTCCCTCGATGGCCCTAGGCCTGGTGTGTTTATAAAGCCATTTGCACTCCCAGGAGAAGGGAGGATGTATGGTGATTGTTTCATCATTAAGTTAACGCTGTAGCGACAACTCTGAGGCAGCACGGGGGTGTCCCCATGCCTGTCCTCCCGCTGACCCACGAGTGTCCACTGTTTGGAAATAGCGCCCAACGCCGTGAGCAGGTGTAAGCTCGGAGTGAGTGAGCCCAGGCTGGGGCTGGAGCAGGAGCGCAGAATTGCACCTCGTGCGTGGAGTGTCCTCAGGCCTGTGAGTTCCAAACATTTCACACGCCCTTTCTAGCAAAGCTAATTAACTCCCCACTCCCCCGGGAAACCCGTGCAGAGCAAGGCGTAGGAATTATTGATGTGACCGAGTTTCCTAACAGCTGGTGGGTTGGGGCAGCCTCCTTGCAGCTGATCTGAGGGGCACTAGGACCTTGAGGCATATGTGCATGCCTCTGAGCACAGATAAGCATGGGCCTGAAGTCCCACCGTTTGATATCAGCGAAGCTTGGGGGAGCTTTCTGAAACATGCTGTTCAGATGCTGCTCTCCTTGAAAGGGGGACCCTTGAGCCTTTTTGACTAGATAACCTCACACGTTTGGGGTACATTTTCAGAGCGAGGGCTTGGGATGAATAGGACACCAAATTAAAGACAGAAAGGCTGGGGAAGGAAAGAGGTGCTCAATAAACACATGGGGAATATATCGAGTGGAGGAGGCAGTGTGGTAACACATTCATTCCTTGATTCAACCAATATTTACTAAGTGCCTGCCATGTGCCAAGCGCTAGGCTGGAGTCTAGGGATATAGACAGGGTCCCTGCCCTTAGGGAGCTTACAGTCTAGTTGGGAGACAAATCATAAGAAATGAATCACCTCCTTATTCAGCCTCTAAGGCCTTTTATGATCTAGCTGCTGCCTTGTCTTATCTCCTCCAACACCCTTCCTTGGACCACCTAGCCCCAGCTACTTGGTTTTCTTTGAGTTCTTGAACACACCAAATACATTCGTACCCCAGGGCCTTTGCACAGGCTGTTTGCTCTGTCTGGTGCATCCTTTCCCAGTTTTCATTTGGCTCTTTCCTTCTCAACTCTCGGATCTCATCAAAAACATCACCTCCTCAAAAGGCTTTCCCTGCCCACCCCACCTAAATTTCCCTTCCCTTCTCTGTCACTTTCTAGCCTTTTGCTTTGTTTTATTTTCTTCCCAGCACTAATCACCATCCTGGGTAACTATTTGTTTCTGAGTTCGGTGTCTTTCTTCTACCATGTAAATGTGAGCTCCTTGAAAGCAAAGCCCTTGTCTAGATAAAGGAAGCAAACAAAAAGTTAATAAGTGATTGTGACTTGTGATGCAGTGAACAGCTCGAAGAGAGTAACGCCGACAGGTGTGGCCTGTTTAGCAGGAGGAGATCACAGAAGGCCTCCCCAAAGAGCAATATTTAAACTGAAGCCTGCAGGACACGGAGTTGGGGGGTGGCGGGCAGGAGGAGCCAGCCTGGGAAAAAGTTGGGGGCTGGGGAGAAGGTTTCAGACAGAGGAGCAGCCAGGCAAGAGAAAAACCCAACATAGGCGAAAGGTTGGCACTTTTCAAGGAGCTGAAAAGACACCTCTATGGACAGTGAGGCCTAGGTTTGAATTCTGGCTCTGCTGCCTCCCAGCTGTATGACCCATGGGCAGGTCACCTCCCTCTTTGGGCCTTAATCTCCTCCTCTATAAAATGATGATTAAAATGCTTTCCATGAACCGTGTTATAAAAAGTATGTAAGATAATATATAAAGAGAGTTTGGTACACAGTAGGAGCTTAATAGATGTTCTAGCTCCCTTCCCCCTTCATGAGGTTGCTTGGAGACACCCCGGGCTGCTAGGAGTGGCCTCATTTAAGAGAGGACCCTCTCCATCCCCATGCCCTATGCCCAGTACCTTTGCCCCTCTCCAAGGCCTGAATCCCCACCTGCCCAGCTTCTCCCATTCACACCGCCAACCTGGCCCCCATGGGTCTTTGCCTACAATCCCCTCAGTGACAGCTGTCCAGAGCTGGCAGTTGGCAGCTTGTCCCACTGACTTGGAACCAGACCCCAGAACATCTAAATATAAGACCAGCGTTCCATCCATTATACAAGACTGAGATTTAGAGCCCCGTGATTGTCACTGATCAATATCAAGGGTGCCCCACCCTTCAGTTCAAGACCCAGGAAGCAATAGCACTGACCTGCCTGCCCACACAAGCTGAGACATCGCCAGCAGGATAATAGTATCTACCAGTTCCCAAGCACTGTCAAGGATCTAGGTATGCCGCTAAGTTCCTTACAAGCATGATCAGTAACCCCCAGAGTATTATATTTCCATTTTATAGATGAACACATTAAATCGCAGAGGTGCAGTGACTTGCCCGAGATCCCAGAACTGCAAAGACACGAAGTTTATAAACGAGGTTATTAAAAATCTCTAATAACCGTCACAGCATGGCCACTGGCTCCCTGCTGGGTCAGGCAGCTTCGGAGCACCCCAGTACCAGGGTGTAGAGAATATGGTATCTGCTGCTAAGAGGTGGCCTCTGTGACACCGATTAGCACATCACTGAGGGGTAGGCAAATCCCAGAAGCGTGGCCCCGAGTCTGGGTGTGGTCACCTGGAGGGACACATCAAGGCCAAGGTTCCTGTGTCTGAACCCAGCCCCGATTCCTTCACATGATTCGGCCATGGTTCCTTTACTTCCATGCAAGACAGCAGCCCTTTGGTCCAACTGCCTGGACGTGAAGCCCAGATCTACCTGTTAGCTGTGCAGCCTTAACCGAATCACTTCATCTTTCTCAGTTTTCTCATCTACAAAATGATTACATGAATTAAACTTTTTAAGCCCTCAATATTCAATAAATAAATCATTTTCCCTGGATGGTCATATCAAAGACCAATCACACCAAATATTCACTTTTCTTCTGACACGTTCACACCTTGTACTGGTGAGGAATGGTTCTTCACTGCTATTATAATAGTAACAGGAGATCTGAAATAACAGTGGTTTAAACAAGGTGGGGGCTTAGTTTCTTTTCACTTAAAAAGAAGTCCAGGTCTGGCATGGTATGTCCCCCAAATTATCAATGTCTCATGTTTATTTTGTCTTTTTTTCTCTTATCTTTATTGCATGGTTTCCATTATCGAGGTCACAAAATCAGTGCCACAGCTCCAGCCATCATATGTTCATTCCAGGCATGCAGAAGGGGTAAGAGGGAAAGGCAAAAGATTTGTCTCAGTTGAGTCAACCCCATTTTTAAAAGTGCTTTTCTGGAAGCCCCACACAACTACTTCCTACATACTAAAGATCAGAAATGGCTGGGCAACAGTATCTGCAAAGGAAGCTGGGAAATGTAGTTTTTTTTAGTTGGTTTACTGCCACCCCTAAGAAAAATCGAAGTTTAGTGGCTAAGAAAAGGGAGTACAGATATTGGGTGGGCAACCAGCAGAATCTGCCTCTTTTTGTCCATGATGGTTTCTATACTGGACATAGCACCTCCCTGTTAAAATCAGTATATACTGATCCTTTGAGTGTTGCTCAAATGCCAGCACTTCCATGGCATCCTGGAAGTCTTACCTGGAATCCTCTCTCTAGCACGCATCCCTTCCGACCTGCATAATGGCCAGATGTGGCCACTGAGCACTGACATGTGGCTGGGGCGACTAACTGAATTTTTAATGTTATTTTGTTTTAGTTAAATTTAAGTTAAAAAAAACAAAACCCTAAGACTGCCTTCAATTATTGAAACACTTGAAGGATGGGACAACTTGGGTATGCAAATCTACTTTTTCAACCGTAAATTTTATGAAATCAAAATGCAGATCAAGCATTTTCAGTGAAAACTAAGCATCTGCATTGAGATATGCTATATAGTCACACACAAATTTCAAAGACGTAGTCCAA
>NW_017731412.1:4465181-4468854 GCF_001890085.2 Hipposideros armiger | reverse complement strand
TTTTTTAAATAATTATAAATTCAAAGGAAGTTTCAAAAAATGAAGACAACAAAAGTACAAGAGACCCCATGTACCCTTCAGCCAGTTTCCCCCATGGAAAAGTCTTGCGTCATTAGTCCAATATCCAAACCCGGAAATAGCGTTGGTACAATTGACCAATTATTCAGATTTCCCTGGTTTGGGGTGCACCTGGGTAACTCTGTAGGTTTGTGTAGTCACCATCACAATTGGGATGCAGAACCGTCCTATCACCTCAAGACTCCCTCTTTTGGAGCCACAACACCCCTTTCCCAGACCCTGGCAACCATTAACCTGTTCTCGATTTCCTTATTGTGAAAATGTTATATAAATGAAACCATATAGGATGCAGTCTTTTGAAATGGGCTTTTTTTTTTCACTCAGCACAATGCCCTTGAAATGCCTCCAAGTTGGTCTACATATTAATTGTCTATTGCTGCAGAAGATTCCATAGGATGGATGTACCCGTTTTTTTATTCATCCTCCGACTCAGAGGCATTTTGGTGGTTTCTGCTTTTTGGTAATTGTGCGTAAAGCCACTGTAAACATTCATGTACAGGATTTTGTATGAACATAGATGTTTATTTCTCTGGGATAAAGGCACTATGTTTTTTAATGTAGGATCAGTTTACAAAACAATCGCCACTGTGGTAGGCAGCTGTTAGAGTCCGGGGAAGACTACGGGTTTTGAAGAAACACACCGGGATTTGGATCTTGACTTGGCCACCTACAGTGGGCAATGTTCTCAGTTCACGCCTCTGTAAAATGGGTGTTTAGCACAGTCTCGGGATTCATGAGGCTGAGAGCTATGCATATGCAGTGCCTACACCTGGCACCATGTGGCAGGTGGCAGGTACTCCACTAAGCCAGGTGTCTCTCCTCGCGTCTTGTGGTTCCTAGCACAGTGCCCTAGGACATGGAAGGTGCTGAATCAAGGAAGGAAGTTGGAGGTGGGAGGTGGGACAGGCAAAGAATGGAGCCCAGCTGGGCCTTCAGAACAGGTGCACGGGCTCCCAGCCTGGGCACACAGCCAGGATCTGGCCTAGGATGGACGTGGCCTGCTCTGGCTGGGCTGGAATCCCTTCTTGGAGTGGCAGGTGGCAGGTGCACGCTGCTTGCTTGGCAGGTGCTTGTGGCTGGCAGTGTCAACAGAGGCTCAAGAGTTGTTGGTTACAACCTCAGTGAAGGCTTTCAAAGCCCTCCCACCACTGTCCCTACATCGCCCTGGAGGCCGGAGAAGAGAACCCAGCTCTTCTATGACAGGTTGTCTAGAACAGCAGTTCTCAACCTGTGGGTCGCGACCCCTTTGGGGGTCGAACGACCCTTTCACAGGGGTCGCCGGGTACTCGTATGTGGGCGTATCTGCATGTGGGCCTGGAGACGGATAGAGGAGAGGTGTCTCGGTTCCTAAGACCATCGAAAATATGTGTTTTCCGATGGTCTTAGGCGACCCCTGTGAAAGGTTGAGAACCGCTGCTCTAGAATGAGCTAAAGACCACTGTTTCTTGAGCATTTACTGTGCATAAGACACTGTGGATAAAACCTCCACACCACGCCAAGAGGGAGAGACTTTCCTTCCCCCCATGTCACAAATGAAAGAAGTGAGGCTCAGAGAGGTTGTGTTGGTTGCCCGGGTCTGTCTGACCCCAATGCCCTTCCTTAGATCCCTGTGCTGTACTACAGAATAACCAACCTCTCCTGTCGCCTATATGCCATCACACCAACCTTTCCCCTCCCCCCGACCAACCAAGCGGGAGCCAGTAAGAAACCACATAGGGAGGGGACTTGTGTTGCTCTAAACCTGTCCTTGAGAGTAAGGCTAGCCCTATGGTTGGATGTACAAGTGAGGACTCTTACTGAGGGAACAGAAACTCAACTAAATCTTACTTACATCAAAATGAAAATGTATTGGATCCTGTCACTAAAATGTACAGGGCGTGCTAGTTTCAGTGTTCAATAACCTCATTCTTTGTAGGGGTAAAAATGGTCACCATCTACTCCATGGCTGCCTCCCATCAGCTTAGCAATAACAGTGAGAAGAGAGAGCACCTCTTCTCAAAGAGTTCCCATCCAGGTCCACGTATTGACTATCCCTGGACAATGTGTGTGACACGCCCAGTCCTGATCTTGTCATTCTGTAGCCAGGAGAATGGAATATGTGGATTGGCCAGGCCTGAGACACACGCCTGCCTCTAGATCTGGGGCGGGGGAGGGGAGATCCCCCTTTATCCAAACAGAGACTGACAATGAAGGTGGGATGATTTTCCAAAGGAGAAAAAAAAAATAATGCTATTTTTCAGGAGGAAAAATGGTATCTGGGCAAACCAAACAAACAATGTAGAGTGTCCCGTCCCCCCCACCCCCCAGCCCCCATGAAATGTTTCAGCTGTGTTACATCTCCGCCTGTGCCAACTTGGGGAGAAGGGATTCCCTGTGGTGAGAGATGTTGGAAAAATTCCCGGTGGCTTTAGGAGACCAAATAGGCAGTGTCGTAGCTGCTGCCAGACATTTCTAGGGCAACTGTTTGGAAAAGACAAGCTTTCAGGGTGTGCGAAGCTTGAAATGATCCATTTTGTTATCTCTACATAAGCTTTCTCTCTCGGCTCTAATAGACTTCAGCTCTTCAGAGGTATTGAAATTGGGAGATTCACATTGAGGGGCGATTGTCAGAAGCTTACAAGTCAGGCAACTTGAGTCTGTTTTGCCTTGAACCTGGCAAAGAGAGGTCGGGGAACGTCAGGGAGGTCCCCAACCTCCCCATGCCTGCATTTCTTTAGGTTTGAGGTCAAGATCGCAGCAAAGACTTCCACCAGCTGACTCACAGAGTTTGGGTCAGCCTGGGGCTTCTTGGAAACCACCAAGCCAAAGCGGTCTGTGAGGTCCCCATAGCTCATTTAAAATTCACAGCTTTCCCCTATGTCATTTTTTGTTCAAAACACAGGTCAACCCTAAGAGCTACCACACTAGAGAATAAACTGCTCTTCACCCGCGTCCTTCAGCTCTGGCTGTACATGAACACAGCTTTGTTTTCTTTTTCCTAACGCAGGAAATGCAGGAAACTAGCACCAGCTGATTTAAAAAAAAGCGGTTGGGGCCTCATACACACACCAAATAATATAAGCTTTTCAATTTGTCCAAAAGGAACTTGCCCACAGAACTTCTGGCCACCTTTGGGCTGGGCCTTTGTGACGTCACTCCAGCAATGAGCCAATGGACAGGTGGCTCCAACTTCCTAATCTGCATATTGCAGTCCATTGGTTCAATTTCAGGGCTATCTGCATTGTGGTGGTTTCTTTATAGGCAAGGTTACCCGCATCAGGCAGAGGACAAAATCCACATCTGGCTTTCCTGCCCAGCTAGATTTAAGGATTGGAATCGGGGGCAGTCAGTCCCTATTGGGAAAGGGGCCTCATGGAAGTTATGAAATCTAGCGGGGTGTGCAAGGAGAAAGTATTGGCAATCCTGAAGGGATGGAGGCAGGAATTGGCTCGGTAACCCCATTTTCTTATTCCCACGCCACCAACACCTCCTTACCCCCCCTACCTTTCCCCCCACCCTCCACCACTCCTGCCCCGCATTTCCCAAGTGATTTAATGATCTATTCTTTATCTCAAACGTGATCAGCCCTGAAGTTTGGGTGAGAAGAAATCAGACA
>NW_017731412.1:4404450-4463861 GCF_001890085.2 Hipposideros armiger | reverse complement strand
GGTAAAGGCAGGGAAGGCCATCAGAGGAGGAAGTGGGGTGGTTTCCAGGGTAGGGACGTTGGGGTCAGCAATTTCCTTGTTGCCCATTTGGTATCTGGCGCCACTTTCATCTCGCTCATTTCAATGCCGACGTTCCCTTGTTGGGAGGTGCTGGGATGGTTCACGGAGCTCCTGTACTTCTGTTCTGGCTCTGAACATGCTGCATTGCCTGTTCACGTGTCTGTCTCTCCAGGAGGTTTTAGTGTCGTGACTGTGAACATCTACGCTGCCGTGAAATCCCCAGTGCCTGGCAAGCGCCTGACACATAGTAGGTGTTTGATAGACGTCTGATGAATGAAAGCTGCCAAGAAAGATTAGGGAAGGCTGGTGTTAGTGATCCAAGCCGATCCACAGGGATAGCTATCCTGTTCTCAACCCGGAGGCCAGATGGACCCAGGAGACGGAAGCCTCTAAGATGCTGTGGTCCTTGGGTCCTGCATTTGGCTAAGTGTTAACCCAAAGCTGCCAAGGGTGATGTCCTCAGAGGCACTGGCATGAACCTGCATGGAGGAGGGAAGGCAGAGTTCAGTGACACAGTTGTGGGTTAGGAAGTCAAGGGCGACCCGTTGTCCAGGAGAGAACCATGAGATCACAGACAATGGTGTGGGATCTTAACTCAATCTGGGGCTTAGCAGAGGGGTTGGAGCTAAGATACCTAGAGGATATTAGGAACAAAAGCGAAGCTAGCAAGGTCAAGGCAAACGGTTCAGGACAAAGGCTGTGAATGAGTTGACAGTGTCAGTAGTTCATTTGTACTGAATGCTGGCCCTGTGGCTGGGGTGAGACCTGCCAGCTTAAAGGCACATGAACAAGTCAGGCCCCATTGAATGTCTAAACATTGGCACAAGCCCAGGAACCAGGCATCCCAGGCCCAGGCACAGACACGTAGGACCAGGAGTCTCCTGCCGGGTTGGATAGGTGCTTGGGATCCTTTCCAGGGGAAAGCAGAGCCTATTACGGTTCAAGTGAACCCCAGCCCCAGCCTAAACAGAAGAGTCCATCAGGAGAGGTCCAGGGGAAAGGGTGGCATAGGAGTCAATGCACAGCAGTTTTCGCCAGAGAACTGAAATACGAGGTCGGGAACCTATTGTATGAAGAGTTCATCCACCCATCCTTGTCCCTCCCTCCTTCCTTGTCTCTCCCTCCCTCCTTCCCTCCCTTCCTCTCGCCCTCCCTTCCTTCCTCATTTGCTTTCTTGCTTTCATTCATTCTTTCATGTATTGGGCAAGCAGAGAAATAATGCGGTATGTCAGTATCTGGTACAGCCTGAGCCAGGCCAGGTGTAGTGTAACTCACTGCTGGATCTTGGAAGCTATGGACAACCATGTTACTCCCAGAAGAGTGACAAGATAGGTCAGAAAGTCTAGGCCAAGAATGAAGTGGTAGGTGGGGTTTTAGATAGACCCACTTTCCATGGATTGGCTAATGCAGACTCAGGACACCAGACACACACACACACACACACACACACACACACACACACACACTTTCCCATGCTTTAAGTATCAGTCCAGTTGACCTTCCTGATATAGACAACTCTTGACTGCCAATATATGGATTATCTACCTTACGATCCCAACGCCTAGCAAACTGCCCCCACCCCGCCCCTCCACCATCACTCAACCTGGGCGACGTAATTTCTGTGTTAGCCAAAGAAGAACAGAATGAGGAAGGTAAATTTGCAGAATTGAAATTACATAATGCTTTCCAAAGTCAAACAGAAATTATTATGGATTAGCACAGCGAGTGAGGGATGGAATCGGCTCACTCATGCATTCAGTCACTCGCTCAGCAACCGTTTATACATGGGGGTCGGGTTGGGAGACGGGTGTTGCGGGGGAGATGGGGCTACCGCCCCTTGGAGTTTTAAGCTGCTGCCCTATCAACGTTCTACCTTATTCTGGGCAGCAAGTGAACAAAGGGAGAAGGTTGTGAAAATAAGACCTCATGAGAGAGAATCGGGGGAAACAGGATGCGAAAGCCTGTTGAGGAAGCAGAGCGTCAGGGCACATAGTGGAGTGACAGCCCCAGGTCTAGACAGGTGTCAGGTGGCTGAGCCCTAGTCCTTGCAGGAGAGCCATTTTTCTGGCCCTCGTGTGCCCCAGCCTGCCAGGCTGGATGGAGGCACTTCTTCTCCTATTACTAACCTACGGCCATGTTTCTAGTTTAGCAAAGGGGGGCTCAGGTCTCCTGTGTTGTAGTCCTGGTCTCACGTCCCAGGACCTGAGTTCTAAGTGGCTGAGCCTGCATGGTAACCTGACCCGAGACTTCGGACACCATGACTTGGTTCTTCAGTTTGATGCTCTTTCTCTCAATGAAAGCCTATCTATGATCAACCCTGCTCAACCAGTCAGGATTACCTGCGGTGCTGTCTGTCACCAAAGCCATCACAGTATCTTTTCATCGAACAAAAATCATGGTGTTGGTTGAGTGGCTCAGTCCTGTCATGACTACTGCCTCTGAGAGTCTTTTGACTACTTGCTCATGATCACACCGTGGTTGCCACAGCTCCGGCCAGTATTTTCCCAGTTCAAGGCAGGAAGATGACGATAGAGGCAATGCCAGATATACCCTCATTTGTCAAGAAAGCAAAAGTCTTCTGCTTAGGTCTCATTGGCCAAAACTGGGTCACATGACCAGATTGGCTTAGACCCATCATGATCCAACCTCGGAGGCTGGCACCTTGCAACCTACCCCACACAAAACTGCATTCTATTAAGTGATGGGCTGATGTGACAGATTGAAGTGGAGGTAAAGGAAGAAGGAGGAAAAGGCCTTTAACAGTGAGGGTGAATGAAAACTGGAAAGCTAAGACGTGAGGGGTTGTTTGTTCCCCACAGGGATTGGGTGGAAAAACAGGAGCTCAGATGGTAGAAATTTCAAAATTTCAGGGAAACTGCAGTGAGTACAGAATCAGAGCGATAAGGAAACAGCAGAGCCCACAGGCTTCGTTGAGTCAGGGGCTTTCGGTCTTATATGAGGCATTCGCTGTCCAATATTTGTTTTTATTTCCCCGCATGGTTAATTATTGCAACCGGTGTCCGATAAGGCAGAGGCCTTCTCCGCCCTGAGAGCGAGAGCCAGGGTTATCTGCAGTTTTACAGCCCTGTCGCAAAGTAATGAGGCAGATAAGCTGCTAGGTGGCGGCTGCTGGGACAGTCATTAAAAACTCTGCTGAGGAATATGAGCGAGACGTGGGGAGTATCGACAGCAGAAAGAGGCCAAAGACTGATGGCTGAACTGATCCGACAGCCTCTGGGCCTCAGAGCCAGCTGCCTGGGGCCCGGAGAACCTAAATATTGACACTCCAGAGGGAGGCCTCTCTTCTAGGTGCTTGGCCTACATTTCCACAGCATCACCCCAAGTGGTAGATATTGGCCCATCTTCTGTGGGAGAAAGCTGCCTCTCAGAGGCCAGTTGACTCCTTTTAAACTTAAACTTTTGCTTGTCAGTTTCTGTGTGAGCATTTCCCATGGTTTAACTCAGCAGGCAGCAAATTATGGGACTGCCACCTGTTTTATATCGCCCACAAGCTAAGAACGTTTTATACACCTATAAATGGTTGGGAGAAAATAAAAAATAAAAAAAGGAAGAATATTTTGTGATACATGAAAATGACATAAAATTCAAATTTCAGTTGCCACCAATAAAGTTTTCAAACAGCGCCAGTGAGATATAAGTTTATATTATAAAGTGTGTCATTCATTGCTTTTTGGTAAATTTAAGGGGTTACCAGAAACTCAGTATCAAGATAAGGAATATTTTAATATACTTTTTTAGAAATAAAAATTAACGCCAGAAAAACCCATGATGAACAAAATATCAGCCTTTTAAATAAAGACAGGATCAGTCACCGTGCAGTGTTAAGCCACATTGAGGCCAGAGGCCAAAGGAAAAATCGGTCCTGTGTTTATTTAAAATGTTAATATTTTGTTCATCATGGATTTTCCGCATTAATTTTAATTTTTATTTTTTTGGTAAAACATGGCATTAAAATATTTATCGTGATTACTGCGTTTTTTGGTGTCACCCAAAGCATGTGCTATCACTCTTTTCAACCTAATCTCAGACTTGTGTCTGAGCGCTCCAGGCTAGAGAAAGCAGCATTTCAGGTGGGGACAGGTTGACAGGGCAGATCAGTAGCTGGGAGGGGACAGTTGCGCTCAGATCCCTAGGACCTTGACTACACTGAAAATGGCAAATTTTTCTTGCATAGTGTAAAAATATTTTAACAACATTAAAAAATCTTTGGTGAGGGGCAGCTCGTTAGCTCAGTTGGTTACAGCGCAGTGCTCATGCCACCAAGTTTGCCTGTTCGATCCCCACGTAAACCACTGAGCTGCGCCCTCCACAACTAGATTGAAACAACTACTTGACTTGGAGCTGATGGGTCCTGGGAAAACACACTGTTCCTCAATTAAAAAAAAATTTTTTTAAACAATAATAAAATAATTTTTTAAAAAAGTTTTGGTGAAAATACTTTGTTTCTAATTCTAAAAATAATAAATGGGCCTTGCAAAAAAAAACCCATAAACCTTCAAATAGTAAAAGGAAAATAAAATTCACCCCAAATCCCATCACCCAGAGATAACTGCTATAAATATATTTGGTGTCTATCCTTCCAGATTGTTCTCCATGCGTATACACAGACATGGATCCGTAGTCATCTTATGTAAATGAGACCACTCTGTGCAGGCTGTTAACAGTATGTCCTAAGCATCTTTCCATCTCAGTAAATACAGACCCACAACACTATTTTTAATGGCTGCGTAGTACTCCCTCATAAGGATACAATACAACATTTACACAATTAACTCTCTACCCATGAGTATCTGGGTTGTTTTCAATAAGAAGGATTTTTTTCTTTAAGAAACTTCATTGGGGAACAGTGTGTTTTTCCAAAACCATCAGCTCCAAGTTAAGTAGTTGTTTCAGTCTAGTCGCGGAGGGCGTTTTTCCAGGACCCATCAGCTTCAAGTCAAGTAGTTGTCTTCAATTTAGCTGTGGAGGGTGCAGCTCCTTGGTCCATGTGGGAATCGAACCGGCAACCCCGGTGCTATGAGCCTGCGCTCCAACCACCTGAGCTAACTGGCCACCCCCCTCTCCTTTTTTTTTTTTAAGAAAAGTAAATCATTTCAAATTATTCCCACAGACCAGATTTCGTTTTTTGCCTTCTCTTCCTGTGTGTGTGCACATGACATATTTTTTTTAATATGGTTGATATCATCAACCATTCCATTTATATTCTGCAAAGCTTCACGTATTGTAAACATTCCCCCATGTTGTTTTATAGTCTTCATCCAGTTTTCTCTTACTCCAGGGTCAGCCAACTTCACATATCCTTTGTTTGCTTGTTTGTTTTAACAATCTGTCAAGAATGCTTTAAAAAATCATTCTTAGCTTGTTGGCCATATAAAAACAGGCCTCAGGCTAAAGTGGTTCATGGGTTTGCCAGCCTAGGTCATTTTGCCACTCCTGCCTCTAAGCTGCAGGGCAGGTCTCTATGTATACAGCTTTTTCCTTCTTTTGAACCATTTCCTTTGGATAACTTCCCAGGAATGAGATTACTGGATCAATGGAGAGCAATGTTTTTAACGGCCCCCGATGTATATTGCTGTGTTGTAAAATTGTGCCAACCAGCCACTTGTGAACATACAGGCTCCTTACAACCTCACCAGCATTTGGTATTATCAGTTCACGTTTTATGCAAATTTAGTAGATATAAAATATCTTGTTTTTCTGTCTATATCCCATTGTTCTCAAAGTGGGAGATTTTTCTTTTTTCGTGTGTTTGATTGCTCTTTTGTTAAACAGCTTTAGAAATCGGAATGTTAGAATCAGCTGAAGAGGAACAACCCTGAGCCCCTTTCTTCAGTTCAAAGATGAGATAGATGCTCCTTTGGTTCAAATACGAGTGCGCATGTAACTCCTCAGCGAGTTCTGCTGCATTAAAATGACAGAGAGAAGCCCAGTGAGGCCTTATCGCTCTGTGGCAGCAGAAAGGACTGGAAAGTAGGTCGAGGAATTAATCCTGCTGGTTCCCGTAATTAGAGTAGACAATGGGGTCGAAAGTTCAGGCTGAGCAGAGGAAGGCAGTCTGAGCGTCTCTTACCAGGCCTGGACCCAGTGCCCCCTGCCCTCAGCACTACCCCGGGACCTGTCTCCCCCACCGTGGCAGCCCCAAAGGGCATTTTCTTTTTCCCCCTCTTCTAGTTTAGGGAGACATTTTTGGCTTTTCCTCCCGTGAGAAGTCAGCTGATCCAGAGGCAGAAATGATCCCACCGAGAACTTTCTTTCCCTCCGAAGGGAGTTCCTGAGGTCATTTTCGTCTTTGAGCTTCAGCAACTGGTGAGAGGTGTGTGTGTTACCCATCTCTCAAATCCAAAACAACGTGATGAGATGCTCCTTTTGCCTCTCAATGCAGGTTTGCCCGTTATTAGATGCCTTAAAATTGACGAATAGATGCTGATAAGGCTAATAAAGGTGGGATGCTGGTAGAAAGATTTCAAATGTGTGGCCAGGGTTAAACTGAATGATAGATCCTTTCTAACTCTCTCTCTTACCAGACTTTTTACAGAAAGCACAGATGACAAACACCGTTGGCTACAGAAGCCAGCTGGGTATGTGACTAAGTGTGACAATAGGCAGTGGAGGGGACTCTGGTGAACAAAAAAGTGCATTCTTGTCCCAAAGCATTTAATTTACACTCAAATTAAAAAAAAAAATCATGGTTCCAGCGCAGCAAAACATGTATGTTTGCAAGGCTAAACTTGGCTCCCCATGCGCCCCAGCTTGTGGATTTCAGAAGAAATACTCTTCCATCTCTGAGTCAGCCTCCAACTTCATGTTTCTAGTTCTCCAGTTCCCCATCCTTCTTCAGCTCCCCTCTGCGTAGGCTGACCTTGACTCCAAATCTTCTCCCAAAGGGTCAGCTTGGGCGGGCAACACTTGTCCAGATAACCATACTATGGTGTCTACTAGACAACACAGCTGTGGGCAAAACTGAGAGCAGGTCTGAATGTGTTGAGTGGTAAAGAACAGAGATCCACCCAGACACCCCCTGAGCAAGACAGGGTTTACTGGAAAGACACAACCCTCTCAGAAACCCAAACAGGGGATTGATGTGAATACCTGAGAAGCCTCCTGAGTGATGGAAAGCCACTGGGATGCCTTCCAGGGCTATGATGGAGGCAGGTCCTCAGTGATGGGACCTGTGTGCAAGCAGGTATCTTAAAATGGGTCTCTTTCATAGGACTTAGGAGCAGATATATTATTTAGTTTAATAAGCTTGGGATTTTGACCATTTTTCAACCAAGTATCCAATGAGTGCCCCCCAGGAATACAGCTTACCACCGAGGACCACAAAGACACACCCACCCATCTGTTTCCACAGCCTGCATGTAGAGTGCAACTTCCCACCAAGGCATCAGAAGTGAGTGGATAAAGCCTCATTAATTAAGCTTAACAAGCTGTGTGTGGCCACAAATGAAGAGATGTGGAGGGATTTCTACTTCTGTGGTACTGAATTGGGGCCCTACAAGGTGAGAATGGGAGAAAGCCCAACTTGTCTGATTCCTGGCCTTGTGTTTCCAAGGTGTCCAGACAGGGTCCAGACTGGTATTTGGTTCCTGGGGTGAGAGCTGGAATAGGCAAGTGGGATATGCCATATAGCTAAGGGTGGGATAAGCCAAGATGATTGCAAGCTGAGTCCTTGGAGAGATGGATGGTTGGGGACAGTGACTCTGTGTTGGGTCAAGTCCAAGGAGATGACAGTGGCATTAGAAACACGAGTCCAAACTAAAGGATTTGGTATCTTTTTTTTTTTTTTTAGCTGAGCCATCCTGCTACCTGTTGGCAGCTCAGTGGCAACTCAGCTCGGGCCGGGCATCGAACCGCTGTTGCTCAGAGCTCGCACTCTTGCGCAAGATCTTAACCAACAGAGCCACTTGGCCAGCCCTCAAACTAAAGGATTTGGAATCGGGAGAATGGGAATACAGTGAGGACGAGGATGACTTAGCCATGCTGTTCTTCTTGCAGTTTCTAAAAAAGGCCGAGTGCTTTCCTAATTCAGATCTTTGAGCATGTTGTTCCCTGAGCTGGAATACTCTTCATCCAATTCTTTGCATGGCTGATTGTTTTTCAGGGTTTATGCCTCAGCTTTATTCTCACTTTCTCGGTAAGGCCTTCGAGAGTCAGTGCTCGTTGATTTTGCCTACCCAACATCCATACCAATTTTTTTTGCTAACAGCATCATTTGCAGTGTATTAGTCAGCTTTGCTGCAGTAACAAACAACCCCACGTTTAGCGGCTCATGACGACTAACATTTATTTCATGTTTGTTACATTTCAGCTGCTGCTACCTTGCTCCATGCGCCTTTCACCTGGGGACACAGGTTGAAGAAGCAGCCCTGACTTGGGACAAGTTGCCCTTATGGCCGATGGAGAACAGCAGGTTACAGAACTGAGTTGCATAATATATCTTAAAGCTTTGGGTTCTGACTTAGTATCTGAATGTGAGCCATACCTGCTGACATTCCATTGGCCAGAAAACAAGTCACATATCCACGTCTGTCAGGGATGGGGAAGGCCACACACCCTCTGGGCGGTGCTGCAGTTCACATGGCAATAGACCGGGATGTATAATCCTGTTACAGAGAAGGGAGTAAATAGCTGGGAACAATAATGTAATCAACCACAATTATCTAAAAAAAAAAAAAAAGGTTGGCTGCAAGTAATAGGAGAATACCTGACAGACAGTGGCTTAAAAAAATAGGGGTTTATTTTTCTCACCAAACAAGATCACAGGGGATTGCAGATTTTGGCCCAACGATATCCAGAAAGACCATCTCTGTAATTCCCTTGGGCTTTCTCTCATGCTTGTAAAAGGGCTGATGGCTGCCATGCTAGGCTTTATATCCATGTTCAAAACAGGAAGAATGGAAAGTGGTGGTCTCCAGCAACACCTGTCCCTTTTAGTCAGAAACAAAGGTTTTTCTAGAACACCTCCTCCCTGTCCCCCAGTAGCTTGTCTCACTGGCCAGACCTGCGTCATGTGGCCACCTCTTGCTGCAAGGGAGACTGGGAAGGCAAGGATTTAGGTTTTCTTAGCTTCGACAATGGAAGCAGGCGGAAGGGAAGGAGATGGAAATGCATATTGGTTTGGCCAGTCAGAGTGCCCTGCCTTCCACCCCCTTCTCCAGCGAGGGAGGGGCCCTTATCCCAAATGAACCAGGGATGGGAAATGGTTGGCGTTGATACATCCCGTATGTGAGGCATTTAAGATACTCTACTCCTTCTCGCTCCTCAGACCTCCCCAAATCTCCCTGGTTCCTGTCCTTCCTGTGCCTTTTCCAGTTTTTCCATTGCTTCTGTGAGCCACCCACATCTTTCCAACAAATTCCCAGCATCGTTTTCTGTTGCTCGCAACCACAGAACCCTGGCTGATACACTCTCCTTCACCACTGTGTTTAAATAGGGCCTCCCCTGCTATTCTCCCCGTCAGTGCCCCGTGTAGTTTTTTCAGGACCTAGAATTGTATGATTGCGTTGCTGTTTCCTTACGCCATGTGTTTTTCTGACACCAGACTGGAAGCTTAATGTAGACAGGGAATGTGACAGACTTGATTGCCACCATATGCCCTGGGACTAACACATGCCTGATGTATTCGAGTCTTAATGAATATTTATTCAGTGTGTGAAGGAGGTCTTAGGCATTTGGAGGCCAGAACTGGAATTTCAGTGTTATTTATGGATACTAGTTGTTTAAAGTCTGTTGTGTGTGGGGAACTCGTTGTGGTTTAAATGTGCCGAGTCAGGATTGATGTAGGGGGCGGCTCAAAATGTCAGGGCTATGGAAATGGGGAGGGTAGGGGACCAAAGCATCCCAGAGAGGAGATTTCTGAATTTCAAGAGCCTAGAACAATGCTTCTCCAATTCCCTTGACCTTTGGCTCAGCCCGGCAAGGCCAGAGACCCTGCATCCCATCTACACCACCAGTTCCCACTTCCTGAGCTGTGCTGTGGGAGTTCTGCAGTGCTGGCAAAGCACGGAACAGGAGCCAGACTTCCAATAAGAGCACTGCCGCTGAGTTCGTGGTAAACCCTAGTAACGTACTAATTTTAGTTATGACTAGTAAGTTGTAGTCACTCACTTAGTAGTTTCCTAGAAAGTGGCACTTAGTCACGCCTAAAGCCGGAAATCGATGGATGCACGTGGTGTAACTTGTGCTTAAGCATCAGAGGGAAAGAGTGCATCTGTCTGTGGGTCTTTAGGAGGAATCTAGAGACCCACTCAGTGGGCTGCAGGCCGCCAACTGAGAACTGCTCCATTGTGCCCTGGGGACTGCAGAGGTCTGGGCGCCCGGGCTCTGGAGTCACAGCGAGGCCTGCCTATCCAAAATGCAGCCCGAAGTGTGCATGGAATGAATCAACAGTACCTTCTACGCATGGACAGATGACTAGATTCTCAGAGCTAGTGCAATGAAAAAAAATACAGATGACTAGATTCTCAGAGCTAGTGCAATGAAAAAAATATGCAAATTCCTTTCAAGCCGAGAATAGCTCATAGTGGTTTTTTGTCGTTATGCCTTTTCTCAAACAACAGGTTCCTTTGCAGGTTGGTGAGATTTTGGGACCCAGGTGCTGAGCCTTGAGATGGTTGGGAACCACTGCTGCAGAGGAGAAGCGAGAGGCTCGGTTGGTGCCTCTCTCTGCTACGGAAGCCGGGAAGCCACCGAGGACCAAATACAGTCCTCACCTTTCTGGATGGTCACTCTTATCTGCCTTTTTACCTCCTGAGGATTGCACTGACTTCCTCATTACCAAGGTAAGCACGTTAGAGTTGAATTAGCTTAAGTTAAACGTGTGTATGGTGCAATTCCATGATTATAAGTTTCTAATGTTATTTTTTTTCAGTTACATTGAAAGAAAAAGGTCATCAGGAGTCCCTTGCTGTCCACGCCACAGCTCTGCCTTCTTTGGGTTGGTTTCCTTTGCAGGCAGGACCTCCCACCGATGGCCCCCAGCAGCTCCCGGCTCACATTCTATCAGTTTAACAATCCTACAGAGAAAAGAAAGCCTCTCTCCCCATGGCTTCAGCCAAAAAAAATAACTGCCATTCATTGAGTGCTTCTTCAGAGGCAAGCCCACCTGCTGAGCACGTTCCAGGATCCTCTCATTTATTCCTCACAATGACTCTCTGATGTCGTTGCTATTAATATCCCACTTTTAAAGTGAGGAGACTGAGGTTACATAAACTAGCCCAAGGTCACAGGATCACTAAATGACAGAGCTGGAGCGATTGCTCTTAATTGTCGCACTCTGCTGACCACTGCGACCTCAGACTTTCCTGCAGCTATTTCTCAAATCTCCGGGATTGGGCAGGGCCTGTAGTGAACAACAGTGAGTGAGGATCTGCTCTGTTCCAGCTGCTTTATGGATAGGGTCTCATCTTCATCCCCATTTCCCAGATAAGGAAACTGAGGTTCAGAGAGGTTAATTCGCTTTCCCAAGCTCACACAGAAAGGAAGTAGAGAATTAAGGACTGGAACCCAAACTTGCTGGGTTCTAAAGCTCCTCACTGAGGCCTTTGCACTTGGCGGTCCCTATGCCTGGGACAGCCAAGCACCCATGTGACTTGGCCCATTCCTTCTTCCAACCTTTCTTCAGTGAGGCCTCCCCTGAGTAATCTGTTTACAACTGCAACCACTGCCTCCTAATTCCTTTTCCCCTGCTCTACGTTTTCTTCTACAGCGCTTTTAACCTTCCAATACACTCTATAATTTGCTTATTGATTACGGCCTGTTACTTATCGTTTATCTCCCCCTGCAAGGCTGTAAACTTAATGAGGGCAGGGATCCGACGTATCCCGATTTTCTAGAAGAGGGCCACGCACAGTAGGCGCTCTGTAAATACTTGGCGAATGAATGGATGCTGACATGTGTGTCCTGACAGGTGGCAGGTCAAGAAATCATCCCAGTGTTGTGTCTGCTATTCTGAGTCCAATCAGAGTGGACAGGAGCATGGAGAATAGCTAAGGGCGTGCATACCCAGACCACCAAATGGTCCCTGGCAGATGTAGGAGCCAGGAGGAACCCAAGCCCCATGGAGGTCAGGTTGCCAAAAAGCGGGTGAGGGGGTTAGAAAAGAGTAAAAAAGAGACCAAATATTGGCCTGAGATAGCTGTTGATCACGCCACAGGAACTCAGGAAAAGCCCCCCAAAGCCCACGAGTGAAGTTGGCCCTGAGTCACGAGGCAAGCCCCTGTCTCCGTTTCCTCCTCTGCAAATGAACGTTGGTTATGAAGATCAGTATATGGTTAGAATTCTGTGATGGAAGGAGCCAAAACAGAGTCACCTGAACAAAGAAATAATTTTTTTGGTAAGTTGTGGAGTAGCTCTGGAATTAAAAAAGAGATGAGCCCCCACCCCCCCCAGGTCTCAGGAAGAGGGTGGACCAGGACAGAACTGGTGGATTCATGACAGATGACCGCCAGCTGACTCTGTAGGTGTCCCCATCTGCTGAAGAGGCCAGCTCCTGGGCGGAACCTTTCACTGTCCTTGCGTGGGTGACACCCCCCAAGGCTGGTCAGTCGAGACCTATTCTTCAAGTCCCTACTGTGCCCCAAGCTTTGTTCTAGGACCTGGGGTGCAGCTGTGAACAAGACAGACAAAACCTTACCTGAGGAGCCTCACGGTGGGGAAGACAGACCATAATCACATAAACAAATAAGGGACCTGTAGGTCCCGACCAGTGCTTTGAAGAAAATAAAATAAGGTCGATCCTAGAAGAGGTAGCATTTGTGATGGGCCTTGTAGGACTTCCACAGAAGAGATGGAAAGAGGAATACACTGGACTTAAGAAATAGTAGAATAAAGACATGAAGGACAGAAAGTACAGGGCGCTTCCTGGGAATGGAGCTAAGCCCAGGAGGAGTATGGCATAGAAGCAGGGAGAAAACGTTGGTGTCACTCCATGGAGAGGTCCCAAGAGCTGAGGAGTTTATACGTCACCTCTAAATGAACGTGGATCAAGCGTAGTGTCAGCGCACCCAGAGTGGACCTCTCTTTCCCATTGCCTTCCCCCTGCTGGAATTATACTTTGGAATTACAGTTCCCATAGGAATTCCCAAAGAACTGGGGGTGCTGCTACCAGAAGACAGAAGAAGGGGTGCTGAAGAAAGTAGAAAAAGAGAGTTCTACTGCAATCAAATCCATGCATTCATTCCACAACAGATATGGATTGAGCACCTACTACGTGCCAAGCCTGCACTTGACATCGAGCCACGGAATCTTGTCTTCCCACTAATGGACTCAGCTACTCCCCACTTGTCTTCAGTTGTTTCGGTTCTTCAAGTTCAAATTGCTAAAGAAGTGTGATTATCTTGTGTTTTGCATCCAGTTACACTACAGGCCATGGGCCCCTTCTAATCAGGGCCCACCATGAGACACGAACCAGCTGACAGTGGTTTCCCAAAGCAGGGTGGCTTTCATACAAACAGAAGTTGGGTGGGATGGGCTACATGTCAACATAACCACATATAGTCATAAGTGAGGATCGTTATGGCAGGTCAGCCTTATATCATCCTCTACCATCACTATTGACTTGTACCCAGAGTTATCTTCATGGTACTGGCTAGAGTCCTGGGCCAAGGTTGTGATTCAGTCCCATGGCCTGGGGAAAAAGGATTATGAACTCTCTCAAATTGGATAGTGACACAAATTATGACTGACAAATTTTTACCACTGCTTTTGCATTAAACCATTTGAATATTGTTAAATGATGTGCACTTCGAAAAAGTCCCTATTTCCCACTGCAGGGGATGAGAGGCACAATTAGCTGATGACTAGTAATTCTGAGAAGGAGGTATCATGGGACAGAGTGGGGAAACAGAAATTCATATGTTGCTGTAGGATTGTACACTGGGCCTGCCTATCTGAAGAACAATTTGGTAATAGGTATTAAACACTAAAAATACACAATCCCTTTGATCCAGCAATTCTAGGAATTTTCCTAAGGACATAATCAGAGATGTATGTGAAAATGTTTCCCCAAAGTGGTTCACTGTAGCATTAATAGAGTACTGAAAAATTAGAAGCAACCTAAATGTCCAACAATTGGGGATTTGTTGAGTAAATTATGGCATATCCATATGATAGATTCAATACAGTCCAAAAAAGTTACATAGACGTATATTAAACAACATGGGAAAATGTAGGATATGAAAAAAGCAGGCCATAAAACATTATGAACAATATGCCATTTTTGTAAGGTTAATTTTGGAAATTTCTGAGTAGAGTGGAGGAATAATCGAGTGGATAAGAACAAGGGCTTTGAGGGCAGACAGACATGCGTTCAGTGCCCAGGTCTACCACTTATCCAGTTAAATGCTGTAAGCCTCAGCTTCCTCCCCTGAGAAATGGGGTTAGGATAGTGCCTGGACAGCTCCCAGGGCATGGTACTCATTAAATAGATATTTCTAACGAAATGGTGGGCCATGGTGAATGATGCTTTCAGGATGCATTCAGTTCTTTCTGAATTGGGCAGGTATTGCTTTTGTAATTAGGAACAAAGTCATTAACATAAAAAAGGAGAGACAGAGAGGAACCCTGAGAATATTACTCAACATAAAAAGTGTCATCGGGGGCAGGCCGAGTGACTTAGTTGGTTAAGAGCGCGAAACAACAGGGTCGCTGGTTCGATTCCCACATGGGCCATTGATGCTGCGCCCGAGCTGAGCTGCTGCTGAGCTGCCAACAGGTGGCAGGATGACCCAGTTGGTGAGAGCACGTGCTCCTAACAACAAGGTTGCTGGTTCGATTCCCGCATGAGAATATGGGCTACGCCCACCCGCAATTAAGATTGAACATGGCACCTTGAGCTAAGCTGCCCTGAGCTGCTGACAGGTGGCTGGATGGCGACTGGACTTGAAGCTGAGCAGCTGCGCCCTCCACAGCTAAGACTGAAGGACAACAACTTGGCTGTTCCCCTTCCCCAGTTCCCCAACACTTCCCCTTACCCAATTCCCCAATTAAAAAAATCTAAAAAGAAAACAAGTGTCATCAGAACAGGAGGAATGTCAACTGTGTGCTAATTTGCCATCTCTGCTGCTCTTCCAGTCATCTGTTTCCAATCATTCTGTGGCATTTCTGTTCCTCTTTTTCCTAAGGATTTGTTCCAATAATTAAAAAGAAGAAGAAAAGAATAGAAAAGAAAGATAGAAAGAAAGAAAAACCCCAAAACTTCAAGCCATGTGGATAAGCGCAATTTGGAGAAAATATTTCCACAATGTTGTAGCCAACATAGGCCACGTTTTAAACCTCAGATAGCTAAGCAAATATCTAAATTATGCTTGTAAGCCACATAAAGTTCCTCTGTGTAGTAACACCTTGCCTGTTGGAGATAATATAGAGAGAGAGTTCCAAGGACATTCATTGGTTTTGTCCATTCAGCATCCACCACCAACCCTTACTGCCCCTCCATTGTCTGGCATTAGACTCTGGATGGTTCTCTGGGAAAATGCTGCTCCCTCCCCCAAGCCGTTCATTGTTCTTAGTCTAGTTGTGGAGGACGCTGCTCACTGGCCCATGTTGGTATTGTGATCATTGGGCTCTTCCCAGCTGAGGCAGTCGGTCGCCAGCCATTGGACTGCCACTCGCGGCAACTCACAGCAGCCCTCGCCAGCTGCCAGCTACTAGCCACTCACGCTGACTGCTGGCTACTCATGGTTGCTGCCAGCCACGGCTCACAGTAGCTGACTGTAGCTCACGACAGCCCACGGCAGTCCACAGCAGCCCTCTCGGCAGCTCATGCCATCTGCCAGCCACTCATAGCAGCCCAGCTCCAGGTTGAGCTGTTGTGCACAATCTTAGCTATAGAGGGCACAGCTCACTGGCCCCTGTGGGAATCGAACTGGGGCCCTGCTGCTCAGAGCTGGTGTCCCAAGTCAACTCTTAACCAACGCGCCACTTGGCTGGCCTCCCATGTCTTGGTTTTAAAGATAGGCATGACCCAGACCTGACTAATAAGAGTAACGCATTGTTCTGGCCACTGAGATTGGCTCAAGGATGGGCATGTGACCCAAGTTGGGCCAATCAAAGCCAAAGAACCTTAGCCCAGGGATTTTTGCTGGAACTGTTAAGAAACAGGTGCTCTCTTTCCACTGGGGTGCTAAGCTGGTAGAATGTAAGACCGAAACTGCCAGGAACCACTTTAATACCATTTAGGGAAAGCATGCATGAAAACAGAGCAGACACAAAGGAAGAAAAGCCAGAAAACGGACAAAGTCCGATTCCTATTGACATCCTTTAAGCACAAGGATTCAGCCATGCCTAATGTAGCAAACATTCCTGTTTCAGCGAATTTGAGTTGGTTTTCTGTTGCTTGCAACTAAAAAAGACCTGACTGCTCCCGATCAGCCTAAACTGGCAGATACAGTCACTTCATGATAAGTTCTAAGAGTCTATAGTGTTTATGGTATTTCAGGTGCTAATGACTCCTTCAGTGTTTCTTAAGTAGACCTCCCAGGACTGGCTGCAGAGAACACGTAAGAGCCCTTTGTAATTAGCTCATTAAAGGAACCCTGGCAAGGTGGTTGTCAACTTGCTTGAAAACAGTTAGTTGTCTTGAGTGGGCTAAGCCTTTCCCCCTGCTCCCTCGCCTGCATGATTGGGCTTCGCAAAGCATCTTTCAGAGTTAGAACAAGTATGGGCCTGCATTCAACCCCTGGGCCCAATTAATGGAACTCTCACTATAATATTTAACTTTTTATTTATAATCCCCTCACACTAACAAACAGTAACACAAACAAAACGTGGCAAAGAAGTTGTGTTTTCTATAGAGAGTGACCAGCTGCTGTTATGTATGACAACATACAAGTGCTCTGTAGATATGGGGAGGCTATTTATATTTCATTTTTTTCACCTTGTTTTCAGCTTTTTGGTGTGTTTACCAAGCTATAGATGGCCTCGAAATGTTGAACTCCTGGGTAGTTGGTCCATTTCCCTTGTTGAAAATTTTGAAAGGACTCTCAATAATCTAAGAGATTGATTCACATCAAAACAAATCTTGATTGAATCCCCAGGGTGCTTACAGGACAGGGTCAGGTCTGGGAAGACGGAAAGAGAGGAATGCTAATGCAAGTCTCCTGGGATCCCCTGGTTGGGGAGGTAGGAATCTGGTTTAGTGTAGAGGGCCCAGCCTACCTGGGTTCAAATTCTGAGCCTGCCACTTCCTAGCTATATCCTCGGGCAAGTTACCAGATAGGCATGTTAGGATGATTTAATGGGTTAGTACGTATGAACTTCTCAGAACCATGGCTCGCACTCAAACAAAAAAAATCAAAGCTGTCTTTCTTTCTTATTTTATGTCTTCGTGGATCTCTTGCATAAGGTCTCGTTTTGATGTTTTCCCATTAATTCTCAGGTATGTCTTAGGATCAGAAATCAGCATGGTTGGCAATAGTCACGTATATCCCTCAAAAACCCCTCAGGAAGCAGCCACCTTGGCCATCCATAGACCATCTTGCAATACAATAAGTTCTGCCCAGCCAGTATTTATCCCACATTATTCTTCGGCTGAGAACCAGATGACGCAATTTCCTTGTATTTAGGGGTCAGATTGTATGAGAAATGATGGTCCTTAAGCACTTTAAAAACATCTTTAAACACTGGACTCCCACTCAGGGCAGTCCAGGGCCACACATGAGAAGAGACTGGTGATAAATGCGTGTGAAAAGGGATCGACTACGGTCAGATCCCACCCAAACTCACCCTGGACACGCACACATCCCATAGCTGGCTACAGGAACTCCCTAAATTTATTCCATTGTCCTTTTCTCTCCACAAGCATACATGACTGAATCCATGTATATTAGAGGCTCATAGGATGCAATTTCCCTGTATTTATTTTGCTTAGTAGGAAGACAGTTCACAAATGTTAGACATCAAGGCCAAATTTAGCATCTGGGGTTCCCAACTCATCTTTACCGTGGAATCCCTTATTGTAGATAACATGAGATCATACACTGGAAACTAATTTTAAAAAAACCCACCTTTTTTAAATTAAAAAAATAAGTTAAAAATTATAAAAATTAAAAATAAAAAAAGGAAAAAATTAAAATAAAATAAAATTCTGTTAAAAACAAAACAAAACATGAGATCTGGGGTTCAAAGCATGAGACTTGAGTTAGAAGTCTGGATCCAGAGTTTCCCAAGGAGTGACCTTGGGCAGGTCACTTTATGTTCCTCAGCTTCAATCCCTTCCTTTGAAAAAGAGGATATCAAAACTACAGACCATCCACAGTTACTGAGAGAATGGAGATAAAGTAGGTGTAAGTGTTAGGGTAAAAAGTGCATTCATGTGTTAATGACAAACTCAACAAATGTAGTAGGGTTTAGTGATGATGAGTAAGCCACTCCCTGACCTCAGGAAGCACCCACTCACTTGGGGAAATTTAGTAGCAAATGTAGAATGATGTTATGATGTGTCAAGTGTGATTGCGATTATTTTCTAGTACCTGTCAGCACTCCCGTCTTTTTGTAGCTCCAAATGAAATGATCTGTTTTGTTTTGACAGTTAGTTAATGACGTTTGGGTAGCTTCTGTCTTGTGTTTTGGAAGAGAAACACAATTTGGGGTATATACACATATACGTCCTGAATATCTGTATCCTTGCTAGCTGTGATATTGGGAGGATTGGCCAATGCGATCAGTCTTTTTTTTTTTTGGTTCAGGGAAATAATTTTGAGTAACTGCTCATGATCAAATTAGACAGATTTGTTTCCCACTAGTAAACAGTCGCTAATAGTTATTGAACGTACCCTGTGCATTATTTTCTATTGAAAAGCAATACAGCTTGGCATCCAGCGGGCTCCACCATTTACTCGCTGTGTGATTTGTGGCAAGGTGTTTAACCCGTGTGGGCCTCAGTGCAAAACGGGGCACACAGTGTGAACGTGAGGACGCAGCGAGATGTCCCGATGCTGTGGGAAGTGCTCAAAAATGGCGGTTAACACCATTGGCTTCATGGAAAAAGCCTGGGAGTGAGAGAGATTCTGTGCTGAAAAGACCTTTGTGACCACAGCAGGGCTCTTCAGGAGGCCTGTGGAGTTAAATTGAAGAGATGAAGGTTAGGCTCTCATGTCAGCATGTAATTAAAAAATGGATGGAGTCAGACTACCCTTGAAACTTCCTGCCCACAAAGCAGAGTATATATGGTACTGTGTATAGACCACTCAGGTTTGAGGACCACTGAGTCAGACCATAGGAGAGAATTAAAAGAATGTTTACCTACAGCTGCCTGGGCATTGAAACCATTCCGTCTCTAAGGAAGAAAGGCTCAACGAGGGGCAATTTTGCTCTTCCGGGTACATTTGGAATGTCTACAGACATTTTTGGTTGTCATAACTAGGGTGGGGTATACTCTTGGCTTCTAGTAGTAGAGGCCAGGGATGCTGCTAAACATCCTACGATGCACGGGACAGTCCCCAGCCACAAGGAATTATCCAGCCTAAAATGCCAATAGTGCTGAGGTTCAGAAGCCCTGCTAACTATCAAATCCACTCTTAGGACAGGTGGGTGGAGTACACTAGGATGTTTCTGCGTGTCTCGGGGGGAGGGGAGGAGGGTCAATGAGATAACATACATGACAGCTCTTAGTGGAGGACCTCACACATAATAGGTGCTTAATAAATGTTTGCTGCATTTAAAGTTAAAGTTTGCTTGATGGGGCCCACTACACACACTCTATTTTTGAGATGCGGCAGAGAAGAACTTGGCCACCTGTTTCCTGTCTTTCCAAGCTGGCACTTCCTGTTTTGCCCACTAATCAGTGATGGCTCTCATGGCGGTATCTTCCATGAGGGGGAGGTTCTGAAACCAGCACCAAAGTCAGCCGTGATTCTGCTAGTTTACATTACCAAGCCTTTCTCATTTGGATTCAAAATGACTGACCTCTCCACTCTACGTGGAAAGCCTTCCCTTGCAGCCTCGTGAATTTTTTTTATTTTAAAAAAAGAGCTCTCACAAATACAAACTCCATTTTCCCCCTAAACAGTCTGGATCTGAACTAGGAGCCCATGAACCCAAAGCAAACGAGCAGGAGCCTGGTTTGTCACTCACAACCTAAGAAACTCTCAAGGACCACAAAGGCAAGAGAATTGCTTTGAAATGAAAGAAATATTTCCATTTCATTTCAACCCCTCATGTATCACATAACTCTAATATCATTCCTTGTCCATCTGAAATATGAGAATCCACATTCTTAAGTCATTTGGACTCTGTTCAAATGTGAATTCATCTCTTTACTCACCCCTCCCCTTGTTCTTGAAATAAAGACTAATATTGAAAGTTAAGAGTCAATTTGTGGATTTTTTTCACTTAAAGATGCTTTTTTCGGTCACTGTTGCTTTCTTCCCCATCGTTACTTACTCATCTGTATCTTAAAGATCCTAAACTTGTCATTTTCCCCCTTCATTTAAATATTGTGGACAGCAAGTAGACTGAATAATGATGACTGTGATTAATATTCAGAGTTAATAAGTCTTGTGAAAAGACATTTTTATTCCAAGGAAGGAGGATGTGTTGTTTTGGTAGCATGTGGAATCACTTTGACACAGTCAAATGTCGTGTAACTGGATGAGGGTAAAGGGTATGTCCTGGCCATAATGACCCTGAGAGGGAGTCACACCTATGGTATCCTTTCCCAGTATGTCCAGAGAAGGGAGGGAAATACCCCCAACAGTGTGTTTCTGTGTCATGTCTGCCTTGGGAGGTTTCTTGAATTGAAATGCTGACTTGGTATATCTGTGAAATGGAGCGAGACATGTTATGCTTGGATGTGTAGCGCCTTCCGTTGGATGTTCTCTTTTTGCCCAGGACACCTATGTCAGAGGACAAAACCATACCAGGATCCAGGAATGGCAAACACACGGCTAGGTACTCCACCACTTTCCATGCCCCTGCCTGTGGCAGACATTACCAATCGATCATAACACTTTTTTTCCAAAAACCATGCATACAACCACTACCAATAGATTGCAGAGTAGACATGAAAGATACAAAAGATTTCCTGCTTCTACTAGGTAAAGAGGGATAGGCTTAGAAAAACCTTGGAATGTCACCACTACCATATTCTTTTCCAGAAACCTCTTTAGTGCTCCAGATCCCATTTGCCCAAAGGTTTGGAAGAGAAGAAGAAGAAGGCTTTGCTTTCTACACAGCAGTTTGGTTTGAAAATTTGTCTCTGAGTCTCTGAGTGTGCAGAAACAATCAAATTGAATGAATTCACCTTCTTTCTTTTTTGGCTGGATACAGTGAACTTAATTGATGGCGCGTGACAAGGCAGGGCTCCCTGAGCCCCTCCTCTTCTTCAGGGGGGTCTGGGATGGAAACTCTGGAGGTCAGGAGATTCTCAGTGTGTTGGGGAATCAATCTGGGGAAAGGACTCCCCAGTAGCTGAAGGTCTCTCTTCCTCTCGCTGGGGCTGGTGGTCCAGGGGGCTCTTACTCCCTGGAGGCCATGTGGACCATGAGGTCCACCACCCTGTTGCTGGAGCCAAATTCATTGTCATACCAGGAAATGAGCTTGACAAAGCAGTTGTTGAGGGCAATGTAAGCCCCTGCACCGAAGCTGGAAGCGTGGGTGTCACTTTAAAGCTGCAGGAAACCACCTGATGCCCAGAAAGCCCTTGAGGGGGCCCCCCAACTCCTGCTTCACACTTTCTTGATGTCTTTATATTTGACAGCTTTCTCCAGGCGTCAGGTCAGCGCCACAACCAACACATTGCGGGTAGGGACACAGAAGGACATGCCAGCGAGCTTCCTGTTCAGCTCAGGGATGACCTTGCCCACAGCTTTGGCAGTGCCAGGACAAGCAGAGATGATGTTCAGGGCAGCCCCTTGGCCATCACATCACCGCCACAGCTTCCCAGAGGGACCATCCACCATCTTCTGGGTGGCAGTGATGGCATGGACTGTGGTCATGAGTCCCTCCATGATGCCAAAGTCATCATGGATGACCTTGGCCAGGGGAGCCAAGCAGTTGGTGGTACGGGAGGCATTGCTGACAATCTTGAGGGACTTGTCATACATCTCACGGTTCACACCCATCACAGACATGGCGACATCCACAGAAGGGGCCGAGATGATCGCCCTCTTGGCTCCACCCTTCAAGTGAGTCCCTGCCTTCTCCAAGGTAGTGAAGACACCAGTGGCCTCCCCAATATACTCAGCACCAGCATCACCCCATTTGATGTTGGTGGGATCTCGCTCTGGGAAGATAGTAATGGGCTTTCCATTGATGACAAGCTTCCCATTCTCAGCCTTGACTGTGTCTTTGAACTTGCCATGCGTGGAGTCATGCTGGAACATGGAGACCATGTAGTTGAGGTCAATGAAGGGGGATCATTGATGGCGACAGTATCCACTAATTGCCAGAATTAGTGACCTGGTGACCATGTGCCCAATACGGCCAAACCCATTCACTCTGACCTTCACCGTCATGTTTCAGGGTCGCGGCTGGCACTGCACTGGAAGACGCGGCTGTCTGTCAGACGGTGGGAGCAGAGAGTCACCGTCTTTCTTAATAGAACCCAAGTACATAACATTTAAACAAGGTACAGATTTATTCTTATTTGCAATTTTTCTCTAAAATTCCCGCCCCCATATACCCTACAACTACTGTTATTCCTCAAATTGCGGGTGTTATTACTACGGGGATTTTTTTTTTTTAAATAAGTCCCTGATGCTACTTTATTCATGAGAGCTCAGTCTGAGGTGGGGTTTTAGAAACAATCTAGAACCAAAATTAATTCTACCATTTTATAATTTGCCCAGTCAGATGCAAAAAGAAAAAAGAAAAAAAATTATATGATTTTCAAGTACTTTCTGCACTTGAGACTAGAAACGGCAGTTTTTTATTTTCTTTAAGCAAATGCAGTGCTCTGGGTACTTACTGTAAGAGGATTTTAGTCATTGGAGACATTTAAAAAAAGATCTCAAGCGAGAATCTTTCTTCACATTTTTTTTTGAAAGGATATTTACTTTGGAAAATGCTACATTTAGAAAAATTGTGCCTTGGATGACAACTGGCCCACAAGTTTTACTGTTTTTTGAGGGGGGGAGAGTGGGGCCCTGGAGAAGGTTGGAGGCTGTGTGAAGGCAGTTCTCTTCACCCATCAGGCAAAACAGGATTTTGGAGTTCATGTCCATTCATTCATTTTCATTCATTCATTTATTGAAATACATATTGAAATACATATACAGAGCACTATGCTAGACAATGGGGGTATATACTCAGGAACAAAACACTTTATTTGACTTCCCACCCTTCTTAACCAGGTATTACAGAGAATGATACCCTAATGCCCTAAGGCAGTAGTTCGCCTTGGGGGGATTGTTGCCCCCCAGGGGACGTTGAGCAATGTCTAGAGACATGTGTGGTTGTCACAACTGGGGGATGGTGCTACTGGCATTTAGTTAGTGGAGGCCAGGGATGCTGCTAAACATCCTACAATGCATAGAACAGCCCCCACCATAAAGAATTACCTGGCCCCAAATGTCAGCAGTATGGAGGTTGAGAAACCCTGCCCTAAGGTATGTAAGGTTTGTAATGAATTAACTTCTGGTTAATTGTTCTAGTTAAGCTCCATCCCTGGGAGAACAGAGAAAATAGTAGCCCAACTCATTTTCTGTCAGAGTCTCTTCTCTCATGGAACCCTGATTGAGAAAGGTTGGTACCATCGCCTCAGGGTGTGGTCCATGGATGAGCGGCATAAGCATCACATGGGAGCTTGTTAGAAATGCAGAGTCTCAGGCCCCGCCCCAGACCTGCTGAATCAGAACCTGCATTTAACATGATCCCTAGGCGATTCGTGTGCGCACGTCACAGTTTGAGAAGCAGTATTCTAATCAGACCTGAAGCAGAAGCTTTAAGTGACCATTTTGATAAGTGCTAGCTCTATGAACTGAATTCTGTGGCTCCCTCAAATTCATGCATTGAAATCTTAATCCCCGAGATGATGGTTTTAGGAGTGGGACCTTGGGAGGCGATTAGGTCATGAGGATGGAGCCTCATGAATGAGATCATTGTCCTTATAAAAGGGACCCCAGAGAGCTCCATGTGAGGACACTGGGAGAAGATGGCCATTTAAGAACCAGGGTTCTCTCCAGATACCAAATCTGCCTTGACCTTGGACTTCCCAGACTCCAGAATTAAACACACACACACACACACACACACACACACACACACACGGTTTAAGCCACTTAATCTATGGCATTTTTGTTATAGCTACCCGAACAGACTAAGATAGCTACAGCGGGAAGACTTCCATGAAAAATCAGCCTGTAAATTGAGATGAGGAACAGGAATCAGCCAGGATAAGAGGGTTCCTGGCAGGGGGAACAGCATAAGCAAAGGCTCAGAGGCAGCAGGGAACTGGGTCAATTGTTGGATCTGACAGAAGATGCTTTATGTCTAGAGCCCAGGGAGCCCAGAAGGGTAAGTGGACCTGAGACTGGCGAACTGAGCAGAGCACGTGGTACTTTTTTCCCAGGAGCAAGGAGGGATGGCCCCTTGGGCTTGATCCCAGGCCCTTGCCTGATGTGGCACAGGTAGGGATGTCATTTGTGGCCACGGGACAGGGTGAGGTTGACATCTCAGCCCTTTAACATAGTGTTCTAAGCAGCTAAGCCAACTGGTCAGACCAGGGTCAGAATCCCATGAACGCTAGTTGTCCCGGGTGACCCACATCTGCCGTGAGACGGAGCGAGAACAATGCTGCTGGGAAAAAAGGCTGCCCCTGACCCCTCTGACTTAAGGCTACAGAGCCATTATGTCGATATCGTTTTGTCCAGATTTTGTGGTTTATGACACATTCTGGCAACGTTTAGATGCAATTCCAATGAGCCAGAGTGTAGTACTGTAAACGTAAAACTGGATCTCCCTTAAAGCCGCTAGAATCTGGCAGGAGACCTGCTCCCAATTACAGGAACGGGTTCCAACTTCACTGTGCTTGTCCTCAAAGCATCGAACACAAAATCCATTTTTAATGAGGGAGTACTAAACACTTTACATCCTATTAATGTCCCCCTCCGGGCTTCTAAGCGCCAGTACCCCTTGCACACAAGAAATGACCCACGCTAACTGATTGCCAGGGCCGGGGGTATCCTGGAGGTTTTGAGGCCACTGCAAAGATGGCGACTGAATGAACGGCCATTAAGTCATCCTGTTCTCCTTCTCGTTGTTTCCGATCAGTACGGGGCTAGCCTGTCAGGCTGCGTGGGAAACGAGGATCAAAGCGAAGTCCTTTTATCGCAGAGACAGTATACACTTGGCTGCCTGACTCTCCATCCTTAGCATATTACTAATCTTACAAACCATCCATTATCCACTCGGTAACTTGGCCCACATCAGCGCCGAACGATGAGTTCCAAGTTAGAAGAAGTGGGAGAAAGAGAGAAAGTACACAGATGAGCCAGACGGTTCTCCAACCTGTATGAACATGTTGTATTTACCAGGCCGGGTAGCAAAGCCAAACTCCGTTCCCATTGTTTGTCTTCTGCTCCGGGCCTGGGTTCTGTTTGGTGCAAACAGGTCAGCACCCCCCTCACTTCCATCTGATGATTGGCGTATTGTTTAGAGACGATGAGGGATGATCTTGCGCTCGGGAGGAAGTTGGCAAGAAAGTTTCATTCTATAAAAAGCAACGCGCGGTCAGGATACGGTTTCCTATTCTGAGTCAAGGCAGAGAAGAGAGTCAGAAATTCCAACCCAGAGGGTCAGGACGGGCTCCAGGACCCCTCTTGAATCACGTCTGAAACACGTTCCCCCTGCTGCCTCCGCCTCCTCCCTGTTCCTACAACTGGCCAACCGGGATTACACAACGCACACTAACTTGATTCCACATGTGGCTGTTTCTAGTTAGCAGCCCGTACCTTATTTTTTTTTTTTCCTGGGCCCTATCATCTCTCCCAATTCAGGTGAGTAACTCCATTTCTTAACAGGGGGATTCTGTCCGCACTCTTGGCTGGACTCAAAAAAAAAAAAAAGTGTACTCAAACGTTTTCTGAAGGTGAGAACCTTGATGGGCCTTTGAACCCTGGAACCTTCCTTTTTCTGTCTGAACTCTTTTTGCTTCCGCATTTTGAAGAGCCCCGCTCCATAGGAACCGAAGGAAAGTGAACATTTGAGTCAATCAGAGCAATGGTTTCGGTCACCCGAAACCCAGCCACCGTTTCTATAGGGTTGCGTGTTCTCTCCCACCAGACTGGCGCGTTTTCATTTTTAAACTGAATTCGCCCAATGATGGGGTGCTGCCTACACCCAGCCGTTCCTGTCTTCCAGGTGGGTGATACAGGATTCAAATCACAGCACGGTGCCTCTGCTTCTGCAACGAAGCATTTAATGATGTTCGAGAATACTATAAAGCTCAGTTTTCTCGAGGCCCTGGGACTATCGGATCCAGGTGTTGGCATTTTCTGACCTTTCAAAGCTTTAGAGTGTTTTTAGGGAAAACCCAGAGTCATGAGCCGGAGTGGATTTCCCCCACTGTTACCTTTCTCCGTCGCTTTTCATTCTCTGGCCACGTTATCAGAAACTGGAAACCTGCACCCCAAAAACCCCTGTATAGGGTGAAACACAGGAGTGGCACGCATGCAATTCAACCACATCTGGAGAAAAAAAAAACTGCCGTGCAATTCCCCTTTGGTCTCTGCAACTTTAGGGTCCCCTGAGCCAAAGGGAAACAGGACTCCTTCCCCGGGCCTCCAGCCTCCCTCCGCCTCCTGCCCTGTTTTGCTTAGAACAAGTCTGAGCACGCCATGCCGCTTCACCAGGCCTTGCCAAAATCCACGAATGGCACAGAGCTCACATTAAACAGATGGAATGCAACATACATGTAAAGAAATAAGAGCGCTGCCAGGAAAGTTGGCAGCAGCCCTGGAATGCTTTAAACAGTGTGTGTGTGGGTAGGAAGGAGTGAGCCCAGAGTCGGCGAGGCTGCCTCCTTCTCAAGAGCTGTTTCTTTTACCGCCATGACCTGTTTTGCCAGTCAAAATAAATACGGTGTTAAATGCCCCCTTTTACTGGCTCCTGATACCTTGGCAAGGCAGTTTGAAATATGACCTGCTCTCATTGGAAAAATGGCCTTTTAACTGAGTGGAAAGGATGTGCCCCTTCTAGGCAGTGAGTTGGAGGGTCACGGATGGCGGAGCCCGCTGAACACACGCGCTCAGGAAGTAGGAGCCAGCCCGGCCATGGAGCCACCACGGCTTGGTTAGAAGTCACTGCCTCTGGAAGGTGCGTCGCATGCACAGAGTGATGCCTTGGGAGCTGGGGGCCGGCTTTCAACACCTTGGGCATCAGCAAAGAACAATAAAGCGACAGCTCAGAGTGCCCAGCTATTTCACAAGGCACCTGGGGACAGCCAGGCCTTTCCTTCAGGAGGACAGAGCCGTGCAAACCAGGCACAGCCACAGGTTGACTCCCCTCAGGCCATTTAGCTTTGAGGGTTCCCCATGGCCACAGGCCACTCCACAACCAAATCAGCATCGCGTCACTTGTGTGAGAAGCTAGATGGATTTGCCCGAAAGCGTCATCACGGCAGCCATTCATCAAGCATTTTTCACATACCAGGCCCGTCACACGTATTGTCTGCATCATCTTATTGTCTCATGAGGTAGGTATCTGACTACTCCTATTTTATGTATAAAGAAACTGAAGTCCAGAAAGGTTGAGTCACTTGTCCAAGATTGCACGGCTATTAAAAAGGAAGCTGGAATTGAGCCCAAGTCTGTCGTTCTTCATGATCAGGTTGAATGGGCCCCACGCTGGCGTCTACCGAAATGGGCTAAGGCCGGAAGCCTGCACCATCGTCTTCTTCACCCTCGGAACTGCCCAGTGGAGGCAAGTTATCCCAGTCTCCACTGAAGGTGCCATAGGGACGTTCATTTTCTGGGGGTGGCTGTAACAAATTGTCACAAACTGGGGTGGGGAGGCTTAAAACAGCAGGCATTTCTTCTCACGCAGTTCCGGATGCCTGAATTCGAAAATCAGGGGCTGGGCTCCCTCTGGAATATCCTTCCTTGCTTCTTCTGGCTTCTGGTGGTTGCCAGCTTCCTTGGAAGGCCTGTGGCTGCATCACTCCGATCTCTGCCTCTGTCTTCACACAGTCTTCCCACGGACAGGTCTTCCCTCCCCTTCCCTTCACTCCCTTCCCCTCCTTTTCCTCCCTTCCCCTCCCCTCCCCCTCTCGTCTCCTCATCACCCCTCCTCTCCCCTCCCCTCCCCTCTTCTCTTCTGTCTTCTCGGGACACTTGTACTGGACTTAGGCCCACTCAGATTCAGGATGATGTCACCCTGAGATCCTGAACTTAATTACGCCTGCCGTGATCCTCTTCCCAACAAGGTCACATCCTAGCACATAGGGAGGCAGCTTATCCAATAAGGGTCCTCTCGATTTTGCAGGTCTTGCAGGGCTTATTATAAAATTCTCCTATCCTCTCTTTGTCACAATGAGTATAACAACCAACCTTTAAGGAACCCTCAGCAAGTTCTGCCATTTAGTCCTGTCATTTAGTCCTCACGGCTACTCCGCGCTATAGACACTGCTCTTTCCTCAGCAGGAAAATGAGAGGTTAAGAGCCTCATCCAAGATCTCACAGCCAGGAACTGGTAAGGAAATTGGAACTCCAACGTAACTGACTCTGGAGCCCCAGGTCTCAGTTAGGATGCAAAACTGGCTTTTCCTGGACATTTAGGAATTGGTTGGGAGGCCGTGGTTGGGAAGGAGATGGAGGTATTGGGACGACGGGACAATTTGTTCCATAGTTAGCCAAGACTTAGTCTTGGGCAGAATACCCAGGAAGGCTGAAAAACAGGTCCGGTTGATTGGGAAGGCAATCACCGCGGTGTTTTATCTACGAGGTTGAGGACCCCATGCTCTCTCACACGTGACTGAAATTCCAGCAGAGAAACAGGAAGTTGGAGCCAAATAAAAAAAAAAAACAATGCCCATTTTTATTGTCTTCCGGATTTTGGTTCATTGACATCTGCCAATGGTTATATCCTTATTGCAGGGAAATGCTTCACTCTTGTGCAATCATCTGACCCAGTAGACCGGGTAAGTGTAACCATATCACTTCCCTGCTTAAAATCCTCCTGTGGACCGAACAGAGGGAAGCTGGAGGACGGAAGGCAGAATCAGAGCTGCGAGGATGGCTGCAAATGGCAAGTGGCTCCTTTTCCGGTTGCCTGGTGACCACCTCCAGGAACCTGGGCTCCCAGGTGAACGAGATCCAATTTCTCTTTCAGTCAGAGCTGCTGATGGCTACGTGTTTTGCAGGTGTTGTCTCATTTGAGCTTCTCGGCAGCCCTGGGAAGCCACATCCATAATGACCTGATCTGACGCTCAGGGAGGTCAAATCACTCACCCAAATGTGCCAAGCGGCTAGGGCTAACCAAGGTCTCTCCAGGTCGCCTAAGCCCACCGTCTAAGATCTTAGCTGCCTCAATATTCCCTGTCCACACCCATGTACTAAGAGTCCCCACTGCCTTCATGAAAGGAAATATAGTGAAGGGAAAGAGGACATTCACTCCTTCATTTGTTCACACGCTCATTCGTCCATCCACGCACGGGTATCTGTGTCTGCACCAGGTGCCAGGAAAGCCACCAAGAAAATCCCTTCCCTCTTGTGTGTGTGCGCGCCTGGATCTGTGTGTGCCAGGCACCTTGCTGGACTGGGAGCAAGAAGTCACAGTCTCAGCCTTAAAGAGATGGAGAAGACGGAAAGTGTATCAACTAATCTAGGGCAGCGTGGTAAACGCTGTTACAGAGAGATCAAGAGAGAAGAGGGCATCAGGGAAGGCTGCCTGGAGGAGAACACCCTAGAGTTGAGATTTGAAGGTGGAGGAGGGAGGTATCAGCCAGACAAGGAAGGGCTGGCCTGCATGTTAGGCAGTGGGCTCAGGAAACATATACTAATATGGCTATGACGGGTAAATATTCAATTACCTCCATATGGATTGGTGAATAACCAGGGCCCTCTCCTCACCCTCTCTCACCTGGGATTTCATCCACTTCCCCATCATGCAGGCGTTAAAGGGTTAACGCCTCACCAGCAGGAAGTTCCAGAGTCCTTTCCAGTTGGTGCTGATGTCATATTGGTTGTTAAGCATTTGATTTTTTTTTCACTCCTGGGCCAGGGGGCAGTTGGGGGAGAAGGCACCGAGGTATGAGGTATGAGACATGCTGGCAGCCAGCAGGGCTGGAAAAAAGGGAGCCACAGACATGCTGGAGGTGAGACCAGAAAACTAAGAACAGGCCTCTGGGAAAGGACCTTGTGTGATGTGTGACAAAGGGTAGACTATCTTTAGGGTAATGTGGAGCTATTCGGGGGGGGGGGGGGGGTTTAGGCCATGCTGTGTTTCATTGAAGTGTAATTATGCACATCGATAAAATGCATTTTTCTAAAGCCTGCAGTTTGATGAGTTTTGACAAATGTTTACCCCACCGTGACCACTACCCTACATCAATATAAAACATTTCTCTTCCTCCAGAAATTTCCCTCTGTTCCGTCCACAGGAGGATTTTCAGCAGGGGAGTTACATGGTTACGCTTTGCAATTTGCAAGCTTGCGTTTGGAAAATTCTTTTGCTTATTTCTTGAGCCCCTCTTGTGTGCCGCGGCGCGCTGTTCTACCCGTAGAGACGAGGAATGGGGTACACTCTGGTGGGAAGACGCCATTTGGGGATAGGCAAAAGCTTCCTGGGCATGCGACCTAGAAAAACGTTTGAACGAGGGGATACAGATTTTTATTTTTTGCCCTGGGCCCCACGAAGCTGGGCCTGATGGTACCAATGTAATTAACAGGAAGGGGGGAGAGAGAGAGAGAGAGAGAGAGAGAGAGAGAGAGAGAGGAGAGAGAGAGGTCTTACAGGGAAGACCCTCTCAGCAGGAGTGGGGAAAGAAACTAGACGGGTAAAGAGCAAATGTCCCAAGAAGGATCCGGTCCCCCAAAGTTCCCTTTCCGGGGATAAGCACAGGGTGGTGGAGACATTTCATATCTGCCGCTCTTCCTATAACTCTCCCCACAGCACCAGTAAATGTATATGAGCTCAATTAATTACAATGACTAACACATTTGACAAGCCAAATATTAGCTTGCGAGACCTGAGCACACTTATAAGTATTAAGTACAGATACAAGCAATTAACAATAAGCTCGCTGGCATTATTATCTTCTAATTAACTGTTAAAAGAAAATCACACCTTAATCCTGAGCAAAATGAAAACAAAAGGAAAGCAAGACCTCTGCCAGCTCTAGAAACGCAGGCGATAGAACGAAGAGCGATATGGTTTCGTGGATTTCAATTTGCCCTAATGATGAATTAAATCAGCCTTCCCTTGCTGACGTCAAAGCCCAGATCAGTGCCTCAGTCTCTGCTTCTCCCTGCTGAGGCCAGATGTCCGATGGGAAGACTTTGGCAGAGGGCTTACAGAGGCAGAGCCCTGACGTTGGCATTCCCCTGGAAAGATTCATCTCTATCAGCCTCAGGAACGACCTTTTGTCTCATCTCTGGAATTTGGAGCAAAGAGAAGGTGAGTTGAAAGGAATCCAGCTTGTCTCTTGGCGATTGGTTCTTCTTGGAAGGAATTCTGGAGTCGAGCCGTTCGATCGAAAACCCCCCAAATAAATACCTGGGCTGCGATGATATCGCCAGTAAATAGTTCCAAAGCCAGGGACTCTAGAAACAAACATTTTTCTGACTGACATTGCTTTTCCTACACTATGAGAAAGACGCTTTGGGAGTTCATTAAATAGCTTGGCCCTGAAATCTCTATTTTGGTCCACATGATGTGGCTGTGCTGCTTTGGGCTTCCCAGTTCTCTGGAAGGTGCAGAAACCCCTGTCTCCATCGTGTTAAAGCCTCGTGACCTTTGGTGCCCCCTGTAACTCACTGCAGATCACACAGGAACCATGACAGTTTCCGTCTCGTCACTTTCCTTTTAGGCCCTGATCAGCCCCTGCAGGGGAACACGCCAGGCCCACCTTAGTAATGATCGTGGCCACCGTTATTTTGTTCTAACCACATGGGCTCTGTGATAAGAGCTTTGCCTGTATTATCTTATTTAATCCTCCCAACAGGAAATGGTGTTGGCGCTACCTTCGGCATGTATTCAGAACCCAGCCATTTCTCACCGCCTCCCTGCTGCCACCCCGGTCCAAGCCCCCATCTTCTGTCACCTGGATTACTTCGGTATGCTCCTAATTGGCCTCCCTGCCGCTGTCCTCATCTGTCTGTGGTCTATTTTCAACACGACAGATCGAAGGATGCTTCTGAAATACAAGTCAGCTCAGGTCAAAAACCAACGAGGGCTCCTTATTCCTCTCAGAATAAAATCCAAAGCCCTCATCGGGGCCCACAAAATCAGCATCTGTCATCCCTCACGGGCACGCTGGTCCAGGCACACCAGTCTCCTGGCCTTTCTGTGGACTGGGCAGAGCATTCCAGCCTCAGGGCCTTTGCACTACCTGTTCCCCTTCCTCCCTGATATCCACATCACGTATCCTCTTTCTTCCTTCAAGCTTTTGTTCAAATGTCACCTTCTTAGTGGGACTTACGCTGATCTCACCATTTAAAATGCAGCCCTTCCCTCGGCCCTTCTGTTCTGTTTTTTTTTTCTCATAATAACTCATCACTAGCTAACTATCTTATAATTACTGATTATGTATATTATTTATTGTCTGTCTCTCCCCACAAAGGCAGGGAGTCTTGTGTGTTTTAGTCAGTGATCGTAAACAGTATGCGTTGCTGCACGATAAATGTTTGTTGAATGAATAAATGATCCATGAAGTATGTCCTATAATTAGTCCAATATTACAGAGGAGGGAACTGAGGGAATCAGAAGGGTTAAGTGGCTTTCCCAAAGTAAGTTAGTTATTTGCAGAATTGGGACTCGAACCCAGGTCCTACTGACCCAAAGCAACTTAACTGCTATGTTTTACTGGTTGCAGGTTCTCCCACCTTAAGATAGGCTGATTATTGCAGGCAACCATTCAGCAAAAGCCCACCCGCAAGGATCTGTTCTGGCACTGGGACAATTCAAGGTTAGTGTCATTATGCTTAGGAATAGTCAGAATTGTTTAATTTCCACAAATGTAACAGAAAGTAAAATGTGAGAAATCCCGGATGAATCATTTGATTAATGTATTTTGAATAACAGTTCCCCAATTACTAATGTAATAGCAATATTTGGAATATTCTTGAAGAAGCAGGATGTTAGCAGATGATTTTTAACATCTAGATGAGGTAATTACATAGTAACTATCTTACCTATATACTGAACTGCTTAGACTCAGGGGACGTAATAAAGAAGTTTTTCCCACCATGTCAGGAGACTTGCCTTCTGGGGTTTTCAAAGCAAATATTGATAAGGTTAAACATAGACTTACCATATGACCCCACAATTCTACTCCTACGTATATATCCAAAAGAATTGAAAAAGGGGTTCAAACAAAAATGTGTACAGGAATGTCCAGAGCTGCGTTATTCATAGTATCTGAAAAATATTCAAAATGTCCATTAACTGATGAATGGATGAACAAATGTAGTATGTCCATACAATGGAATAGTACACAGCCATAAAAAGGAATGCAGTACCAATAAGTGTTACAACGTGAATGAACCTTGAAAACATTATATTAGCAAAAGAAGCCAGTCATAAAAGGCCATGTATAGTATGGTTCCATTTACATGAAATGTCTAGAATAGGCAAATTCATAGAATCAGAAAGCCAATTAGTGGTTTCCAGGGGCTGAGGGGAAGGAAGAATGGAGAGTGATGCTAGTCAGTATGGGGTTGTCTTTTAGAGTGATGAGAACGTTCTGGAACTACATAGTACTTTTGGTTGCATAACATTATGAATGTACCCAATGCCACTGAACTGTATACTTTAAAATGGTTAAAGTGGTACATTTTATGTTACATATATTTTAACACAATTTAAAAAAAAGTAAATCTTTAAATTCTGGCCTTGGCCAAAGGATGTTTTGGTTGGGTTCTGATTTGGTAGGCAGGTAGCTAAGGATAAAATGAAGTCCCTTTGCAGCAACATAGACTAGAAAGAGCTATGACCTATCGAATTAGGCTACATAACAGACTTGTATCTGTGACTTGATTGGATCATCAGCATTGTGGCGTTGAGCCCTCAGAAATTGTGGCAAGCCTAGCACAATGCTATTCACACATGCCAGAAAGCCAATTTTTTTTTTTTAAGATTTTTTATTGGGGAATTGGGGAGAGGAACAGTATTGGGGAATTGTGGAAGGGGAACATTGTGTTTTTTTCCAGGACCCATCAGCTCCAAGTCAAGTTGTCCTTCAATCTTAGTTGTGGAGGGCGCAAGCTCAGCTCCAAGTCCAGTCACCGTTTTTACTCTAGTTGCGGAGGCTGGAGGGCACAGGGGGGAGCATAGTCCACCATCCCATACGGGTGTCAAACTGGCAACCTTGCTGCTAAGAGAGCACGCACTCTCACCAGCTCAGCGTCAGCTCAGCTCTGGCGCAACTCCCTGGCCTATGTGGGAATCAAACTGGCGACCCTGTTGCTCAGAGCTTGCGCTCTTAACCAACTGAGCAACTTGGCCAGCCCCCAGAAAGCTAATTCTTTATTTCCTTTTTTTATTATCAAAACCATATATCCTTGCTGTGTAAAAGTCTAAATAATATGGAAGGGATGTTTCCCCTCTCACCTGCACCATCCCCACCCCTGGGTTTAGCCACCACTGTCTACAACTTGGTGTGTATCCTTTCAGACCCTTCTCTACTCATATACAAACATCTACATGTAAATCTGCTCAGCACTGTTGAAAGTTGGTTTTTTTTCCACAAAAATGAACTCATACTATGTATATACTGATGTGCAACTTTCTTTTCTTCACTCAAGCCCATATCACAAAAACCTTTCCATATGCATACATACGGATTTACTTCTTTCTCCCTCATGGCTACAGAGCAGGGATGCATCATCATTTATTTAACCAGTCTCCTCTTGTTGGACAATTATCCTGCCTCCAATTTTTCACCATCACAAAGCAGGTTGCGAGGAACACCCTGCTCGTATATTCTTGCATGCTTGTGGGAGTTTTACTGTGGGAGAGATTCCTAGAAGTGACACTGCTGGGTTGAAGTCAAATCCTTTCCGTTCTGCGACTTGTTAAGAGCACGTCAATTTGGGACACAAGTGTATATTGTCTCTGGCCTTAGGACAAAAAAGCTAGAACTGAGAGCTCGTGCTCAGGCTTTGCTTAGCTCGGTGTTCCACCCTGCATCTTGCAACTGTAGCTATTTTCATTCACTTTATAGGCTCACTGTCTCCAGATTGACTCCAGCAGAGGGAAAAGAAATCAGGTCCTTCTGTGCCATTCTTCAAACATTTAGAGGAAATTGATTTTCCACATGGGCTGTAGCCAAGCGAGAGATGCACCGGCACAGAAGTCCCCGCGACAGGCTATTACTACTAGCACTTGCAACAATTAGACTCAGCCCAACTTGAGCTATTTTATTAGTGAGTGTAATTCCTCATCAGGCTAATATTGAGCAGATTGCCCAAAGCAGCCGCAATTCTAAAATAGGATTTCCTTCATAATCCCTTGTAAAGGGAAGAACTTGTGGAGACTTGAAGTGTCTGGAGAAAGAAAGCTTTCATTCCCCCGAGCAAGGACAAAAGGCAGTTGGTTCAAGACAGTGATAGCATGCTTTTTCTTTCTATTTTTACCTTTCTAAGGTGCTTTCTCATGGCATCAGCTGGGATGCTCTCACCTGCAAAGAATAGAAATGTGGTCTCAAACTGGCTTCAAGAATACTATCATGTCATATGACTCTGAAACCTGGAAGTCCCAAGGTGAGGCAGGTTTAGGGTTGTTTGACTCAGCATCTCAACCATGTCATTGGGAATCCAGGTTCTATCCCAAAGTGGTTAAGACCACTGGCTCTGGAGCCAAACTGTTTGGTAGTGAATCTCAAGCCCACCTCTTAATGGCTGTGTGATCTTGGACCAATAACTTAACCTCTCTGAGCTTCCATTTTCTCCTCTGTGAAAAAACAAGATATTAATAATAATGGTACACCAACTTATGGGGTTGTTGTGAACACTAAAGTTAGGGTGGGCAAACCTCTCTATAAAGGGCCAGATAGTAAATATAGTAGGCATTGCTCTTGACAAAGTAGTGGGCAGTCTCTGCCCAAGTACTCAGCTCCACTGTTGTAGCATGAAAGCAGCCATAGACAATAGGTAAATGACTGGGCATGGCTGTGTTCTAATAAAATTTTATTTATGGACACTGAAAGTTGAATTTCATATAATTTTCATGTGCCATAAAATATTATTGCTCACTTTTTTAATTCAACCATTAAAAAAATGTAAAAGCCATTCTTAGTTCACAGGCCACCAAAAAAGGTTGGGCCACCCCCTCCTTCCCTAAGCTAAAGCATATAATACATTTAGAATAGGACCTGGCAACCTCTAAGTACTCAATAAATGTTTGCTGCTTTTACTGTTGTTGGTGGTAGTGTTTTTGACATCCACCATCATCCTGTCTCTGTTCTTCCCCTCTCTCTATTGGCTTCATCCCCAAGTCTGGTAGCAAGATGGCTGCCACAGTTCAAGGTGTGGCACCCACAAAGAGAGGTCAAAGAATATCTCCATGATAATTTGTTAGGCGCAAGGAGATCCTTCCTCCCTGCCTCACACGTTACCAACTGCTCCTCCGCCTTGTGTCTCAGTTGCCAGAATGGGCTCGTATGCCCTCTGTTGAACCAATCACTGGCAAGGGGAGGGGTTATCCTTTGACCAATCAGGTCCACCTGGAGGTGGGGTCCGTTTGCCCTGAGTCACATGCTGAATGGAGGAATCAGTGAATGCCTGACTCCAACAGGGCTTCTGTTAGGACCAGGGGAAGTAGAACATGGATACTGGGTAGGCGACCAGCAAAGCCTTATACCCACGCGTTCAAATCCCCATAAATTTATTACAAGCAGAGGACCCACTAATCCAGTCTATATCTATCACCTTATAAGAAGGACCAGCTGTTTAAAAGATTTGGGCTGGAGAACATTTGGGCTAGAGAACATTGGCTCTGCTGACCTTTAAGTCCTTTTGAATAGCCACCGTAGTCATAACTCAGTGGATTGTAAGAATTCCAAACAACTTTGTGATCCCTCGTTTGACTTTCACAGTTCTCTGAAGCAAGGACTATCATACTTATTCTACAGGAAAGAGGAGAAGTGACATGTCCAAGGGCATATAGATAGGTAAGCCCTGACGTCGGACCGTGAACCTTGGCTTCTGGTTTTCAGATTCCCAGCCCTTTTCTATCTCACCTCCTGGTTGTAGTGACAGCCGCTGCGTGGTCGGTGGCCGAGAAGGTATAGGTGACAAGGCAATCAGGGGGATTTTGCTGAGCGTCAACACAGCCTTCACACCTGTGCTTTGGGTGAAGATGTTTAGGTATAGTTCAGGATTTTCTCTGGAATAGCCACAACTTTCGTATATTATGAAATCTCAGGAAATTATAAAATTGTAGCAATAATTATTCTGATGGAATACAGACATGCTTTTTTCTGATCTCCAAAGGGAAATATAATTGTCCATGCATCTCTTTATGGTTAAGTCATCATTGTCTGTGGGGCTTCTTATCATTTAAGTCCTAATTTTTGGCTTACCGGCCTGCAAAATGAGAAAAGGGAAACCCCCAAACAAAAGAAAGTTGGTTGCGTTAAACTAAATTTAACTAAAAGGTGTACCCAAGTGAAGGAATATTATGCCACCATTACCTTATGGGGAAAAAAATGCTTTGAGAACATTCTAAAGATATGGCATTAAGGGATAAAAGTCAGATACAAAATGACATATGGAGACGCTATCAACTCTGTATTAAAGATGATAGAAAAGATTGGCAGTAAAAAAAGCAAAACATTAACCATGCCTCCTGGGTAGTAAAGGCAGGCATGTTCCTCCCTCCCCCACTATATATGTATATGTTTTTTTCTACACTTTCCAGTCTTTCTACAACACTCATTTTTATGATCAAAGAAAAACATAAAGTGAAAGCCAGAGGAAAACTGGGTAGTTTTGCAGGCTAGAGTTTCTTATTATATAGACAGATCCTGGCAATAAAGGGCTAAGTGAGGCAAACCAGGGCTGTTTGCAGAGTGAAGAGATGAAAACCACATCTTGAAGGATGCTCCTCCTCCCAAGGTAGCTGTGCATCCTCAGCACAGCTGTCTGACAGAGAGAAGAATATGGACAGAATCCTCCAGACAGGTAATTGGAAATTCACAAGCCATGTGGTTTTGAGCAAATTAACCACTCTGACCTTCAGTTTCTTTATCTGTTATGTGAGGATAATAATGCCTAGTACATAGGGTCAAAAATCCTTTCGATCATATAAAAAACTTGTATTGAATGCCTACTGTCTTAGGGGCTGGAGATGCCACAGTGATCAAAGAGACAAGGTCCCCGCACTCCAGTACATTCATTCTAGTGGAGGGATAGGGCAAAGAGTTGAGTTGCTTATTGGGGGAACAGCAAGTGCAAAGGTCCTGGGGCAAACAAAAGCTTGGCACTTTATACCAGAGAGGGGTCTTATGTGTCTGGAGCTTAGCAAGTAGGTGGAGAGTGATAGCAGATGCGGAAAGGTAGGCATGAGCCACGCCTTGCAGGCCAAGGCAAGAAACTTTGATTTTATTCTAAGTATAATGGGAAGCCACTCAAGGGTTTTTAGCCACAGACTAGCATGATCTGATTTAGAGTTTATGTCTTAAAAAGGCCACTTTGCTGCCATGTAGAAAATGGATTGTAGGATTCTGTGAGGCGATCAATACACGAAAGCACTTAACATTGGGTCTGGCACAAAGTAAGTGTCTTAATAAGTGGTAGCTGTTTTTCATTATTATCATTATCCTTATTATTATTACTACGCTTTTGTCTGCCTAGAGCTGGCTCCCGATTCCTGGACATTGGGTTTCATGTGATATTCATACGGCATTCTGATGAGCCGGTGAATTTTTCAGATTTGTTTTCCAGGTGTTTTCACATCCTCAGAGAGGTGATGGTTAAAAGCCAAGCACAAGCTGATACCTGCCGCCGAAAAAAAAAAACCAGCGGACACATTCCTGAATCCAGTCTTCTTTCATCCTTCGAAGGTGAGCTTTGGTTATCTCGTAGCTCAGAGGAGACCCTGGGTCTTGATTACAGGTTTCAGTCTCCACCAAAGTGCTGCCTGAGCACTGTGCTGTTGGGAAATCCAGCATATTCGGGTATATTTAAAATGACCTCCCCTCCTGCCAACCCCTCCTTCCTCAAAACTCTCTCTGGGAAGCCTCCTGTGACCTCAGACTTAGGCAGAGCCACAGCATAACACTTACTGCCTTGACTAAGGTGAATTTCTTCGCCTCGGTTCTGAATTCCTAGAGCTGTGCTCGTTAATACAATAGCCACTGGCCACGTGTGGCTGTTGAAATCCACACCGACATTCATCATTCATGCAAACTAAATAAAATTTAAAATCCAGTTCCTCAGTGATACTAGCCACGTTTCAAGCTCTTAGTAACCACCAGTGGACAGTGCCGACATGGACTATTTCTATCATTGCAGAAAGATCTAGTGCACAGAACTGCCCAAAGGGGGTGGCAGGAATCATGGGTTATTTATTAGTTTAAAGCTCGCAGAGCGCTTAACTCATAGACTTGAGAGGCAGGCAGACCCTGGTTCAAGCCCCAGCTCCCAGTCTTACTAGCTCTGTGATCTTAGTCAATGAAATGTCTCAGTGCCTACCTTACAATGTGGGCTTACACAAGTGAATACACACAAAGGGCTTAAACCAGAGCCCAACACATAGCAAAGCAAGTGATAGCTACAATTACCATCTCCAGTAAAATAACCAGCACATAGTAGGCCCAGTTAAGTGTTTATTGGTTCCCTGAATAAATGAATGAAAAAACTACAGGATGAATGGACTCGATTGTGGGCTTTAAGGATAGCAACCAAATATTGTTGCCACTAATAATAATAGCTTTTACTTATTCAGCACTTCCTGGGTACCACGTGGTGGTGCTAATTCCTCTCAACAGCCCTGTGAGCAAGGCACTATTATTAACCACCTCATTTTACAGATGAGGAAACTGAGGCTCAGAGGTATGAAGGCAAAGCACGTGAAGATAGGAAGATCGGAAGCCCCAACTCTCTGCCTCGGTGGAGATGTTATTCTATATTGGCTGCCATGATTGCTTGTGGAAGTGTTTCAGTCTCACCCTCTCTGGTTCTCCTTGGAGACGAGAGGTGAGTGGGTGGATGGGTGGGAGGCCAGGGGCAAATGCAGGCAGGGGCTGTGATGCATCCAATCCTCCCGCCCAAGGGGCCGTGGCCCCCCATTGTGAGAACACACCTGCAAGGAGGAAAGCAGCCTGCTCAGTTTTCTTTCCTGTTCACAGAAAGACTTTTGACCCTGGTTTTTCAGATTCTTTTCTTTCCCCATCCATCCCCAGGGCGCCGGCCCTCTGGCGGTGCCCACCCCTCCCGACCGCCCCACGCGCACCACCGAGCAATGGCGAGGCCGCAGACAAGGGCGCCTTTCTTCAAAGTGGTTCGCCTCCATCTCATAAATTCTCAGCCCCCGCCTGATTGGCTGCGAGAAAAGGAGGTAGGCCCCCTGCTCTGTTCCTCAGATACAAAGTGAGTTGTGTGCAGTTTGCCCACGTGAGGCCAATCACAGGGGGGCTGCGGCGCTCAGAAATCCCTAAGGACAAAATACCAGAGAGCCCCGACACAGCGACTGCCTGCCCGGTCACAGGATCAAAATTATCTGTGGCAGGACAAAGGAAAGCAGATAGCTGGGAAAGCCAAGACAATGAAGAGGCAATGTGAACAGAGATGAGATCTCCGCAGTCATTTCTAACCTGCAGCCTTGAAGGACATTTAACCCTTTCCCCGTCCCCCACAACCTTTTCATTTCCAGCCTTATAGGCTGTGCCGAGACCTGGACAGTGCCCAGTCCTTGAGGGAACGGTCCCCAATTCAACCAATCCTGAGGGTTCCTTTAGCCACTTGCAAGAACTTGTCTTTCCCATGAAGCATGTGTTCAATGTTTCCACTTTTTAGGCACTAAAATTAGCCCAACTGTGCCTTCTAATTCTGTAGACACAACCCAGCTTGTGCAAATGTCCCTTTCTTCCATTTCTGGGTGGATTTTTGCATAGGACAGGCTGCCAATTTTGTCGAGTGTTCTTGAGGGAAGATAGAAGTTTAAAATCATCTCGCTGCTTACCATGAAACAAATGCTGTGGAACCCAAAGTTCTGATTTAGAGAAAATGCTGCACATAGCACCCTCCTGAAAAGAAAAACACAGCCAAATGTCCTACACAGATCGCTGCTGAACATAGCAGGAAGAATATCAACTGTAATTTATCGAGCACTTACTAGGGACCAATGCATGCCTCAGGCTTTTATTCGATGGAATTTTATCTGTCCTCACAGCGACCTCCCCTCTGAAGTGGATAAAATTGTATCCCCCTTTCGCAGATGAGAAAACTCAGGCCCAGCAAGAGTAGGCAACTTGCCCAAAGATGCAGCTACCACTCAACTGAGCTAAGATTTGAGCCCATAGAACTGATGACAAAGGCTGAATTCTTAACCTCGATGCTTAATAAGCAGTAGTCATTAGTGTCATAAAATGCCTTGCATTATCTGCAGGAATGTCAAGATGCTCACAACATCTAAATGAAAATACAGGCAATAAGACTGCACCCAGTCTGTGATACTTTTAAAACAAGATAGATAAGTGATAGGTAGATAGATAGGAGTAAAAATGCTGGCACGAACTTCGCCAAAAGCTAGAGTGATGTTTGTCTTATGACTTATTTTGCTTCCCACGCCCCCTGGGTGCTTTTCTTTGCTTTCCAAGTATTTTTCATGAAGCATATATAACTTTTGCCATTAGGAAAGAGGCTGTGTGTGTGTGTGTGTGTGTGTGTGTGTATGTGCGCGCACACACACATGCTTTAAAGCAAGAGGAAATAGAGAAGGTGGAAGAGTAGGCTAAGGAAACTGGAATCCCAGTTACTTATATCCTGCTCCAAATTGCCATTTGGGTAGTTCAAAGTTATCCCAGAATGATGAATCGAAAGTCTGAAGCCACTGGCCCCCTCGACCAAGCACAGCCACATGACAGGGACAGTGAGAAAGCCCTTCACACGTGTCCTAGAAGGTGTGCTCTGAGGGGGCAAACACAGAATAAGTGAGGGGAACTGACGGAGCTCACCTAAGCAAAGATAAAGCCTTTCTTCCTCACTGGCCCATCCAGGCCTTTGCACTTGCTTCTTCAAGTCCGTCAACTCAGATTCATTAAAAATAAAAAAATAAAAAAATACCAGGACAGTCAGGGGAGAGGGGGCAGAAGATCATCAGCCTGGCCCCCAAGACAAACCCCTGTGAGTCTGGCAGGAGACAGCCTTCCTGATTCCAGACCTATATTTTTCATTTCTTGTTTTAACAGTCATAAACGCCTTCCGATGCCAAAGCAGAACATGACTTTAATCCAGATAAAATAAAATTCCTAAACCCTGAAAATTATACGGAGATTTACAAGCCAGTTTGAAAAAGCAAGAAGCCTCCGTTCCAAGCGCCACATTCCACATGGCCTGCACTGGGTGCTGCCCCATGGCCCTGCCGCCTGGGGCCGAGCTGCCAGGACACGTCGCCGAGCCCCGAAATCCAGTCCCTTGGCAGAGGGAATGCAGGCGCAAGCTGCCCTCAATGTGGACTCTTCTCAGATTCCTGGGCTCTGGGGTCCCTTGGTTTTCAGAAGCCCTCGTGTGTTCCACTCCCCTCTCTCTGCCTCCCCTCCACCCCCAGCTGTTGCAGAAAACCACAGCCAACGTCTTCTTGCTTTCAGCAGCCAAGTTTTCTCTAAGTAAACACGGAATGAGGCAGATCAGCTCTGTTCCATTCCCGGCCCTGTAGGGTTGGGTCAAGGCTGGCCTGGTATCAACCTTGAGAAAGCTAAGCTAGGGTGGGTTCTGGGGTAACCATGGGCTCCCTGCCGCTTAACACAGCCTTACTCTCTACTGTACTATCTACTTAAGGGCGTGATCTCAGTTAATCCTGGTGATCCTATAAGGTGGGACCCTTATCGGTTGGATTACATCTCTTTGCCCCTCACTGCTCTCTTCCTGTGCTCTGAGCCCAGCAGGCTGACTCCAGGTGGACAGCCTCAGTGGGCTCCCATGCGTTCCGGCAGATCAGAGGAAGGAAGACAGTGAGGTCGGACCATTAACCACCAGGTTCCTCCTTGCCGCGTTGGTGTGGGCTGGCTGTGCCTCTTCCAAAAGCCACAGCTCTTGTTGGACGAGTATCTTCATCCAGCCCCCTTCTGTGTTCTGGAATTAACCCTTTTCCTTGCTCCTGCGGGCCCAGGGCAGGAACAGTGCCCCCCTTTGCTAGACCCAGGTACTACCCTCTATCCTGTTCTTCCTAAGCTCTGCCCACACCTGTGCAAATAATCTCTTTATTAAACTCCTCAAATTACCCAGTTTGAATGTGCCCTCTGTTTCCTACCAGGCTCTTAACCGATGCATTTGTTATCATCTCTGGTTTATAGAGGAGGAAACTGAAGCTCGGAGAAATTAAGTCACTTGCCCAGGGGCAATTATCTGGAATTTTAAATTGGGTCAGCCTGATTCCAGAGCCCAAGCTCTTAACCTCTTAACTACTGTATAAAAAATAAAATACGCTTTTATTCAGCGCCTGCTGTGTGCCACACAGTGTTTATTCCATGAATCCCCGACACTATTGTCAATAATTCTTCTTACCCCCATTTTACAGACGAGAAAACTGAGGCGCAAAAAGGGGCATTCACCTGCCCGCAGTCACGAAGTTAAAGACAGGCAGAGTGGAGGCACGAACCGAGGGCTGTCACAGCCTCTTACCCACCTCTGAGAACCTGCCTTCTGCAAAAGCCGTGGGCACCAGCAGAAGCCAGAAAAGAGAATGGATCCACATTCAAAAAGGAGCTCCCAGGGAAAGGCTGGAGAAGCAGGTTTGTTCATTAGGTCCAAGAGACAAGCTTGAGTGTTGACAAACGTTTACCGAGTGCCTACTGTGTGCCAGGCACAGCACTGTGCTCTGGGGCAGTCACTGTTGGGCACAAAGCCAGGAACAGGCCTAGCCTGCAGATGAAAAACGAGTGTGGTTCTGGGCTCAGGTGTGAGGCCATTTGCCCTGCCCATCTCCTCAGCCCCAGAACCCGTATCATCAGGGCTCCTTCTCCACACCGTGGGGTCCCCCTGGAGTTCATCTCATATGTGACTTTCTGCTTGTCTCTGCAGCCCCTAGCCCAGCGACACCTAAAGCAGCATCTGCTGGATCTCTTTTCTATTGTTCACCTTAAAATGCCCCCGCCCCGTCGAACTGTCTGTCTGTCTCTCATCTGCATTATAGCTTCATTAAGTTATAACTGACATGCAATGATTGGCTCATATTTCAACTGTACGATTTGGTAAGTTTGGATATATGTATATACCTGTGAAACTATCACCACAATCAAGATAATGAATATATTTGTCACTTCTCCAATTTTACTCCTTCCCCTTTGTCACCCTTCCTTCCTGCCCTGTATCCTAATACCCAGGCACCTGCTGGTCTGCTTTCTATCTTAAATTTTTTATAAATGGAAACAGGCAGAAGTCTGGCTTCTTTCACTCAGTATAATTAATTTTAGATTCACTCTTGTTGTCTGTATCAACTCCATTCCTTTTCATTGCTGAGTAGTATTCTATTGTACAGATTTACCACCATTCTTTCTTTATTCCTTCCTTCCTTCTTTCCTTCTGTCCTTCCCTCCTTCATTTCATCTATCTTTCTTTCTGTCTGTCTATCTTGCTTTCAATTCATTCATCTACCTATCTATTCACTTTCTATATAAGTGAATCTATTCCTCAAGATGTTCATCCTGGAACTTGTATTTAGTCACAAAAGTACTTACAACAACCTCCAGGTCTGCCTATAAGGAAAAGATTACATAAACTTTGGTACTCCCACACAATGGAACACTACACCGCCACGAAAAAGCATAAGATAGATTTACATGGTATGAAACTACAACTGGCCATAATGTGGCCAGTCTCAACATGGCATCACGTTCCAAAGAGTCACCAGTCTCCAGTCCCAAAAGCATTGGGAAATAACTGACATCTTAATTGAAGTCTCTTTGAGAAATTCTTAAGATCTTAAGTCTCCCTCATCACAGCATCACAGCTGCTGCTCTTGTAACTGCTTCTCTTCACTTCCTCCCGACCTCAGCCTGAGTTCTTTTCTGGTCCTCAGACACCCCTTTCTTTTTAATCCCTTTATTCCCATTTTGGTCTACTCTCCTACCCCAGGTCGCTTCTGGTCCTTCCTAACGCAATCGGTGTACTCCGTCTTAGCTTTTCCCAGTCTTGATGAACCCAACAAGAGTTCTAGGAATTAGGAAGGAAAGGTGAATTCTCTCTAGAAGAAAGATCAAGGGGAAAGAGTGACGAATACTTTTATCCCTGTGATATGTACATATTGACATGGGAAGGTGCCTATGACGGATTATTGAGTGCAAAAAAGCAAGTTACAAAATATTCATCACACTTGTCAAAATTTGTTTAATTTGTTTCTTCTAGTAGATTATGAAGTCCCTAATCTCAGAAACTGTAACTTATATTGTCCCCTTTATCTCCATTGGCTGATGCATGCTAAGTCTTCTTTAAATATATGTTTTTTAGTGCTGAATTAGATATTTACCAACATGTTAGCAGTGGATATCATAGATCATTTTCACTTGCACATTCATATTTTTCTATATGGTTTGATTTTTTTTAATGAAGAGCTGTATGGGCTTTTCTTTCTTATTTTATCTTACTTACTTAATTTTGGGGTATTGTTTTTATAATCAGATAAAAAAAAACCTTAGAAAAATTTTTTAATGTGAATGGAATGGTGGGAATTTGAGGCATTTCCTCTGGTAAGGAGGGAGAATTTGGTATCATTCATTGACAACTATGAAATAATACTGTGGTAGGAAAACCAAAGTCACATATCATGGCATCAAACCAGTCCTTCAAGTTAGCAGGACTTTGTACTTGGCACATACCAACCATCTCACTGAGCGTTTCTCCAGCCTCCTTAACAGACTGGGATCTAGGCTGCTTGGTTCCTCCTTTTGGTTCTCGATAGCCTTGGGATCTTGTCAGAGGAGCACCAAATAGAGTCCTAAGTCAGCTTGCTGTGATCGCCAGGATGGCTGTGTCATTCTTGGTTCATGGCTAACTTTCTAATGTGCCTTGCCACAGTTCGTGATTGGATGGAGAGAAAAACCATTTACCTGGCTAGCTTGTCCAAAGTGTCACCTCCCCCTGTTTCTTCGCTTTTTGTGCTTCTTTCTATCTATCCCACCATCCACCTATCCATCCATCCATCCATCCATCCATCCATCCATCCATCCATCCATCTATCTATCTATCTATTTCTATCTATCCATCCATCCATCAGCTATTATCTTTTTTTTAATTTATGTATATTTTCCTTTAACCATCGTTTTCTGTCCACTGAGACCAATGAGACCAACAGACGTTAATATACTTCTATAGCTGGAAAAAGATACAGGTTACTTTAATAGTAAATGGGACCATCTATTAAGAACCTATTGGTCGCCAGGCTCAGTGTAAAGAAATCAGACAGTGCTTAGCACATGGCCTGACACATATATAAGTGTCGTGGAAAAAAACATTATTTTGAGTTCCTTTCTTTGTTAGTGGTTGTAATTACAGATCTCTGCCACTGCTTCAATAAAATCTCATTCATTCCTGACAATTGGCATGAAGGGCAGGTTAAGAGATCCTTCTGCATTAAAGGGACTATTTAGAATCCTTAAACAAAATGAACCTTTATTTCTTTTGAATACAGAAGGGAGTTTGACAAAGAAAGGATTCCCAAGTAGTATTACTTCCTGTCTGCTCTAATCAACAGTTAAAACTCATCTGGATTTGGCAGGAATTTATTTGGGTAAGAGTGAGGTGCTAAAAGCCTTAAAATGGTTTATTCTTTTAAGGACATAAAACATGGCTTGCACAATCTTCTCTGCCCTGTGACTCTGGTAAATTTTTCTTCACAGGTACACCAGAGGTAAACTGCCACTTAGGCCAGGTTGAATTATAACAAATTCCATTATTAGCACAGTTCAAATTAATGAGATTTTTCTTTTACTTCGGTTTCAAAAGAGGCTCAAAGCCACTTAGTAACTTGAGACCTCTTGTGAATCTCATTACTAGAATAGTTTTTAAAACACAGTGTGGTCTTTGGTTACCATAGGAAATTGCAAAGCCCCAATGACTGTTCCATTTTGGATCCAAGTTTTACGTTGGGCGATTCATTTAAGCTTTGATGATTTTTTAATTTAAAAAATTCCCCCACCGATGCTCAAAAAAATAAAAAAATAAAAAATCTATTAGCACACAGTGAACATATGAAAGGGATATTGACCAGTCGGGTTCATTGTCTGAGTTTTATGCCAAAAAAATAAAAGGATAAAAGTCAACAAAACTTTCCAACTTTATAATATTTATCTTTAGGCTCTTAGTAGCCACAGATGCAAAAGTTTTTCCTTGTGTTTTATGCCTGGCAACCTCTTAAATTAGGTTGGATTTGTCCCAAGGACCAAATAAGAAAATTAATTCATGAACCAGGGCCCTCAGGAATCTTTTTCCCTTTCATTTTGTTTAGTCATTTTTATAGTCCTTTCCTTCTTCGAAGTAATTTGGATTTGATTGCTTCTTCGTGAAATTCTAATGTCAAGACTGTGTCTAATTTCTGTTTTATGAAGAAATCTGGAAACTATACAAAGGAATGAATTGAGATGCAGAGTCAAATAAAATCTGTAATGTGATAACTCTATCAACTCTGCCTGGAAAGATACTGTATTTCAATTAGATCTTGAGACATGTTCTTACATAAACTGACAGCGTCGGATTGACAGTGTTCATCTTCCCAGAAAACACAATTTACAAGGACAGGGTGGTTGGATTGTGTTCGATATTCCAAAGGTAGGTTGGGTTTCTTGCCTCACTCCAGCCTGAATCGAGGTATGCGTTAACAACAGACAGGCTCCTTTTCAACATTAGATAAGAAATGCCAAGGTATTAAAAGTTCCCACCAAAAAAAAAAAAAAAAGGTATTTAAAATTTAAAGTAATAATAATAATACTTAGCATTTAAACAGTACTTTTACATCTTCAAAGCACTCCATAAACATTGGTTCCAATTCTCCGGGCGAGCAGTGGTCTTTGATGTGGAGAAAACTCCTTGCACAGTGGGGAAGAGAGCTATATCCAGAAGTACTGGGCCCAATTAGCTAATTGTAACACTTTCATTTCTTACCCCACGTTTAGTTTCATTTTTTTTCCAGCTACCTTTTGTTGTTCTCATGTTAGAGCCCTCTCAGGGTCACCTACGCAGGCCTGCTGGTGGTCACCAGGCTCCCATCCAAACCCATCCACGAGACCCAGGCTGCATTCTTTTCCCCAATTCACAGTGAAATAGAAAAACGAAGTCCAAGTGTTTTCCAATTAGACTGATTTTATTCTCAGAGTTTGCCTTTCAAGTTTTTCAATGGAGTGAAAATGTCCTTTTATTTATAAAACCATAGGAGGTACTATGTTTTGTAGATAGTAGATTTGTTTCAGTCTTGATTTTTTTTTTTTTTGGTCCTTTCTTAGCGAAACAAGAAGTTGGTGGTCCTATGTCAGTCTGCACCGTTCTGTCTGGAGATTATACCCATGTATGAAATCCAAAAATCGGGGAAGCATTGGACTTGCTGACCTTGAGACTTCCCGTGTTGTGATTTAACATGTATCCCAGTTGGTAATGTTCAGTGCAGGTAAGGTTGCAGTGAAACAGGTCACCTCCTGAAACAGACTACCTCCTCCCCTCTTGGGAGAAGAATAAATCGACATCATCTTTTGCGATATCTATGAATGTGGCGATTTTTCATAGACCCAGCAATCGTACTTGCAGAAATTTGTTTGAATGAAAAACTCACACAGGTTTGCAAAGCCCATCGACTTAGACTTGTCTTGAAGTGAAAAACTGGAGCGCCCCAAGGACCCACAGTGAGGGACTAGTGGAGGAAAGGGAGGCCCAGCTGGACCACAGACTACACGACACTGTGGCTTGCAGGTTAATAACACGGACCTACATTTCCTTACATGAAGGGAGGTCCGTGGGGCTCATTCATCCTATACACATTTCTTGAGCACCTACTACATGCCAGCTACTGTTCTGGGCAGAGGTTGCAACAGTGAACAAAGAAGACAGTATCCTTACCCTCGTGGAGCTTACATTCTGATGGAAAAAATTTTCACAAGCAAGTAAATACATAGTATCAAGTAATAACATGTTTGTGGGGTTAAAAATAAAAGCAGGGTGCATGGACAATGTCGCCATTCTGGGAAACAGTTCGGAAGTTTCTTATCAAGTTAGATACATATTTACCTTATGGCTCAGCAGTCCCACTCCTGGTTATTTACTCAAGAGAAATGAAAACTTATACTCTCACCAAAACTTGGATGAGTGTTTATTGTGGCTTTATCTGTAGTTTTCCCCAAACTGGAAATAACCCAATGTCCTTCAGGTCGTGAATGGATAAACACACTGTGGTATGTCCATACAATGGAATATTATGCAGCAATGAAAAAGGATGAAGCACTGATTCATGCTACAACGTGGAGGAACCTCAAATGCTTTATGCTGCATGAAAGAAACCAGAAACAAAGGACTATATGTACCCTATGATTCTATCTATGTGACATTCTTAAAAGGACAGAGAGCATAGGAACAGAGGACAGACTAGTCATTGCCAGAAGCTAGGAGTGAAGGAAGGGGTTGGTTACCAAGGGACACAAGGAATTTTGGGAGGGCAGTGGAATGGTACTAAACCTTTATTGTGGTGATGCTTACAAAACTGTAGATGTTTTGTCATAACTCATAGGACTTTACACAAAAACCAATTTATACATAATGTCACTATATCTAAATTATACCTCAATAAACCCGATTAAGGGGGAAAAGCAAGGTGCAAAAGCTATGTATGGTATGACCCCATTTGTGTCAGCAATAATAACAATAAATGCTGGAATCTGCTTAGAAAAGAAATTCAAGACGAATAGCCAGTGCGCCAAATTAGCAGTAAATTATCTGGGTTGGGGAAAGGGGTGCATCGTTTTCTAAATTACACATTTCTTTGATGTTTGAATATTTTATAGGGCATGTGTTACTTTCAAAATTAGAGGGAAAATCAAATTATTGCACCAAATTGAATCCACCGTGCTGGCCAGGCTGCTGTGTGGAGAGGCCCAGAACTCACTTGAGGTGCTCAGGCTACGTGATTTGACCCTAATCCTGGCTCTGGAAGGCAACTGCCCACTCATGCTGTTGAAGATGTACAGTAACTTGGCAGATCCTTCTAGAAACCTGGGAAACTCCCTCCTCTTGGGTTTGGGACATCCTCCTTCCTGACAGGGGAGTGTTGCTGTCCCCTCTAGGCTGCTATGAGGGGGAACTGTCCCTCCAGGTCTCAGAAGACCAACTTTTCTAGATGGAGATGGATGGAGGCTCGAAGCTGACATGGCCCTCGTCCTCCTGCCAAGGTCTTTTAACACCTCTGACTGTAACAGCCAGTGTTTCTCGACACTTGCTCTATGCCAGGCGTCACCCAGGGATGGACTACTTAGTATGATTTTGTAATTCTCTTGTTTCACATATATTATTTAAACACCAACAGTGTTCTAGGCACGGAGGTACTGTAGTAAAACAATGGGAAAAAAACCCAACAACCCTATCCTCACAGGGGTTCGATTCTAATAGTGGGAGAGGGAGACAAGCAAAAATACAGAAAGATAAATACACGTGAGGTGATTTTAGATGCTAAGAGGAAACTGAACAGAGAGGGAACAAGAGGGAGGGACAGAGCATAATGTTTTGGGTGCAGTGGCCTGAGAGGGCCGTTCCAATATGGGGACATCTGATCCAAGGGCAGGAGGGCTCGCCAGGGCCAGTGCCCTGAGGCTGGGTGTGTGAGCAGAGCCACAGGAGGTCACGGGCCTGCAGCAGAGCGTGCACAGGGACAGTGGCACGAAAGCCACGGTCACGCAGGCCCTGCAAGGCCGCAGCACAGTGTTTGGCGTTTACTCTGTATGAGATGGGAGCCATAGAAGGGTTTAGAGTGGAGCAGTGACAGGGTCTGACTTAGGTTTGAATAGAATCCCTCTGACGGCTGTGTGGCAAAGAGGACATAGTGAGGCTGGGGCGGAAGGAGTGAGGGCCACGCAGAGGACAATGGCTCAGGCTTGGGTGGTGGCACGTGTTGGATATCTCCATTTCACTTTTTACTTGCCCCATCTGCAAAACGGGGGTAATCATAGTATCTCCCTCGTCGGGTTGTTGGGAGGATTAAAAAGGTCGTTGTGTGGAGTACCTGGCCCCGTGCCTGGCACATGGGACGAGCTCAATAATATGCCCATGCTTGTTATTACAGATGGCCCTGTGAGGCTGGGATAATTATACCCACATGATGGATGAGAAGACTGAGGCTCAGAAGGGGCGAGGCCACTTATGTAAGAGTAGATGGCTGGTTGTTGGCACAGCTGTATTGCTCCAGACCCCCGTGGGACATTTGTAGGGAGGCACACTTGGCCGATGAAGACAGGAAGCTCAGAACAAGGGTCAGAGGACGTCTGAAGCAGGGGGGAGCTCTCTAAAGCGACTCTGAAGCAGCAGTCGGTGGGGCCGAGGTTTGAATCCTGCCTTGCGCTTCCAAGCTAAGCGACCCCAGGCAAGTCACTTCCCCTCCCTGAGCCTCGCTTGTCTCAGCTGTAAAACGGGGACCGGGATAGGACCTACCCTGGTAAGATAGGTGCGACAATTAGATGCCTGGCATAAAATGAGCTCAATGAACCCAGACAGAAAACAGTCCCCTCCTGAAAAGTGGGTACAGTAAGGAGGGGTGTCACCAGGTATGCGGTTGGAGGCATGTCTTAGCTGACAGGCTTCCTTTCGGCTGCACCACACAACTCTGCTAGGAGATGGGAGAAGAAAGCCTTTCTTCTGTTGGGATTTTGGGAAAATGAGCAGACTATAAGGAACACGTTCGTCAGGATGCATATGCTCTGTACACTGTGACCTCTTCGTAAAACCGCAAATAAAGAACATCGCAAAATGCGCCTTGAGTTATTGCATGGTTAACATGGTATAAAGTCTGCCGGTGGGAAATCATTTTAAGGGTCTATTATTATTTTTTTTTAAGTGAGGGGAATATTTACCAAGGTATTTTGGTAGACGAGGGAAGGGGCTTCTATGTTCAGTAACCGCCGTGAAATGCTGGTGGCAAATCCCCATAACACAACTCGCTAACATTTACAGAAGCTGTTGTGATTAAGTGGGAACCAAGCTACTGAAAAATCTACAACAAGAAGTCAGCAAAGTAAGATCAAGAGACTATAAAGTAAACAATATATAGAGAATGAAATGTAATTTATTTCCTTGGGGAAGCGGTCTGTACTGGCAGCCGCAGCAGAGTGACTGCGCAGACGTACTCCGTTTCCATCCGCGATAGACTCTTGCAGTCAGCACATTTGAAAATTGAGAAATTGTGTACGCAATTTGAAAAACCAATTGATTGTAACTCACCAGCGGCCTGAGAGGTTGGCAGCCCATTTTAAAAGGAAAAACTGAGACTGAAGCGGTAGAGATGTGTTGGCTTGCCTCATCCTTGCTGAGAGAGAACCCCTTAACCCAGCTGATGGCAGAAACCCAGTGAATCTGTCACTGGGGCAAAATGAAGACAAAGGGATGACTCAAGTTTCACATGTGGCGTTGTTTATTGCCTCCAAATTGTTGCCTGAGTAAAGACAGCTCTCTCTCAGGGTTGCTTTTAAATAAAATGATCTGTTGCAGGAAACGAGGCCGGGCCCCAGCCAGCAGGGAGACAGCACACCTGTGCTTGGAAGCAGGAAAGTGCCTTCTCAGGCTTCGAACTGAAAGTGCCCAACAGTGTGGAGGGACCAGCTATGGTCCCTGGAGGATGGTGGCCTTTGTCTAACACGCTGGGACCTGGATGTCAGTCTTCAAAGAGCAGTATCACACAGGTGGGTGGCTAGATCAGTTGCCTTCTCACCTATCCAGACCTCAGCTGAAGTCCCTGATGTAGGCCACCGGTAAAAAGACGTTTGTCTTCCTTACAAAAACCCCTGGACGCTTGGGTCTGGCCGGCAGCAGAGAAAGCAGAAAGGGCGAGGTGTGCTGGCAGAGCTGCCAGAGAAGTTGGCACCTCCTCGCCCCGACCGAGCACAGCCTGGCCCTGGGCCACCTGAGCAGGCCGTTTCTTTCATGAGCATCAAATTCACACTTGCACACACACCCCTGGATGGGATGAGTTAGAGAAGCACCTCGCGTACACTGTCTTCTCTTAAAAATGATTTTGTTCACCCTTGAAACCCAAGTTGGCTGTTGTCTATTGAGGCCGATCAGGTTTCGGGGGTACGTGTGTATGTGTGTCCATCCAGAGGAAACAGATTTTACATTTCACCACCTGCCAGGGGCACAGCCTAGAATATGTAAGCTTAGTGGAGGTCGAAAAAGTATGGCTATAGTCACCTGTCCTTTGGTCAAACGTCAAGTGTAGTCACAGAAAAATATCAGGAGACATCGTTCACATATTTCTTTAGTATTGGCTATTTGAAGGCAAGTCGTTGTGGGCTGCTAAATTCATTCTAAAACCAGCATTACCAGAAGCAAAAGAGTCCTTTTTATGTCTGTAAAAGGGTAGGTAAAAATGCCACTGAATACAGTTAACTTTAAGCTCATTGCGATTTTTAGCAGCTCAAATTATTCCTTAAATTTATCTCTTTGGTGGTGTTTCTTGCAGTTCAGTCTCCTCCTGTATTTTATCAAAAGGAGCTCTGGGTGTTAATAAGAGTAGCGGACATTTATTGAACACCTATTATGTGTGGGGCAGAGGGCGCTGTGCGCTTTGTGTGCAGCTCGTTAAGTGCCCACAGTAGCTCTTAGAGGTGGATGCACCGGTGTCCCTGCTTTAGGGATGGGGAAACTGAGGCACAGAGGGGGGCTCCATCACAGCCCAGGAGGCCAGGAGGGTGAGTGGCAGAGTGGGGATTTGAACCACTTTTGTCCATCTCTGAAACTCTTGCCCTTCCACAGGCCTCAAGCCCTGCTCCACGCTAGCAACAACTGCTGTTGTTTTTACTTCATCCTCTGCAGTGTCTTAGGGGAGAGGTTGGAACAATTAGGAAATCCTTGGTGGTTATGAGCAAAGCTGTTATTGCCCAAGGCAGTGCAGCTTGATTGGTATAAGACCATTCTCTCAGAGGGAACTTAAAACATCAACTTAAATAATTGAATTATGAAAGCAAAGGAATGAGGCTAGGCCGGCTGCATGGAAGCATCCAGAAAAATCTTTACAGAATCATGGAACGAATGGCCTTGTCCACACCAGGTGAGAGGGACCAAAGACCAGTGTTTGTCAATGTGCCAAGCCCCTTATTGGTCTCATTGGAACTGCATTTAATCCTCTTTCAATCAAACCTAGTGACGAGCAGTGAACAATGGTCAACCTCCAAATGCTGGCATGTGTGGAAGTGGACTTTCTTCCCTATTGCTTGAGGGGGTGTGAATTGCTCCAGTCTTTGGGGACAGTCTTCTGGCTGCATGCATTAATAAAAATAAAATAAAATACACATTTATTAACAATAAAAAACAATCCTACTTCAGAGACTTTATTTTACAGAAATAAAAATATCAGTACATAAGGATATATGGATAAAGATATTTACTGCACCCTTACTTAGAGGAGAAAAAAACCTGGAAACCACCCAAATGTTCAGGAATAAGGGAATAATTGGATTAAATTATGGCGCAGGTGTTCTATGAAATATTATACAACTAATAAAAGAATGAGTTAGATCTAGATATATAGGCCTAGAGGTATAGTTGTGATAAATTGTTAAGTGAAAAAAGCAGATTGTAAAATAATACACGTGACACGATCCCTTTTTCGTAATAAGTAAAAAAAACAGTTCTCTTATTAATGTGCGTGTAAATGGAATTCTTTGCTATAAGCATGGAGGAAAGAGAATAAGGATTCACAACAACTTGTTAACTTTGGCGATCTCAGTGCGATAGAGAAGAGGGTTTCCTTTTCCTTGGCACACTTCGGTATTGTTTGACTTGCTATCGCTAGCATCTTGTTACATTTGTTATTTGCAATCAAATAAATCCAATAAGGCTTAGGGTAAAGGGAAGAAAACCTCCAAGTGATGTGACTGGGTGCCACTTTCCCGTTGTATAGGATGGACAAGTGACTGTTTTAATGGATTGATCGCAGCCTGTGGGCCCGGCCGGGCACTGTGCTAAGAACTTGGCCTGTGTTATCACTCCGGGAGGTCCAGGCACAGGAAGAAATGAGGTGACCTGGGTTAAATGGCCTGCTCAAGCCTGCACAGCTTGAGCACACCAGAGCAGGGGTTTGCACCCAGGTGTGTCTTGCTTGAAGCCACAGCCTTAACTCCTACCATACGCCCCTACCCTGCAGCTGTGGCGGCTTCCTGTGGTCTTTCTAATAGGTGGTTCCTCCTCTGGTTATATTTTTGCTTCCATTTTCTCTCTGCCATTACATTTGGCAGTCATGAAAGGGAACTAACCTGTCATTCTCAGAGTGAGATCTGAGGCTTGTGCAGAGTGGAACGTCTGTTTCCTGTGTGGGCAGCAGGCGTCCTGACAAAGGGGGAAACCAAGTCATGAGGACTCCTGTGATGAACCCCCCTAGGGAACTGGACTCCTTCAACCGAGGGCCTGCTGCCTCGCTGCTTCCTACCAGTCAGTTGATGGTTTTGTTTTGTTTGCCTTTCATCTTATCTCCTGAGGCTTCCATCAGCTCCCTTTGCTGTCTCTGTTGAGTAAGAACTCTGCCAGATCTTTATCAGTCATCTCAACTGTGCAGAGAGTCAAAGAGTTTTGTTGCTAGAAATGACTGAAGGATCACTGGGGCTGCCCTTTTCACACATGAGGAAACTGAGGCCCAGAGAGGTTGAGTGGCTTGTCTAAGATAACAGGGCTGCTCAGTGGCTCGTCTCAGACTAGAACCCCTGCTCCCCTGGGTTCTCATTCTGCGCTCACCTTGCACGGGCAATCCCACTCTGTGCTTCTGGCCTTCTCTCTTCTGCTCTGGGGCCTTGGCTTTGACAGCCCAGGAGATCTCCTCAGATGAGGTTTTTTTTTTTTCGTTTGTCTTGTTTACTTGCTGTTAAATTTACTTTTATGGTGCCATTTGATTATTCTGTTTTCAGTTTGATTGATTGATGTGTATTGTTCATAACTTATCGCATTGAATAGGTAATATACACATTTGGTAAAAAGAAAAGGGAAGGAAGGAAGGAAAGAAGAAAGGAAGAAGGAGGAAGAGAGAGAGAGAGAGAGAGAGAGAGAGAGAGAGAGAGAGAAAGGAAAAAACAGCACAGTGAAAAGTAATTTCTCTCCCTACCCAGACTCCCGTCCCTAGAGGCAGCTGATGTTACTAGTGTCTCCTATAATCTTCCAGGGATATTTCAATTAATAATCTATGTTTGCGTTTATCCTATATTAGTACACATAGTGCTAACATTATTTTTAATGGTTACATGGTATTAAATAATATTGTTAACCACTCCCTTGATGAACATGTAGGTTGCTTCCAGTTTTGGCCCTGCAAACAGTACTATGTAGTTTATGTCCTTGCACACAGGTCTTTATCTATCTATACAAGTATCTCTGGAGTATAAACTCCTAGAAGTAGAATTGCTGGGTCACAGGGGATGTGCCTTAGAAATTTCGAGATTCTCCAAATTGACCCCCAAAGCTGTGGTGCTAATTTATATTCCTACTGGCGGTGCGTAAGAGTTCTGCTCCCTCCACATTTGCCTAAGCTTTTAAAATATTGTCAGTACTTGTTATGGTTTTGGTTTCTGTTTTTCTTATGATGAGTGCCTTAATGTTCTTGGGCTGCTGTCACAAATTACCATAGATTGGGTGGCTTAAACAACAGAAATTTCTTTCTCACAGTTCCAGAAGTTGGGAAGTCCAAGATCAAGGTACTGGCCAATTTTATTCCTGGTAAGAGCCCTCTTCTTGGTCATGTCTTCATGGGTGAGGGAAAGCAGTCTCTCTCTTGTTTCTTCTTATAAGGGCACTAACCACATCAAGAGGGCTCCACCCTCATGACCTCATTCCCTGCCAAAAACCCCATCTCCAAATATCATCACACTAAATGGGTTTCAACATAAATTTTAGGGGGACACATATATTCAGTCCATAGCAATGAGTGAGGGGTAAGCATCTTTTAATATATTTAAAAGCCATATGTCATTCCTATTCTCTAAATTGTTGATGTCCTTCACTCATTTTTTTACTAGGTTGCTCTGGGAGACGTTTTAAAAAGTTAAAAATCTAAACTTGCTGAACAATGAGAATTTGGTGACCAAGTGGGTAGGATGAAGGCCTCCTGGGATGTAAATACGCGTAGATGTGATGGGCCATCATACTGTCTCCTTGCGCAGGCCTAAGTAAACACCATGCATATTGATAAAGTGCTTTGGCTTTTTTTCTAGACACTGTCACCAACAATCTCTTAACAGAAATGGACGACATTGGCCTGAGGTCAGTGAGTCAGCAATTACGGTCCCTTTTTGACAGATTAGGAAATGAGGCTTAGAGGATTAAATGCAGCCCCCTCCCCCCTGTTCATGGGGGATATGTTCCAGGGACCCCTGTGGATGCTTGAAACCACGGTTGGTACCAAGCTGTATATATACTATGTTTTTCCTACATGTACATACCTATGATATTTTAATTTATAGATTAGGCATAGTAAGAGATTAACAACAATAACTAATGATAAAATAGAACAACTATAACAATATACTATTATTAAAATGAATGTGGTCTCTCTCTGATAACCAAGTTGGCAGGTAGCACAGACCTGGTTATGCTACCTGCATATGCTACCTGCATGGTGGACAAATAGATGATTCATTTCCTGGGCAGGACGGAGCGGAAAGGTGAAATATTTCATCACACTACTTGGATCGGTGTGCAATGTAAAACGTAGAAATTGTTTATTTGTGGAATTTTCCATTTAATATTTTCAGATCATTGTTGATTGTGGGTAACTGAAATCGCAGATAAGGGGGACTACCCTATGTAGGTCAAGGTAACACAACCAGGGGTGCCCAAGCCAACTATAGGAGCCTGCTCATGGAGGCTTCTGGAGTCAGGCCTGGGCTCTGGAGCTAGATAGACCCGGGTTTGAGCTCCTCACTAATTGGAGAGCTTGGCGATGTCACTGCATTTCTGAGGCTTATTATAAGGATAATAACAGTATTTTCTGTATGTGGTTGTGCTGAGGGTTATGTGAAATAATGCATGTATATTCATTATAACATAGTGTCGGCAGGTTGTAACGTAGTGTCAGCCATGATAATAATATACATTATAACATGCTGCTCATATGAGTTTTGCTTTAGCAGTTATTTGTGGTAGTTCCAAAGCTCAACGCACATGTGTAAGACTTCTTTTGTTACACTCCGTGTTTCTACTCTCTTTTAGTCCAACGCACCTAAAACAGCTGTCTCTTCCAGTTTGGGGGCTTGTTAGTGAAGTAGCTCTCTCCTCCCCACCTTTGCAGGGAGTAAACGGGGAACCCTTCTCATTCTAGCACTCCTCTGGACTCCCCGGCCATATGCTCTCAGGAAAGGTTGATTATTGAATGATTAGAGCCAAGAGGGAGGGTCCCAACACAGCCCTAGTACAGTGCCTGGCAGTTACATTCTGGGACACAGCAAGAGCTCAGGAAAGATTTATGCAACCAGTGAATGAACGCACACAGTGCCTAGGAGTAAGGACTCACATGCATTTCTGTATTCCGAGCATACTGCCTCCTACAATGTAAGCGCTCACTAAGTGGTAGCCATGAATAACCCTGGGCGAGGCTTATAAAACCTAGTGTAAGAGCTCAGCTTCACTGTGCCTGGGTACTGGGGTTCGAATTCCGCCTCCTCTCCCCCGCTGTGAGACCTCGGCAAGTGACTTAATCTCTTTGTGCTTCAGTTTTCTCATCTGCAAAAAACGCGGACAACGGAGTGCGACCTCCAGGAGACACTCCCGGGAGCATTTGAGCCTCCTGCCTGGCCCACGGCGAGCCCCCGCTACGCCAGCCGGCCTGCTCGATCAGGGGCACTGGCGAGGGAGCCGGCG